>NC_139482.1:151501452-151946113 GCF_008360975.1 Lichenostomus cassidix | reverse complement strand
CTGCTTTCCATTTTGGATTTGCCCCCACAATACAACAGGAACCATCAGTGAAACGAGCGTAGTGTGTTTCTACTGCTGGCAGGTGTAGGGTGGAGCTTTTTCTGCATGAGTCACCTGTTCCAGCTCCTCTTCATCGGTCAGACCAAAATTTTCCGCTTTGGGGGAATTTGTAATTATTTCCAAGATCCCAGGGCCATTCGGGTTTCCAATCTGAGCATGCTGTGCAATCCATTTGTTCCATGTGGCATTGGTGGCATGGTGAGTAGAGGGAACCTTTCCCTTGAACATCCAGCCCAGCAATGGTAGTCGGGGTGTGAGGAGAAGTTGTTCTTCCATGCCAATAACCTCCAAGGCAGCGTGGACTCCATAGGCTGCCAGGATCTCCTTCTCTGTCGGGGTGTGGCCAGCTTCAGACCCTCTGTAGCCTCAGTTCCAGAACCCCAAGGGTCATCCTCAAGTCCTCCCAGGTACTTTCTGTGTTGGGGATTAGGTTTCCCAAGTGAAACCTCACAGGAGAGACGCTCCAATCCCTTCATCATCCTCACAGCCTCTGCTGCACCTGATCCAGGAGCTTCATGTGCCTCCTGTCCTGAGGAGCCTGGGGCTGGACATGGCACTGGACATAGCTGGACACACCACTCCCGACATGGCTCACTGGACAGGGCAGAGGGGCAGGGTCACTCCCTGAACTCCTGGCCCTGCTCTTCCCCATGGCCCCAGGACCCCTCGTGGCCACAGGACACACGGCCAGCCCCACTGCTCACCCACTAGCCCCACCAGGTCCTTCTCCTGAGCTGCTCCAGCCAGGGCTGGCACTGGGGGCTGTCTATCCTTGCCCTTGCCCTCTTGAACCTCCCAATTTCCAGGCTTTAAGGTCCCCCTGACGTGCAGGATGTGGCAGGATGCTCCCTCTGGAATGTGGCCAAGGGACAATGCCCCATTTGTGGCCATCGGGATTGCATTCAGAGGGGTCCTGTGCTGATTTTGGTGCTGAATTGGGCTAAAGCCAGCCCAAATCACCAACCCCAAATTAACAGCCGAGGGTGAAGCACCAGAGCCAGGATGGGCAGTTGATTGCCTGACCCTGGAAAAGTCCAGTCCCCTCTCAGACAGAGATTTTTCTGCCACATTCCTGCTTGAAATGAAATGGGTGTGAATTTCCTCCTTCAGGAAGGAGGTGTTCCCCATGGATTCTCCTCAAGGCTGAGAGAAAGAGACCTTCCCAGGAGTGTTGGTGTGGGCAGTGACATTGAGCTCTGCTTAAGGATTGTCTTTTTGCTGGCTTTGACAGAATTATTCAATGGAAATATTTATTTGTTAGAATGATTTAATAGAATTGCTGTGTAAGAATGATTTAGTACAGTTGCTTTATTGGAATTATTTATTAGAATTGCTTAGCTCAATGGCCTTGGTAGCCACCATGGTCACAGTGGCTGTGGTGGTCTTGTGGCTCAGGGGGTCCTGGTGACCCTTATGGCCATGGTGGTCTTGGTGGTTAGAGTGAACATGGTGGTCAGAATGGCTGTGGTGGCCACAGCAATCATGGTGACAGTGGTGGCCCCAGTGGCCTCGTGGTGGCCATAGTGGCCATAGTGACAATAGTGGCAGTGGTGGCCTTGGTAGCCTAAGTTGACCTTGTTGCTCTGCTGGCCTTGGTGACCATGGCGGCCACAGTGGCCATAGTGGTCACGGTGACCACAGTGACCACGGTGACCCTGTGGCTTAGAAGATCCCGGTGGCGACTCCCAGGGCTGCTGTGACCAAGAGGAGTCCTCCGAGGACAGGGGTGTCCCTGGGAATGGTTCCACCTGTGGGTAGAAAGAGGGACATGAGGGGGGACATTGAGGGCGTTGGGGGTCCATAGGGGTGACAGAGGAGCCATGAGAGGGTCAGGGCTGAAAGGGGGCCATAATGAGGTCCCTGTCCTTTGTCCCCATCCATGAATGTCCTTGTCCCCTCAACCTCAGTGGGTGTCCCTAGCGTTGGCTGTCCTTTTCCCTCTGCCCACAGTGGGTGTCCTCGTCCCCTCCTGACCATGGGTGTCCCCCCAGGCTGCCTCTGTCCCCAACCCTCACTAAATGTCCTCAGACCCCCAGGTTGTCCCCATGATGTCACCTGTCAGCCACTCGCAGTTGTAGTTGCTGTGGTTCCCGTTGGAGCTGAGCCAAATCTGCACCTTGCCCCCTTTGTTGATGACATTGGTGACCTCGAAGGTCTCAAAAGGTGGGATCAGCACCTCCTGCTGTCTTTTGTTGAAGGAGAAATCCTGAATGTCCACGCCGTGGCAGGTGTCGACCTCAAACATCGTGTCCGTCCCGTATCCCTCGGAGACCTCTTTGCTCAGCGACGTCGATGCGAATTGACCAAACCGGACCGTATCGCCCTTCTCTGCCTTGAACAGTTTGTTTCTCACCCCCCGGAACACATGGCGACACTGCTGCCCCCTAGTGGCCCTCAGTGTTGCCAGGGCGTCAGTCAGCAGGAAATGCAACGTTTTGAAGTGGAATGTGTTCCGGTATTTCTTGCCGGAAGACCCAGCCTCGCGCACGGCCTCGTTGAACTTTTTGTACAATAACGTCGGCCCCGTGTAGGCCATGAGGGCGATGGCCTGGTCAGAGGATAACACAGACATGGGGGACCCCCTCATGCTCCACTCGGCCGTGGCGTTCTGCCAGGCCTTGGAGAAGAGACGGTTCTTCCGGAAGTCAGACCTCTGGAGGGTTGAAAAAGCTTTAGTCATGTTGTCGCGGCAGCCCTGGTATTGGTCATCGAAGGCGTCCCGGGCCATGTTCAGGTCCACCTCCTCGATGTCCTCAGTGGCCATGGTGGCTGTGGTCATTGCCAGCAGTACCAGAGTGCAAGCCAGGGGGGCCATGGAGAGGAGAGGCCACGGCGACAAATGTGGGACACTGTGGGACAAAAGGGAGACACTGAGGGGACACTGAACAGACACAGGGTGGGCTCCTCAGTGAGGGGCTGGGGAGGGGAAGTGGGATCATCCAAGAGTAGGGGACAGCTCTGGCCAGAAGACCTCTGGAGACATCCTGGGATCCTGATGCCAAATCCTGGGGTCACTCCTGCACCCCACTGTGTCCCCCAGACCCCCAGAACGATAATCCCACTCTCATGTTCCCACATTCCCCACCACTGGTGTCCCCTCGGCCCCCTGAGACCCCGACTCAAATTCTGGGAGTCACTCCTTGTCCCCCCAGCAGTGTTCCCTGTGACCCCAATCCTGCCCCCATGATGTCCCCATGGGCCTTGCTTCTGTGTTCCCCTCAGTGTCCCCCCTGTGCCCACCGGCCCCGCATTCCCACTCCCTGTCCCATGTTCCTCCCCTCCAGTGTCACCCCAGCCCCTCTGCAGTTCCCCAACTCAAACCCTGGGGACACTCCCTGATACCCCCACAGATTCTCCCCAGTGCCGACCAGCCCCCCAGTCCCACTCCCACTCCCAGTCCCATGTGTCCCCGCTCCAGTGTCCTTAAGACCCCAATCCCACTCCCAGTCCCTGTACCCCCCCAGTGACTACCAGTCCCCCAAGACCCCAACCCAAATCCCAAAATCTCCCAGTGTCTCCCGATCGAAATCTCCTCGGGACCCCAATCCAACTCCCAGGGTCACCCCAGGACCCCAACACAAATCCCAAAATCTCCCAGTGTCTCCCCATCAGCACCTCCCTGGGACCACAAACCAAATTCCAGGGTCACCCCAGGACCCCAACCCAAATGACACCATTACCTTCTGTCCCCCATGGCCCCAGTCCTACTCCTAGTGCCATGTCCCCTCTGGTGGCCACCCAGCACCCCAATCCCACTTCTGTGGTCCTATGTCCCCCCCTTGCTGTCCCCCAGACTGCCCCAGGAACCCCAGCCCCAATCCTGTGACACCCCCACTGTCCCCCCCAGGAACCCAATCCCACAGTTCCATGTCCCCCCCACAAGTTTCCCTCCAGCCCTCTGATACCAAAATCAGTCGGTGTGAACTTCCTGACAGAGCTGGAGGAATTCTTCAGCAGCGCTAGACGCACAGCAGATCTCTCCTGGTCCTGCAGGTCAGCGGAGAATTTACCACAGGGTATTTATCCATCATAATTATGCATATTCATTAAAATGGGATTCCTCTCTAGTATAGAAACAGCACTTTTCTGGGAAATAATTTGCATGGCCCAGCCTCATTCTGGAAATCCTTTTATTGTCCTGGAGGGTCATCTAAAGGGGGTGTCTGGGGTCGTAGTCCATGAGGGTTTCAATATCACAGATGACCTTGTCCCAAACTTTTACTTTGGCTAGATGCTGCTCCTTCTGTGGTACAGAACTTGTCAAAAACCACCAGAGGTATCTTTATCTGTTTCTCCTCTGATTTCTCCACTGCTTCCAGCCAGGTTTATTATCCTGTGTAAACACTTTTATATCCTTTTATCTTTTTTGCTAGTTAGTCTTTGAGCTCAATTCACCACCTTCCCAGAAACTGAAAGTTTCTGTTCTCCCTGTCATTTCTCAACACTCAGCACCCCAATCCCCCTCTCATTGTCCTGTGTCCCCCCAGTGCCCCCCAGTGCCACTCCCCACTGCTCACTGAGTTGCTGTCGCACTTCAGATACAAAATGGGGTCCCCTATCAGAGGCCACCAAAAGCGTGGGGATGATCTCTTTGGGGAGTGACTTCCCTGCCCTTGCTGGTGTGGCAGGAGAAGCTTCTGGAGCCAACAGCAACACCAGGAGATACCTGAATCCTTCTTGGCGTGTTAGTTCAGAAAATCCATTTGCCATGAACCCCTGGGAGTGTTTCCTCTTCCAGTGAGCCCTGGCGGTGATCTTTTGAATTCAAAGGCTTGATTTTAAGACATGTCAGGTGTTGTTCTGAAACAGACCTGACAGTTTTTGTCATATGGACATTGAGGATCTGAGGCCACAGACCAGTCCAGTCACTTTGGTTCTCCAGAGGGTTTGCTGGTGCTTTTCTTTCACAAATTGCAAGATGAGTTGGGGTGGGACTCTGACCTGGTTATTGGCAGTTGCCATGCTCTTTTATTCTGGGCTTTTAGATAAGTAGTCAATTTTAAATCTGCCTGACACAACCCAGGTCTCACTTCTGGCACTGAAATACTTCTCTCAGGTGTTTTAGTGGTTTTACCCTGGGCCAGATGCCAGATTGTTGAAGGTGTGGTGGTTGGAACTTTCCTCCATTCTGTTTCAGGGAAACAAATGCCATCAGGGTAGAGATGCCACCTACAAGTGACAGGAACTGTCCTGTCTCTGTTGAGATGGATATGACACACAGAGACACACACCACAAACTCCAAGCAAGAAGAAGAACATATTATTTACTGCAAAGTCTCTTTTATACTATTTCTCAGCCTTCACGTTACATGTTCATTGGCTCCTAGCTCACCACATTAAAATCTTATTGGTTACCCATAGTAAGCACACATTATTACAAAATATCAGGCTCCCTCTTGTAGCTGCAGCTTGTCCTCTTGTTGTTTTTGCTTCTTGCTTTGGTTGATGGTAGAATTCTCATGGGGGCAAACAGATTGTGTCAAGGTCGAATTCTGTGAACTCATCACACTAATTGTCATTTCCCACACTGCCCTGTTAAAGCTCCTGTCCTCCAGAGATGGAGCAGACACCATCTTGTACCACGTGTCGAGAGCAGATGTTCTCCATCATTTCGGGTCTGTGTTTGTTCCGGTTGGGTGGTGAGGTTTCACAGTTTGATATCAAGCAGTTATTTCCTTTTTTCCCCTGGCTTGCGGACATTCCCTTTGTTAATAAACTATTGTTGGGTTTTTTTATTCACTTTCATCTGTTAATATACATTTCTTATTAGTGGAAAGGGATTGTTGAAACTCTCTAGAGGAGATGACTCATTCCAGGGCATTTGTTGCAGTGTGCTAATAGGACTTTTTTTTATATTGACGTTTTTCCAGAGATTTCTCTCTGGCTGGTGTCTGTGCCATCCCATGCTGTTAGCTTATTGATGTACTGTATTCCCCTCCTTAGCTCCTCCCCTCTGGCTTTCCCTGGTTGGCTCTTCTGAGTTAACTATGCCCCTCTTCTCTCTCCTGATAACCCTCTGAGAAAGCCTGACTCGGGGTTCACCATCTTGGGTTTCCAGCACCCTGCATCCTCCCCAGCCTCTCCGTCCTTCTTCACCATCCCTGGACCTTCCCCTGTGGACCTTAATAAATTCCCTGGAAATCTCAGATGGTGATCCTGCACTTCTTTCATCCCCACGCCTCCACAGCGACTTGTGTCCCCAGCAGCTTCACTGCCTGCCACAGCCACGTGCCCGCTTCGCGTGTTTAGGTTCCGGGCAGCAACCCCAACATTGCGGCGTGGGGTGGCCGCTCGTAAATTGCGAGACTGCGCTGCCACAGGCGTTCTACTTTAAATTGTCCCAAACCAAGATAGAGATCCATGGGGATGCAGAGATCCCCCCACAGCCCATGGAGGAGGGGGATGGCTGAGAGGAGGCTGTGACCCCATGGGAGACCCGTGGACAGAGAAGCCCCCGCTGAAGCGGCCTGTCCTTGAAGGACTGACCCCGTGGCAGAGTGACCCACACTGCAGCAGTTTGGGGAGGATTGTTGCCAATGGGATGGACTCACTCTCCCTGAGCAGCATGAGAAGCCCTGGGGGATAAACTGACCATAACCTCCATTCTCATCTCCCTGTGCTGCTGGGAAAGGAGGAGATAGAGCTGGGAAGGAAGGAGGGAGGGAGAGACGGAAGGTCTTTTTAAGGGTTTCTTTTAATTTGCATTATCCTGCTCTGATTTCGTTAGTAATAAATTCAGTTCCTATCTCTAGTTAGAGCCTGTTGTGCCCATGATGGTTTTTGGTAGGTGACCTCTCCTGGTCCTTATCTCTGCCAATAAACCCTTTGTTATATCTTCTGTGCCCAGTTACAGAGGAGAGTGGCAGAGGGGCTTTGGTGTGTGTCTGACATCTGACCCAGGGTAAAACCCCTAAAATACCTGAGAAAAGTATTTCAGTGCCAGAAGTGAGACCTGGGTTGTGTCAGGCAGACTTAAAATTGGCTACTTACCTGAAAGCCAAGAATAAAAGAGCATGGCAACTGCCAATAACCAGGTCAGAGTCCCACCCCAACTCATCTTGCCATTTGTGAAAGAAAAGCACCAGCAAACCCTCTGGAGAACCAAAGTGACTGGACTGGTCTGTGGCCTCAGATCCTCAATGTCCATATGACAAAACTGTCAGGTCTGTTTCAGAACAATGCCCAACATGTCTTAAAATCAAGCCTTTGAATTCAAAAAATCACCTCCAGGGCTCACTGGAAGATGAAACACTCCTGGGGATTCCTGCCGAATGGATTTTCTGAGCTACCATGCCAAGGAGGATTCAGGTATCTCCTAGTGTTGCTGTTGGCTCCAGGAGCAGTGGAGAGTGGCACTGTGGGGCACTGAGGGGACATGGGAGGGTGGAGGGGGCCTGGGTTCCTGTGTGGTGAGAAACAACAGGAAATAAAGAAATAACAGAAATAAAGTTTCAGTTTCTGTGAAGGTGGTGAATTGAGCTTAAAGACTAACTAGCAAAAAAGATAAAAGGATGTAAAAGTGTGGACACAGCAGGAGAAATGTGACTGGAACCTGTGGAGAAAGAGATAAAGGTACCCCTGGTGGTTTTTGACAAGTTCTGTGACAGAAGGAGCAGCATCTGCCCAAAGCAAAAGTTCAGAGCGAGATCATCTGTGAAATTGAAACCCTCGTGGTCTACGACAGCAGACACCCCCTTTAGATGTCTCTCCAGTAGAAGAAAAGGATTTCCGGAATGAGGCTGGGCCATGCAGATTATTTCCCAGAAAGTTGCTGTTTCTGTATTAGAGAGGAATCCCATTTTAGTGAATATGTAAATCCTCCCCTGACCTGCAGCACCAGGAGAGATCTGCTGTGTGTCCAGCGCTGATAAAGAATTCCTCCAGTTCTGTCAGGAAGTTCACTCTGACCGATTTTGGTATCAGGGGGCTGGAGGGACAGTTGTTGGGGGGACATGGGACTGTGGGATTGGGACTGGGGTCCTGGGGGGACACCGGGGGTGTGGCAGGATTGGGATTGGGGTCCTGGTGCAGTCCAGGGAACAGCAAGGGGGAACACAGGCCCGTGGGAGTGGGATTGGGGTGCTGGGTGGCCACCAGAGGGGACATGTCACTAGGAGTAGGACTGGGGCCATAGGGGGCAGGGTGTGCCATTTGGGTTGGGGGCCTGGGGTTACTCTGAATGGGTCATGGGACTGGGAGAGGGACTGGGGTCCCGGGGAGGTGCTGATGGGGACACTGGGGGACTTTGGGATTTGGGTTGGATTCCTGGGGGACTGGGAGTAACTGGGGGGTGTACAGGGGATTGGGAGAGGGATTGGGGTCCTAGGGACACTAGAGTGACACTGGAGCAGGGGGACATGGGACTGGGAGAGGGAGTGGGGAGCAGGTCAGCACTGGAGGGATTCTGTGGGGGTATTAGGGAGTGACCCCAGGGTTTGACTCGGGGAACTGGGGAGGGACTGGGGTTGCACTGGAGGGGGGAACATGGGACAGGGTGTGGGATTGTGGGGCTGGTGGGCACAGGGGGTACACTGGGCGGGACACAGAAGCAAGGCCCGGGAGGACATCATGGGAGTAGGATTGGGGTCAGCGGTGACACTGCTGGGGGGACAGGGAGTGACTCCCAGAATTTGAGTCAGGGTCTCAGGGGGCCGAGGAGAGACCAGTGGTGGGGGATGTGGGACCGTGGGAGTGGGATTATTGTTCTGGGGGCTGGGGGACACAGTGGGGTGCAGGAGTGACCCCAGGATTTGGCATCAGCATCCCAGGATGTCTCCAGAGGACTTCTGGCCAGAGCTGCTCCCTCCTCTGGGCTGATCCCACTTCCCCTCCCCAGCCCCTAACTGAGCAGCCCACCCTGTGTCTGTTCAGTGTCCCCTCACAGTCCCCGCTGTGTCCCACAGTGTCCCCTCTGTGTCCCACATTGGTCACGGTGGCCTTTATTCTGCATGGCGTCCTGGCTTGCACCCTGGCACTGCTGGAAATGACCGTGGCCACTGCAGCCATCACGGTGGTGCCCCTGGACATGGCCCCAAAGTCCTTCGATGACCAATACCAGGGCTGCCGCTCTGCGATGATGGCGGCATTGCCGGCCCTCAACCGCTCCGAATTCAAGAAGAACCCTTTGTTCGCCAAGGCATGGACGGCTGCTGTGACTGAGTGGCGCAGTCGGGGATCCCGTGTGTCCCCTCTGTCGTTCCCAGCCCAGGCCATCGCCCTCATGGCCTACACGATGAAGGATCTCTACAAGGAGTTCAACCTGGCCGTGCGTGAGTCCGGGCGCTCCCCCCAAGAATACCGGGACAAATTCCACTTCAAAATGCTACATTTCCTGCTGACCGACGCCCTGGCCACGCTGAGGGTCACTCAGGGGCAGCAGTGTCGCCATGTGTTCCGGGGGGTGGGCAAAATCCAGTTCAAGGCACAGAAGGGCGATACGGTCCGGTTCGGTCAATTCGCGTCGACATCGCAGAGCAAAGAGGTCTCCCAGGAATATGGGACGGACACGATGTTCCAGGTCTACACCTGCCAGGGTGTGGACATTCAGGATTTCTCCTTCAATAAAAGCCAGCAGGAGGTGCTGATCCCACCCTTTGAGACCTTCAAGGTCACCGATGTCACCAAGGAAGGGGGCAAGGTGCAGATTTGGCTCAGCTCCACCGGGACCCACAGCAAATACAACTGCACATGGCTGAAAGATGACATCATGGGGAGAACCTGGGGGTCTGAGGACATTTATTGAGGGTTGGGGACAGGGAGAGCCTGGGGGGACACCCATGACCAGGAGGGGATGAGGACACCCACTGTGGACTCAGGGACAGGGACAGTCCATGCTGGGAACACCAACTGAGGTTGGGGGGAAAAGGACACTCATGGCCAGGGACAAAGGACAGGGACCCCATTACGGCCCCCTTTCCACCCCAACCCTCTCATGGCTCCTCTGTCACTCCTATGGACCCAGAATATTCCCAGTGGTGTCATTTGGACACGGTCCTGTGCTTTGGGATGAGTGTGGCTGAGCAGGGAGGTGGGACCAGGTGCCCCAGGGTGGTTCCTTCCAGCTGTCAGGAAAATTAATCCACAAAAACTACAGGTTTATGTCCAAATAGGAGAGAGGGGAGTCCTGTAACTTTATTAATGAATAAAGGGAGAGGTCATGGGCATTTCCCATGGGGTCTCTCAAATTTCTGGAGGATGCCGTTTCTTTTTTTCCTAGTTTCCCAGATGTATTTCCCTTTCTCTTTCCCCATTGGCTGAGGTACTTGAGAGGCACAGACTTCCTGAAATGCTTAATGCAATTCCCCTTCTAATACACATCCCCCCCTTTGCCTTATGTCTCTGTTCTTGTAGTTTAGAAACACAGCATGGGGCAAGTCAATCAATGGAATTCCTACTGAAATCCTTCCCATTGTTTCTTCTATCTCTTAGTGTTGGTCTTATCCTACCAGCAGACTCTGAGTTTATTTGTAAAGACATTCCCTTATTCCTTTCACAGCATTTCCCAGTCTGGGATTTTGGGAATCTCGTATTTAGGGAATCTGGGAGTTGTAGTTCAGGAATTGTCCACCGGAGGGCAGCAGAGAGCGCTGGAAAACAGCCACACTGCACATGCTCAGCCCGCAGCGGCAGTTCTATGCTGCTAACGCCAGGTGGCAGCACTGATGTCACTACTGAACGCTCACTCCGCCCCATGCCGGCCGTGGGGCTCTGGAATGGCTTGGGATGGAGAGACATTAAAGCAACAGTAAAGCGACATTAAAGCCATCCAGGGCCATCCCTGCCTTGGACAGAGACACTTTCCTCTGGGCCAGGTTGCTCCAAGCTCCGTCCAACCTGGCCTTGAACATGGCCAGGGACGGGGCAGCCACCACCTCCCTGGGACGGCAGAACACGGATATGGATATAATCCATAAATAGATTTGATGGATCCTTGTGACCAGAGCTCAACCCTCTCTGTGTTTCCACTGCCAAAAGGATTTGGTTGTGTTATAAACGGGTTGGCTTTCGTAGGCCAGTTCTGTGTTACAAGATTTACAAATTAGCTGGGTTGTATCGGGGCTGTGTTCACTTAATTGATTTGACCAAACTTGAGTTTGGTTTAATT
The DNA here is from genome assembly GCF_008360975.1 of Lichenostomus cassidix. NCBI lineage: Eukaryota > Metazoa > Chordata > Aves > Passeriformes > Meliphagidae > Lichenostomus > Lichenostomus cassidix. Next base: position 151,934,949 of record NC_139482.1, on the reverse strand, counting down.
GAGTAAGTAACTGACAGTCATTTAAGTTATCGTGCATCATAGTCAGGTGTAATGCCCTTGTACGAACACTAGGTGGCAATGATGAATATGGGGGATTGCAGTAGGAATTGTCTAGAAGCTGTCCGCAGCTGTGATGACATTAACTCGAGAATGGATTGGTGGACCAAACCTAAATGAGTTGGGTTATATCGGGGCTGAGTTTGGTTAATTGATTTGGTTGCTATTTAGAGTTATTCGAGATATTTCAGTTATTTAACTTATTTAAGTTATTTAAGTTATTGTGCATCATCTATGGGTGTCATGCCCCTGTAAGAACACTAGGTGGCAATACTGAATATGGGGAATCGCAATAGGAATTTTCTAGAAGCTGTCTGCAGGCTTGATGACATCAACTGGAAAATGGATTGGTGGACCGAATGAACCAACCAGATGGACTTCTGGAGAAATGATTGGACAGGAATGCCAAAACGAGCGAATCAAGAAACCCCTTGACGAACCAATAGTGTCGGGAATCAAGAAGAGGGCCAATCCTGTCTGGGATTCCCTTTCAGAATTTTGGTGGTGCTTTGCACCCCATGTCCTCCTGATATCCTCGAGTGACTTAGCTTCCTCTGCTTTGCCACTGAGACTTTGGAATTATCCCAATTTCTTGTTCCCAGTTGTTCATTTCTTTTTTTAAAATGAATTTATTAAGCATAAGCGGTGTCCTGCCATTTATTACAGGTTGCTTCCACGTTCATTTGAACTGATGCCATAGAAGCTGGTAAAGGTACAAAAAGAAAGGACAAAAATCATCAGGCATCACCACTTCTTCCTGGGATTCCTGCTGACATTCAGCTGCTACAGACACAGCATCCCAAAATCCCAAAAATCCCAAAATCCTAGCTGTCACTGAAACTGTGCAGAGTTTTGCATTTTTCTTTTATGCTTAACCTACAAGTTGATTAAATCCTGTTCAGCGTTATTCCTCTTTTAAAATGTTGAGGTTAAATTATAAATTAAGTTAATAAATTTCTAAAATTTATTGTCGACGTGTTTTGGTTTGGAAGACAGGTGTCTGCTAGGAGAGGCAGAACACTCCCTTAGAATAGAGAATGTGACCCCACTTCCCCCCAGATTATTTTAACTTTGGAATCAAGGGCTTTCAGACAAAGGTATGGGGAAAAGGAATAAAGGTTCTTTCCTAGTATCTATAGCAGAGTAAACAAGCAATAAGAATAGCAACAACAAACAAAACCAGAAAACTGGTGGCAGATGTCCCTGGGCTACTGAGCACTTTCCCGTTTGGTGTAATCTTTTCCCAGCAAAAGCTCACCCAGCCAGGAGGAGAATGCAGAGCACACTTGGATCTCCAGAGGGTTCAGCCAGAAGCCAAAAGCAGTTGCTTTCGTCCCAGTGTCTGACAAACTAGTGTCAGAGAGCTTCCTCTCCTCAGCACACCCAGCCAGAGTCTTTGTCTCTTACAAAAGGCGTAATAGCTCTGAGCACCTAGATATTTGTTTCCTAGTAACAGGATGGAGGAAAGATCCAACGCCCCCAACCTCCATTATTATCCACCCTGAAATTTTTCCATTCCAACATGTTACATTGAACTTAAACTTTTAAACTATATACATACATGCATTACCCTGATTATATACATTGAGATATGGATACAGGCACAGTGTTGTGGGCAATTCAACCCCAACTAAGGTCCCCCTGAGGGATGCATTGTGTCTCTCCATCCTCTTGCATCACCCACCAGGTGCACACAAGTTCCCGAGTAAAGACAACCCCACAGGTGGGTTGGTCTTTGCTTGAGGCAGAATTAATCCAAACAGGCTTCCCCAGCATGCCTCTCCATGTGTACCACTGGAACCTTATCCCCGTCTGCTGTTTGCAGGGGTTCAGATGGGGCAGGGCCAGCTCGGTTGGTGGAGCCTCGGGTGTTAACCAGCTAGGTGGCCTTGGCTAAATGTTGTTCCCAACTTTTTGAATTCCCTCCTGCCTAACGCCTTGAAAGTGGTTTTTAGCAGACCAGTGCATCGCACCACGTTGCCAGCAGCAGGTGCATGATAAGGAATGTGGTACACCCACTCAATGCCATCTTCCCCAGCCCAGGTGTTTATGAGGTTATTTTTGAAATGAGTCCTGTTGTCTGACTCAATTCTCTCAGGGGTACCATGCCTCCACAGGACCTGCATTTCAAGGCCCAGGATGGTGTTCCAGGCAGTGGTGTGAGGCACAGGGTACGTCTCCAGCCACCCAGTGCTTGTTTCCACCATTGTCAGCACGCAACGCTTACTCTGGCGGGTTTGGGACAGTGTGGCGTCATCAATTTCCCAGGCTTCCCCATACCTATATTTAGACCACCTTCCACCATACCACAGGGGTTTCAGCCGCTGGGCCTGTTTGATCTCAGCACACGTCTCACAGTTATGGATTACCTGGGAGATACAGCCCATGGTTAGATTCACCACTCAGTCCCGTGCCCACTTACAGGTGCCATCTCTGCCCTGATGGCCAGAGGCATCATGGGCCCACCAAGCTGGAAATATCTTTCCTTTGTGCCGCCAGTCCCGATCTACCCTTTACACTTTAATCCTGCCAGTCCTATCCACCTGTTCGTTGTTTCGGTCCTCCTCATTAGCCTGACTCTTAGACAGATGATGGACTTTCACCGTTAGCTTCTCAGCCTGAGTGCCAACGTCCTGCCATTCTTCAGCAGCCCAGACTGGACTTCCTCTACGCTACCAGTTGGCCTTTTTCTACCTTCCCTGATGCTTTAAGATTTTAGCTTCTACAGTTTTTGTGGATCTGTAATTTTAGTGTATAACTCTGGAGTCTATATAGGATGCTAAAGCTGCTGTTCTCAGCATTTTTAGACAAAACAATTCCTCTAAGCTTGGACTCCAAGGACACCGTATTGTCTCAAGCCCCAAGATATGTAAAAAACAGTGAACTGGGTGAAGCAAACTTGGAGTAATTGACTTCATTACCTGAAGCTGTAATTGGAGGATTAAACCTCAATATGCAAATGGATAGAACTTATAAAGTATAAAAAACTCGTAACCCATCATCTGTTTTGGGTGTAGCCACTCACCTGGGCTTTGCCTGCCCTAAATGCACCTTGAAGGCCCTTCAATTAATTTAACTCTTTATTCTCTTAACTTTGTCTAGCCTCTGTTTTTGGTAAGCCCCTCAAGGCATCATTCCAGCCAACCCCACAGAGCATTGACCACCACCCATTAATCGGTGCAGAGCTAGAGCTTAGGCTGCTTCTCTCTTTCAGCAATGTCCAGGGCCAACTGGATGGCTTTGAGTTCAGCAAGTTGGCTCGAACCACTTCCTCCTTCTGTAGCTTCTGGGACCCGTCGTGTGGGGCTCTATACATCTGCTTTCCATTTTGGATTTGCCCCCACAATACAACAGGAACCATCAGTGAAACGAGCGTAGTGTGTTTCTACTGCTGGCAGGTGTAGGGTGGAGCTTTTTCTGCATGAGTCACCTGTTCCAGCTCCTCTTCATCGGTCAGACCAAAATTTTCCGCTTTGGGGGAATTTGTAATTATTTCCAAGATCCCAGGGCCATTCGGGTTTCCAATCTGAGCATGCTGTGCAATCCATTTGTTCCATGTGGCATTGGTGGCATGGTGAGTAGAGGGAACCTTTCCCTTGAACATCCAGCCCAGCAATGGTAGTCGGGGTGTGAGGAGAAGTTGTTCTTCCATGCCAATAACCTCCAAGGCAGCGTGGACTCCATAGGCTGCCAGGATCTCCTTCTCTGTCGGGGTGTGGCCAGCTTCAGACCCTCTGTAGCCTCAGTTCCAGAACCCCAAGGGTCATCCTCAAGTCCTCCCAGGTACTTTCTGTGTTGGGGATTAGGTTTCCCAAGTGAAACCTCACAGGAGAGACGCTCCAATCCCTTCATCATCCTCACAGCCTCTGCTGCACCTGATCCAGGAGCTTCATGTGCCTCCTGTCCTGAGGAGCCTGGGGCTGGACATGGCACTGGACATAGCTGGACACACCACTCCCGACATGGCTCACTGGACAGGGCAGAGGGGCAGGGTCACTCCCTGAACTCCTGGCCCTGCTCTTCCCCATGGCCCCAGGACCCCTCGTGGCCACAGGACACACGGCCAGCCCCACTGCTCACCCACTAGCCCCACCAGGTCCTTCTCCTGAGCTGCTCCAGCCAGGGCTGGCACTGGGGGCTGTCTATCCTTGCCCTTGCCCTCTTGAACCTCCCAATTTCCAGGCTTTAAGGTCCCCCTGACGTGCAGGATGTGGCAGGATGCTCCCTCTGGAATGTGGCCAAGGGACAATGCCCCATTTGTGGCCATCGGGATTGCATTCAGAGGGGTCCTGTGCTGATTTTGGTGCTGAATTGGGCTAAAGCCAGCCCAAATCACCAACCCCAAATTAACAGCCGAGGGTGAAGCACCAGAGCCAGGATGGGCAGTTGATTGCCTGACCCTGGAAAAGTCCAGTCCCCTCTCAGACAGAGATTTTTCTGCCACATTCCTGCTTGAAATGAAATGGGTGTGAATTTCCTCCTTCAGGAAGGAGGTGTTCCCCATGGATTCTCCTCAAGGCTGAGAGAAAGAGACCTTCCCAGGAGTGTTGGTGTGGGCAGTGACATTGAGCTCTGCTTAAGGATTGTCTTTTTGCTGGCTTTGACAGAATTATTCAATGGAAATATTTATTTGTTAGAATGATTTAATAGAATTGCTGTGTAAGAATGATTTAGTACAGTTGCTTTATTGGAATTATTTATTAGAATTGCTTAGCTCAATGGCCTTGGTAGCCACCATGGTCACAGTGGCTGTGGTGGTCTTGTGGCTCAGGGGGTCCTGGTGACCCTTATGGCCATGGTGGTCTTGGTGGTTAGAGTGAACATGGTGGTCAGAATGGCTGTGGTGGCCACAGCAATCATGGTGACAGTGGTGGCCCCAGTGGCCTCGTGGTGGCCATAGTGGCCATAGTGACAATAGTGGCAGTGGTGGCCTTGGTAGCCTAAGTTGACCTTGTTGCTCTGCTGGCCTTGGTGACCATGGCGGCCACAGTGGCCATAGTGGTCACGGTGACCACAGTGACCACGGTGACCCTGTGGCTTAGAAGATCCCGGTGGCGACTCCCAGGGCTGCTGTGACCAAGAGGAGTCCTCCGAGGACAGGGGTGTCCCTGGGAATGGTTCCACCTGTGGGTAGAAAGAGGGACATGAGGGGGGACATTGAGGGCGTTGGGGGTCCATAGGGGTGACAGAGGAGCCATGAGAGGGTCAGGGCTGAAAGGGGGCCATAATGAGGTCCCTGTCCTTTGTCCCCATCCATGAATGTCCTTGTCCCCTCAACCTCAGTGGGTGTCCCTAGCGTTGGCTGTCCTTTTCCCTCTGCCCACAGTGGGTGTCCTCGTCCCCTCCTGACCATGGGTGTCCCCCCAGGCTGCCTCTGTCCCCAACCCTCACTAAATGTCCTCAGACCCCCAGGTTGTCCCCATGATGTCACCTGTCAGCCACTCGCAGTTGTAGTTGCTGTGGTTCCCGTTGGAGCTGAGCCAAATCTGCACCTTGCCCCCTTTGTTGATGACATTGGTGACCTCGAAGGTCTCAAAAGGTGGGATCAGCACCTCCTGCTGTCTTTTGTTGAAGGAGAAATCCTGAATGTCCACGCCGTGGCAGGTGTCGACCTCAAACATCGTGTCCGTCCCGTATCCCTCGGAGACCTCTTTGCTCAGCGACGTCGATGCGAATTGACCAAACCGGACCGTATCGCCCTTCTCTGCCTTGAACAGTTTGTTTCTCACCCCCCGGAACACATGGCGACACTGCTGCCCCCTAGTGGCCCTCAGTGTTGCCAGGGCGTCAGTCAGCAGGAAATGCAACGTTTTGAAGTGGAATGTGTTCCGGTATTTCTTGCCGGAAGACCCAGCCTCGCGCACGGCCTCGTTGAACTTTTTGTACAATAACGTCGGCCCCGTGTAGGCCATGAGGGCAATGGCCTGGTCAGAGGATAACACAGACATGGGGGACCCCCTCATGCTCCACTCGGCCGTGGCGTTCTGCCAGGCCTTGGAGAAGAGACGGTTCTTCCGGAAGTCAGACCTCTGGAGGGTTGAAAAAGCTTTAGTCATGTTGTCGCGGCAGCCCTGGTATTGGTCATCGAAGGCGTCCCGGGCCATGTTCAGGTCCACCTCCTCGATGTCCTCAGTGGCCATGGTGGCTGTGGTCATTGCCAGCAGTACCAGAGTGCAAGCCAGGGGGGCCATGGAGAGGAGAGGCCACGGCGACAAATGTGGGACACTGTGGGACAAAAGGGAGACACTGAGGGGACACTGAACAGACACAGGGTGGGCTCCTCAGTGAGGAGCTGGGGAGGGGAAGTGGGATCATCCAAGAGTAGGGGACAGCTCTGGCCAGAAGACCTCTGGAGACATCCTGGGATCCTGATGCCAAATCCTGGGGTCACTCCTGCACCCCACTGTGTCCCCCAGACCCCCAGAACGATAATCCCACTCTCATGTTCCCACATTCCCCACCACTGGTGTCCCCTCGGCCCCCTGAGACCCCGACTCAAATTCTGGGAGTCACTCCTTGTCCCCCCAGCAGTGTTCCCTGTGACCCCAATCCTGCCCCCATGATGTCCCCATGGGCCTTGCTTCTGTGTTCCCCTCAGTGTCCCCCCTGTGCCCACCGGCCCCGCATTCCCACTCCCTGTCCCATGTTCCTCCCCTCCAGTGTCACCCCAGCCCCTCTGCAGTTCCCCAACTCAAACCCTGGGGACACTCCCTGATACCCCCACAGATTCTCCCCAGTGCCGACCAGCCCCCCAGTCCCACTCCCACTCCCAGTCCCATGTGTCCCCGCTCCAGTGTCCTTAAGACCCCAATCCCACTCCCAGTCCCTGTACCCCCCCAGTGACTACCAGTCCCCCAAGACCCCAACCCAAATCCCAAAATCTCCCAGTGTCTCCCGATCGAAATCTCCTCGGGACCCCAATCCAACTCCCAGGGTCACCCCAGGACCCCAACACAAATCCCAAAATCTCCCAGTGTCTCCCCATCAGCACCTCCCTGGGACCACAAACCAAATTCCAGGGTCACCCCAGGACCCCAACCCAAATGACACCATTACCTTCTGTCCCCCATGGCCCCAGTCCTACTCCTAGTGCCATGTCCCCTCTGGTGGCCACCCAGCACCCCAATCCCACTTCTGTGGTCCTATGTCCCCCCCTTGCTGTCCCCCAGACTGCCCCAGGAACCCCAGCCCCAATCCTGTGACACCCCCACTGTCCCCCCCAGGAACCCAATCCCACAGTTCCATGTCCCCCCCACAAGTTTCCCTCCAGCCCTCTGATACCAAAATCAGTCGGTGTGAACTTCCTGACAGAGCTGGAGGAATTCTTCAGCAGCACTAGACGCACAGCAGATCTCTCCTGGTCCTGCAGGTCAGCGGAGAATTTACCACAGGGTATTTATCCATCATAATTATGCATATTCATTAAAATGGGATTCCTCTCTAGTATAGAAACAGCACTTTTCTGGGAAATAATTTGCATGGCCCAGCTTCATTCTGGAAATCCTTTTATTGTCCTGGAGGGTCATCTAAAGGGGGTGTCTGGGGTCGTAGTCCATGAGGGTTTCAATATCACAGATGACCTTGTCCCGAACTTTTACTTTGGCTAGATGCTGCTCCTTCTGTGTTACAGAACTTGTCAAAAACCACCAGAGGTATCTTTATCTGTTTCTCCTCTGATTTCTCCACTGCTTCCAGCCAGGTTTATTATCCTGTGTAAACACTTTTATATCCTTTTATCTTTTTTGCTAGTTAGTCTTTGAGCTCAATTCACCACCTTCCCAGAAACTGAAAGTTTCTGTTCTCCCTGTCATTTCTCAACACTCAGCACCCCAATCCCCCTCTCATTGTCCTGTGTCCCCCCAGTGCCCCCCAGTGCCACTCCCCACTGCTCACTGAGTTGCTGTCGCACTTCAGATACAAAATGGGGTCCCCTATCAGAGGCCACCAAAAGCGTGGGGATGATCTCTTTGGGGAGTGACTTCCCTGCCCTTGCTGGTGTGGCAGGAGAAGCTTCTGGAGCCAACAGCAACACCAGGAGATACCTGAATCCTTCTTGGCGTGTTAGTTCAGAAAATCCATTTGCCATGAACCCCTGGGAGTGTTTCCTCTTCCAGTGAGCCCTGGCGGTGATCTTTTGAATTCAAAGGCTTGATTTTAAGACATGTCAGGTGTTGTTCTGAAACAGACCTGACAGTTTTTGTCATATGGACATTGAGGATCTGAGGCCACAGACCAGCCCAATCACTTTGGTTCTCCAGAGGGTTTGCTGGTGCTTTTCTTTCGCAAATGGCAAGATGAGTTGGGGTGGGACTCTGACCTGGTTGTTGGCAGTTGCCACCCTCTTTTATTCTTGGCTTTCAGGTAAGTAGCCAATTTTAAGTCTGCCTGACACAACCCAGGTCTCACTTCTGGCACTGAAATACTGTTCTCAGGTATTTTAGGGGTTTTACCCTGGGTCAGATGCCAGATTGTTGAAGGCTGTGGGGGTTGGAATTTTCCTCCATTCTGTTTCAGGAAAACAAATGCCATCAGGGTAGAGATGCCACCTATAAGTGACAGGAACTGTCCTGTCTGTTGAGATGGATATGACACACAGAGACACACACTACAAACTCCAAGCGAGAAGAAGAACATATTATTTACTGCAAAGTCTCTTTTATACTATTTCTCAGCCTTCATGTTACATGTTCATTGGCTCCTAGCTCACCACATTAAAATCTTATTGGTTACCCATAGTAAGCACACATTATTACAAAATATCAGGCTCCCTCTTGTAGCTGCAGCTTGTCCTCTTGTTGTTTTTGCTTCTTGCTTCGGTTGATGGTAGAATTCTCATGGGGGCAAACAGATTGTGTCAAGGTCGAATTCTGTGAACTCATCACACTAATTGTCAGTTCCCACACTGCCCTGTTAAAGCTCCTGTCCTCCAGAGATGGAGCAGACACCATCTTGTACCACGTGTCGAGAGCAGATGTTCTCCATCATTTCGGGTCTGTGTTTGTTCCGGTTGGGTGGTGAGGTTTCACAGTTTGATATCAAGCAGTTATTTCCTTTTTTCCCCTGGCTTGCGGACATTCCCTTTGTTAATAAACTATTGTTGGGTTTTTTTATTCACTTTCATCTGTTAATATACATTTCTTATTAGTGGCAAGGGATTGTTGGAACTCTCTAGAGGAGATGACTCATTCCAGGACGTTTGTTGCAGTGTGCTAATAGGACTTTTTTTTATATTGATGTTTTTCCAGAGATTTCTCTCTGGCTGGTGTCTGTGCCATCCCATGCTGTTAGCTTATTGATGTACTGTGTTCCCCTCCTTAGCTCCTCCCCTCTGGCTTTCCCTGGTTGGCTCTTCTGAGTTAACTATGCCCCTCTTCTCTCTCCTGATAACCCTCTGAGAAAGCCTGACTCGGGGTTCACCATCTTGGGTTTCCAGCACCCTGCATCCTCCCCAGCCTCTCCGTCCTTCTTCACCATCCCTGGACCTTCCCCTGTGGACCTTAATAAATTCCCTGGAAATCTCAGATGGTGATCCTGCACTTCTTTCATCCCCACGCCTCCACAGTGACTCTCGTCCCCAGCAGCTTCACTGCCTGCCACAGCCACGTGCCCGCTTCGCGTGTTTAGGCTCCGGGCAGCAACCCCAACATTGCGGCGTGGGGTGGCCGCTCGTAAATTGCGAGACTGCGCTGCCACAGGCGTTCTACTTTAAATTGTCCCAAACCAAGATAGAGATCCATGGGGATGCAGAGATCCCCCCACAGCCCATGGAGGAGGGGGATGGCTGAGAGGAGGCTGTGACCCCATGGGAGACCCGTGGACAGAGAAGCCCCCGCTGAAGCGGCCTGTCCTTGAAGGACTGACCCCGTGGCAGAGTGACCCACACTGCAGCAGTTTGGGGAGGATTGTTGCCAATGGGATGGACTCACTCTCCCTGAGCAGCATGAGAAGCCCTGGGGGATAAACTGACCATAACCTCCATTCTCATCTCCCTGTGCTGCTGGGAAAGGAGGAGATAGAGCTGGGAAGGAAGGAGGGAGGGAGAGACGGAAGGTCTTTTTAAGGGTTTCTTTTAATTTGCATTATCCTGCTCTGATTTCGTTAGTAATAAATTCAGTTCCTATCTCTAGTTAGAGCCTGTTGTGCCCATGATGGTTTTTGGTAGGTGATCTCTCCTGGTCCTTATCTCTGCCAATAAACCCTTTGTTATATTTTCTGTGCCCAGTTGCAGAGGAGAGTGTGTGTGTCTGGCATCTGACCCAGGGTAAAACCACTAAAATACCTGAGAAAAGTATTTCAGTGCCAGAAGTGAGACCTGGGTTGTGTCAGGCAGACTTAAAATTGGCTACTTATCTAAAAGCCTTGAATAAAAGAGCGTGGCAACTGCCAATAACCAGGTCAGAGTCCCACCCCAACTCATCTTGCAATTTGTGAAAGAAAAGCACCAGCAAACCCTCTGGAGAACCAAAGTGATTGGACTGGTCTGTGGCCTCAGATCCTCAATGTCCATATGACAAAACTGTCAGGTCTGTTTCAGAACAACGCCTGATATGTCTTAAAATCAAGCCTTTGAATTCAAAAGATCACCTCCAGGGCTCACTGGAAGAGGAAACACTCCCGGGCATTCCTGCCAAATGGATTTTCTGAGCTACCATGCCAAGGAGGATTCAGGTATCTCCTGGTGTTGCTGTTGGCTCCAGAAGCTTCTCCTGCCACACCAGCAAGGGCAGGGAAGTCACTCCCCAAAGAGATCATCCCCAGGCTTGTGGTGGCCTCTGATAGAGGACCCCATTTTCTATCTGAAGTGCAGCACCAACTCAGTGTGCAGTGGGGAGTGGCATTGGGGGCACTGGGGTGACACAGGAAAATGGGAGGGGGATTGGGGTGCTGAGTGTTGAGAAATGACAGGGAGAACAGAAACTTTCAGTTTCTGAGAAGGTGGTGAATTGAGCTCAAAGACTAACTAGCAAAAAAGATAAAAGGATATAAAAGTGTTTACACAGGTTGATAAACCTGGCTGGAAGCAGTGGAGAAATCAGAGGAGAAACAGATAAAGATACCTCTGGTGGTTTTTGACAAGTTCTGTAACACAGAAGGAGCAGCATCTAGCCCAAGTAAAAGTTCGGGACAAGGTCATCTGTGATATTGAAACCCTCATGGACTACGACCCCAGTCACCCCTCCTAGATGACCCTCCAGGACAATAAAAGGATATCCAGAATGAGGCCGGGCCATGCAAATTATTTCCCAGAAAAGTGCTGTTTCTGTACTAGAGAGGAGTCCCATTTTAATGAATATGCATAATTATGATGGATAAATACCCTGTGGTAAATTCTCCGCTGACCTGCAGGACCAGGAGAGATCTGCTGTGCGTCTAGCACTGCTGAAGAATTCCTCCAGCTCTGTCAGGAAGTTCACTCCGACCGATTTTGGTATCAGGGGGCTGGAGGGAAACTTGTGGGGGGGACATGGGACTGTGAGATTGGAACTGGGATCCTGGGGTGTCACAGGATTGGGATTGGGTTCCTGGGGCAGTCTGGGGGACAGCAAGGGGGGACACAGGACAGTGGGAGTGGGATTGGGGTGCTGGGTGGCCACCAGAGGGGACATGGCACTAGGAATAGGACTGGGGCCATGGGGGGCAGGGCCTACCATTTGGGTTGGTGGCCTGGGGTTACTCTGAAGGGATCATGGGACTGGGAGAGGGATTCAAGTCCTAGGGAGATACTGATGGGGATGTTGGGAAACTTTGGGATTTGGTTTGGAGTCCTGGGGAACTGGGGGTCACTTTGGGGGTGTACAGAGGATCGGGAGAGGGATTGGGGTCCTAGGCACACTGGAGGGACACTGGAGGGGAGGGACATGGGACTGGGAGTGGGACTGGGGGGCTGGTCGGCACTGGGGGGACTCTGTGGGGGTATCAGGGAGTGACCCCAGGGTTTGAGTTGGGGAACTGCGGAGGGACTGGGGTGACACTGGAGGGGCGGAACACAGGACAGAGAGCAGGATTGCAGGGCTGGTGGACGCAAGGGGGACACTGGGGGGGACACAGAAGCAAGGCCCAGGGGGACATCATGGGAGCAGGATTGGGGTCACCAGTGACCCTACTGGGGGGACAGGGAGTGACTCCCAGAATTTGAGTCGGGGTCTGGGGGGCCGAAGCGAGACCAGTGGTGGGGGATGTGGGGCCGTGGGAGTGGGATTGTTGTTCTGGGGGGCTGGGGGACACTGTGGGGTGCAGGAGTGACCCCAGGATTTGGCATCATCATCCCAGGATGTCTCCAGAGGTCTTCTGGCCAGAGCTGCCCCCTCCTCTTGGCTGATCCCACTTCCCCTCCCCATCCCCTCACTGAGGAGCCCTCCCCGTGTCTGTTCAGTCTCCCCACAGTATCCTCTCTGCGTCCCACACTGGTTACCGTGGCCTCTACTCTGCATGGCCCCCCTGGCTTGCACCCAGGCACTGCTGGCAAAGACCAGAGCCACTGCAGCCTTCACGATTCTGCCCCTGGACATGGCCCCAAAGTCCTTCGATGACCAATACCAGGGCTGCCGCTCTGCGATGATGGCGGCATTGCCGGCCCTCAACCGCTCCGAATTCAAGCAGAACCCTCTGTTCGCTAAGGCCTGGACGGCTGCCGCAGCTGAGTGGCGCAGTAGGGGGTCCCACGTGTCCCCTCTGACATTCCCAGCCCAGGCCATTGCACTCCTGGCCTACACAATGACAGACCTCTACAAGGAGTTCAACCCGGCCGTGCGCAAGGCTGGGCACTCACCCCAAGTATACCGGGACAAATTCCACTTCAAAATGCTGCATTTCCTGCTGACCGACGCCCTGGCCACGCTGAGGGTCACTCAGGGGCAGCAGTGTCACCATGTGTACCGGGGGGTGGGCAAAATCCAGTTCAAGGCACAGAAGGGCGATACGGTCCGGTTCGGTCAATTCGCGTCGACATCGCAGAGCAAAGAGGTCTCCCAGGAATATGGGACGGACACGATGTTCCAGGTCTACACCTGCCAGGGTGTGGACATCCAGGATTTCTCCTTCAATAAAAGCCAGAAGGAGGTGCTGATCCCACCCTTTGAGACCTTCAAGGTCACCGATGTCACCAAGGAAGGGGACAAGGTGCAGATTTGGCTCAGCTCCACCGGGACCCACAGCAAATACAACTGCACGTGGCTGAAAGATTACGTCATGGGGACAACCTGGGGGTCTGAGGATATTTAGTGAGGGTTGGTGACAGGGAGAGCCTGGGGGGACACCCATGGCCAGGAGGGGATGAGGACACCCACTGTGGACACAAGGACAAGGACAGCCCATGCTGGGAACACCAACTGAGGTTGGGGGGAAAAGGACACTCATGGCCAGGGACAAAGGACAGGGACCCCATTACGGCCCCCTTTCCACCCCGACCCTCCCATGGCTCCTCTGTCACCCCTATGGACCCAGAATATTCCTAGTGGTGACATTTGGACACAGTTCTGTGCTTTGGGATGAGTGTGGCTGAGCAGGGAGGTGGGACCAGTAGCCCCAGGCTGGGTCCTTCCAGCTGTCAGGAAAATTATTCCAAAAAAACTACAGGTTTATGTCCAAATAGGAGAGAGGGGAGTCCTGTAACTTTATTCATGAATAAAGGGAGAGGTCATGGGCATTTCCCATGGGGTCTCTCAAATTTCTAGAGGACGCAGTTTCTTTTCATCCTAATTTCCCAGCTGCATTTCCCTTTCTCTTTCCCCATTGGCTGAGGTACTTGAGAGGCACAGGCTTCCTGAAACGCCTAATGCAATTCCCCTTCTAATACACATCCCCCCCTTTGCCTTATGTCTCTGTTCTTGTAGTTTATAAACACCATCGTAGGCAAGTCAATCTGTGGAATTCCTACGGAAATCCTTCCCGTTGTTTCTTCTATCTCTCAGTATTGGTCTTATCTTACCAGCAGACTCACAGTTTATTTGTAAAGACATTCCCTTATTCTTTTCATAGCATTTCCCAGTCTGGGATTTTGAGAATCTGGGAGTTGTAGTTTGGGAATTGTCCACCAGAGGGCAGCACTGAGCACAGGAAAACAGCCACACTGCGCATGCTCAGCTGGCAGCTGCAGTTCCACTCTGCTAACACCAGGCGGCAACACTGATGGCGCTACTGAACGCTCACCCCGCCCCATGCTGGCCGTGTGGCTCTGGAATGGCTTGGGATGGAGTGACATTAGAGTGACATTAAAGCGACATAAAAGCCATCCAGGGCCATCCCTGCCATGGAGAGGGACACATTCCCCTGGGCCAGGTTGCTCCAAGCTCCGTCCAACCTGGCCTTGAACATGGCCAGGGTTGGGGCAGCCACCACCTCCCTGGGACAGCAGAACACAGATATGGATATGGATATAATCCCTAAATAGATTTGATGGATCCTTGTGACCAGAGCTCAAACCTCTCCGTGTTTCCACAGCCAAAAGGATTTGGTTGTGTTATAAACAGGTTGGCTTCCATAGTTCAGTTCTGTGTTACAAGATTTACAGATTAGTTGGGTTGTATTGGGGCTGAGTTCAGTTAATTGATTTGGGCAAACTTGAGTTTGGTTTAATTGAGTAAATAACTTAGAGTTATTTAAGTTATCACACATCATAGTTGGGTGTAATACCCCTGTAAGAACATTAGGTGGCAATAGTGAATATGGGGGATTGCAGTAGGAATTTTCTAGAGGCTCCACAGGCATGATGACATCAACTCAAAAATGGATTGGTGGACAGAACCCAAATTAATTGGGTTGTATCGGGGCTAAGTTTGGTTAATTTGTTTGGTTGCTACTTAGAGTTATTTAAGTTATTTAAGTTATTTAAGTTATTTAAGTTATTGCGCGTCACGGTTTGGTGTAATGCCTCTGTAGGAACACTAGGTGGCAATACTGAATATGGGTGATTGCAATAGGACTTTTCTGGAAGCAATCCAGAGGTGTGATGACATCAACTTGAAAATGGATTGGTGGACTGAATGAACCAACCAGATGGACTTCTGGAGAAATTATTGGACAAGAATGCCAAAATGAGCCAATCAAGAAACCCCTTGACGAACCAATCGTGTTGAAAATCAAGAAATGGGCCAATCCTGTCTGGGATTCCCTTTCAGAATTTTGGTGGTGTTTTGCACCCTCTGTCCTCCTGATGTCCTCGAGTGACTCAGCTTCCTCTGCTTTGCCACTGAGATGTTGGAATTTCCTCAATTTCTTGCTCCCAGTCATTCGTGTCCTGCTGTTTATTACAAGTTGCTTCCACATTTATTTGGACTGATGCCTTAGAAGGTGGTAAAGGTACAAAAAAAAAAGGACAAAAATCATCAGGCACCATCACCTCTTCCTGGAATTCCTGCTGGAATTCCTGCTGACATTCAGCTGCTACAGACACAGCATCCCAAAGTCCCTAAATCCCAAAAATCCCAAAATTCCAGCTTCCACTGATGCTCTGCAGATTTTTGCATTTTTCTTTTATGCTTAACCTACGAGTTGATTAAATACTGTTAAGCATTATTCCTCTTTTAAATTGTCGAGGATAAAATATAAATTAAGTATATAAATTTCTAAAATTTGTTGTCGAGGTTAAATTTATAAATTATGTTACATATAAGTTAAATGTTGTCTTTTTGTTTAATTGTTAAGTTTAATGTATAAATTATATTTAAGGTCTAAGTTAAGGTTAAGTTGTAAATTAAGTACTGCTAAATTTGAGGGGGTTTTTTTTGGTTCTTTTGGTAATTCTGTTTTGGTTTGTTTGGTTTTTTTTTTTTTGACTATTCATCATTAAACAACTAGTTAACCACATAACAGCCATTATATTGTATATAAAGCTATAATTCAAATTATATTAGTATAAAAAGTTATAATTCATTTTATATAGGTATAAACAGGTAGGATTCAGGTTATATCGATATGGAAAAGTTATAATTCTGGTTAAATGATAGTATAAATAAAGGTATAAAATTAAGATATATATTAAGGTATATATTAAGGTATTGGTTAAATTGAGGTATAAAACACTTGGGGACTGCGGTGTCACCAGAACCCTCTGAGCCACAAGGCCACTGAGGTCACTCTGGTCTTGGTGGCCACCGTGGCTACCATGATCACAAAGGCCACCAGGACCCCCAGAGAAATGAGGCCACCAAGGCTACCAAGGCCATTGTGGGCACTATGGCCATTGTGGCCACTGTGGCCAGTGAGGCCACCAAGGCCACCAGAGCCATGAGGCCACCACAGCCACTGTGACCATTGTGGCCACCAAGGTCATTGAGGTCACCAAGGCCACCAGTGCCACCATGGCCACTATGAGCACTTTGGCCACTGTGGCCACTCTGGGCATTGGAACCATTGGGGTCATCATTGTCACCATGGTCATCGTGGCCACTGTGACCACCATGGTCACTATAACTACTGAGGCTGCCATGGCCACTGTGGCCACTTTGGCCCCTATGAGCACTGTGGCCACTCTGGACATTGGAACCCCTGGGGTCATCACTGTCACCTTGGTCACCCATGGTCACTTTGGCCATAGTGACCACCGTGGTCCCTCTAACTACTGAAGCCACCATAGCCACTGTGGTCACCAAGGTCACTGAGGTCACCACTGCTGCCAGCACCACTATGGGCACTATGTGACCACTGTGGGCATTGGGACCATTGGGGTCATCATTGTCACCATGGTTATCATGGCCACTGTGGCCACCATGGTCACTCTGACTATTGCAGCCACTATGACCATTGTGGCCACCAAGGTCACCAAGGTCATTGAGGTCACCACTGCCACTATGGGCACTATGTGACCACTGTGGGCATTGGGACCACTGGGGTCATCACTGTCACCATGGTCACCATGGCCACTGTGACCGCAATGGTCACTCTAACTACTGAGGCGCCATGGCCACTGTGGTTACCAAGGTCACCAAGGTCACCAAGGCTACCACTGCCACCATAGCCACTATGAGCACTTTGGCCACTGTGGCCACTCTGGGCATTGGGACCATTGGGGTCATCACTGTCACCATGGCCACTGTGACCACTATGGTCACTCTAACTGCTGAGGCTGCCATGGCCACTGTGGCCACTTTGGCCCCTATGAACACTGTGGCCACTCTGGACATTCGAACCCCTGGGGTCATCACTGTCACCTTGGTCACCCATGGTCACTTTGGCCACAGTGACCACCATGGTCCCTCTAACTACTGAAGCCACCATAGCCACTGTGGTCACCAAGATCACCAAGGTCACTGAGGTCACCACTGCCACCATGGCCACTATGGGCATTATGTGACCACTGTGGGCATTGGGACCATTGGAGTCATCACTGTCACCATGGCCATTGTGACCACTGTGACCACAATGGTCACTCTAACTACTGAGGCCCCATGGCCACTGTGGTCGCTAAGGTCACCAAGGTCACCAAGGCTACCACTGCCACCATAGCCACTATGAGCACTTTGGCCACTGTGGCCACTCTGGGCATTGGGACCACTGGGGTCATCACTGTCACCATGGTCACCATGGGTCCATCCTGGTGATACTTGATGATTTTTTGCCTTTTTATACATTTTTCTACCCTTTTTATTTTTTCTGTACCCTTTACAGACTCTTTGCACCCTTAGCCTATATAATTATATTTTTTATAATCTGATATTTTAGCTTAATTTTGGGGTCCTGGAAGGCAGAAAGACCAAAAATTCACAGCAGGAGGCCAGAAAATTCTATGTTATCTCAAAAGTCTGGATTTTTCTTTTCTCTGGAATATATTTTGTAAATTGGGTTCTGACCTCATTTGGGGGGGTAATTAGAATAGGGGGACAATTACTTTGCTTATTAAGTTTCTTATTGTGGGATTTTAGGTAGATATGGTAATTTGTAAGGTCTATAAAATTGTATATGAGGTTGGGAATTTCCTTACAGAGGGGTTTAAAAAAACCCCAATGAATGAAACCAAAAGCAAACAAACAAACAAATTTAAAAAATAAAAAAGGAAAAATAAAATAAAGGAATTTAAAAAATAGAGAAAAAAGAAAAAGGGGAAATGGAGGGAAAATAGAGAAAAAAAGGGGAAAGGGGGAAAAGGAAAATGAAAAAATGAAAAAGGAGAAAAGAAAATGAAAAATGGAAAAAGGGAAAAAGAAAGGGGGAAGGAAAAAGAAAACAAGGAAAAGGAAAAAAGGAAGGAGAGAAAGAAAAAAGGAAAAAGGCAAAGGGAAAAGAAAAAAGGTAAAAGGAAAAAGGAAAACAAGAAAAAAGAAAAAAGAAGAAAAAAGAAAAAAAAAGAAAAAAGAAAAAAGAAAAAAGAAAAAAGAAAAAAGAAGAAAGAAAAAAGAAAAAAGAAAAAAGGAGGAAAAAAGGAGGAAAAAAGGAGGAAAAAATGAGGAAAAAATGAGGAAAAAAGGAAAAAGGAAAAAAGGAAAAAAGAAAATAAAGGCAAAAGAAAAAAGGGGGAAGGGGAAAAAGGGAAAAAAAGGAAAAGAGAAGAGGAAGAGAAAAGAAAAAAGAAATAATTTTACACAACACAGTCTCCCGATTTCCCTGGCTGCCCTTTAGTTCTTTGGAGATTCATTTAATTCCATTCATGCCCAAATTCTGGGAATTCCCACACATTCAGGATTTAAACCCAACCAAACTCAATGTCCACACCCCAATTCCTTCAGCCCTGAACGGAACAGGATGAATTGTGTCTTTACAAACAGATGGCGCTAATCCGGCAGTAGACAGGGAAATAACATTATTTTAATAATAAATATAGACAGACCCCATGGGGAAATACCAGATGGCCTCTCCCTTTGATCACGAATAAAATAACAGCGCTCCTGTGGACATAAACCTCTGGCAAGGTGAATTTTTCTGCTCGAAAATTTGACAGCGAAAATGTCGTTCCACTTGGGTTGTTCTTTGGGCAAGAAAAATCAGTTTCCAAGCTGCTCGTTGAGGTCTGGCGGCATTTCTGAGATCATAGAGCAGCCCAAGGCTCGGAGAGAGAGGCACCACCACCCATTTTACTGATGTTTTATTCAGGAAACTCTTTTGTCTTTCAATTCAGGGGACTTTGCGGCTTTACTCCCCGCGGAGTTGTAGTTTGGGAATTGTCCACCGGAGGGCAGCAGCGAGCGCGGGAAAACAGCCACACTGCGCATGCGCCACATGCAGCTGCAGTTCCGCGCTGCCAACACCAGGCGGCAGCACTGATGGCACTGCCGAGCTCTCGCCCCGCCCCATGCCAGCCGTGGGGCTCTGGAATGGTTTGGGATAGAGCGACATTAAAGCGACATTAAAGCGACATTAAAGCGACATAAAAGCCATCCAAGGTCATCCCTGCCATGGACAGGGACACTTTCCCCTGGGCCAGGTTGCTCCAAGCCCTGCCCAACCTGGCCTTGAACATTAAAGCCATGCAGGGCCATCCCTGCCAAGGACAGGGACACTTTCCCCTGGGCCAGGTTGCTCCAAGCCCTGTCCAACGTGGCCCTGGACATGGGGCAGCCTCTCTGGGCAACCTGTGCCAGAGTCTGACCACCCTCACAGAGAAGAACTGCCTCTCGATATCATATCTAATGCTGCCCTCTGCCCGTGGGAAGCCATTCATCCTTGTCCTGTCCCACCATGTTCTTGTTCAAAGTCCCTCCCTAGCTCTCGTGGAGTCTATTTAGGTCCTGGAAGGGGCTTTGATGTCTGTCTGGATTTTTCTCCAGGCTGAACACCCCCAGCTGTCTCCACAGCAGAAGGGATTGACCCCTCGGGGCATCTCCGTGGCTTCCTCTGCATTTTCTCCAAAAGCTCCCCATCTCCACAGAGCTCCACATCTGCTTTGTGCTGGTGGCCCAGAGCTGGCTGAGTGCTCCGAGTGGGAATAGCTCATGGTGGGAATGGCTCAGTCCCCGCCCTATTCCTATCCCAAAACCAACACCTGGCAGAGAACACTTGCAGAGCTCCAACACTGCCACTCTGGCAGTGTCACAGCCCCAGCAGCTGCTCCTGTCCCTGTCTGCACCCCCAGTGTGTCCCCTGGCGTTGTGGACACAGGGCCAGCCAGGGCAGGGGACAACCCTGGGAGTGTGGGACACAGGGCCAGCTAGGGCAGGGGACAGCCAGCCAGGGCAGAGGACAGCCAGGGCAGGGGACACAGGGCCAGCCAGGGCAGGGGACAGCCAGCCAGGGGACAGCAGAGAGGCCGTGGGACACAGGGCCAATTCCAGAGGTCACTGTGTGTGACACACACGTGGCCTCAGGGGTGGGACAGGGACAGCAGCAACATGACAGGTGCTGGGGAGGGATTTACAAAAATAAACAGACGAGACAGCGGGGTGGAATCCGGAGGGCAGCAGAAAGGAGAAGCTGCCAGGGGCTGCTCTGTTCCGCAAAAACCGCCGTCGGAGGTGGCCTGGAGCCAGCAGCAAATCGGGAACTGGGGACAGAGAGGGAACTGGGGAGCCCTGGGAGAGGAAAGGCTGCACATGGAGCTCTGCAAAGTGACGTTGGAGATGGAGCTGGGGTGCTGCACCTCCTCCACTGCTCTGTGAGCTCAGAAATGCTGTCAGACTTCAACAATCCACACCTGCGCTGAGCTCCTCTGGAGCTTATCAGGAACACTGTCTGCTCCCAGGAACTCCTGCTGGATAACAAGCTCCCAACAGCCTTGGGAAATTGATTTTTCTCGCCCGAAGAACAACCCAAGTGGAACAACATTTTCACTATTGAACTTTGAGAGGAAGTTCCTGACCTAAATTGCAGCTGGGATGGAAAGTGACGATGGGCAAAGTCCACTCTGTTGTGACGTCCTGAGTGAAAACCTTGAGAGATCTCGTGGTCCTCAGCAGGCTGTGCCCTGGGAGTGGCACTTCTTGGAGCCGGCAAATACTGATATTTGCTATGCATGGAGAATCAACTCCCACGCCTATGCTGCTCCCTCACTCCTCAGGGCTCAGCCCTTTGCCCCTGGAGAAGATGCAGAAGCACCAACCCTTCCCTGAGTCCTTCCCTGAGCTCCAGGAGGGTTTTGCACAGGTATAAACCTGAAAATGCACCTGTAACTCTGCACCCCAGCTGTACCTGCCTTGCACAAACTCCTTAGGTCTCTGTGTGTGGCAGTGAGAAAGTGCTGCAGCAAATACAGCAGGAATGTTCCTCTCAGATTCTTAAATTCTTTAGGTTCGTAGGTAAGTCAGGCTGTGTTGATTTTAGTTTTAGAGTGATTGATATCAGATTGTTTTTTCTCTGTGTGTTTTAACCATTGAGTGAATAGCAGAGTGAGCTTTGCCACCAAACCTTGTCATGCTTTCGCTTTTATTTTAAACCTGCTTTTGCTGATGCCTTTGCTGGTGGCCACCTTAAAAACCTTAAAAGCCATTCCTAAAACTCTCTTACCATGGGAACTGAGGGATGTGGAGCGCTGGGAGCAGCAAAGGAAGAGCAGGGAATCTCTTGAGGGAGAACATGGAAATGGAAATATTGACCAGGGCTGGCAGCTGCCAAGGAGCACGTCAAGAGCTGCCAGGATGGACTGGACATCAAGGAATTACGGAATTGTTTGCGTTGGATGGAAAAACCTCTCTGCCCACCTGGTCCAGCACTGCCAAGGCCACCCCTGGCCATGTCCCCAAGTGCCACATTAACAAGGCTGTTGAATCCTCCCAGGGGTGAGGACTTCACCCCTGCCCAGGGCTTTTCCAGGAAGGAAATGTCCCATTATCTCACCCAAACCTCCCCTGAGGCTGTTGTCTCTTCTCCTGGGAGCAGAGCTCAACCCCACCTGGCTGCCTCCTCCTGTCCCACTTGTCCCCAGGTTGTCTCCAGCTCTCTCAGCCCCCATTGTCACCTGTCCCCCAGATGGAATGTGGTGGGGACAGTGATGGTGACACCCTGGGATGGAGCTGGAGCCAGAGGCAGAGCCGTGGGAGATGAACAAGACAATTTATTAACAGCAGGACCAGGACGGGGCCTTGGCCACGCGGGGAGGGGACAGGGGGGTCTTGGGTGCCATGGGGTCACGGGGTGGGGACAGGCAGGTGGCTGGAAACGTCCGGGAATGGGCAGGGATGGTGGCTCGGGGGGTCTGGGGGTTCCTCCACGTGAGGACAGTGGCTCAGTGCGGGAGGGGCTGAGGGTGCTTGGGGACAGACGGGAACAGTGGCTCGAGGGGTTCTAGGAGTGCAACCATGTGGGGATGGTGGCTCTGGGTGGGTCTGGGGGTGCCACAGGCAGGGACAGTGGCTCGGGGGGTTTGCAGCGCTGCCCACACTGCCCCTGCCTGCACGGCCGGAGGGGTGACAGGGAGGGGACAGAGTGGGGACAGGACGGAGGGGACTCCAAAGTGCTTCCAGTCCGCGTTCGACGCAAAGGGTTAGGAGGGGACAAACCGTATTCACAGCGGGGACGAGCAGGGGGCTGGCAGAGGCTGTGACACCCCTGTGCCAGCGAAACCCCCACAGGGGGACAACCGGGGCCGTGGGGAACCGCCGGGAACGCGATGAGAACGGCAACAAAACCGGCTACGGGGAGGGGAACCCGACCGGGGGGGGGGCCGCGGTGGGGAGGGAGGGTGGGGCTACTCCTTGGCCCTGCCGATGATGGCGAGGATGTAGAGGAAGATGTTGATGATGTCGGTGTAGAGGTTGAGGGCGGCGAAGATGTATTCCTCAGGGCTCAGCGCCAGCTGCTTGTTGCCCAGGATGAGCTGCGTGTCAACCGCCAGGAACTGCGGGACAAGGGACGTGTTGGGGACAAAAGACACCAGCAGCTCACCACACCTCAAACCACCCTCTGCCCCCCACATCCTGCTGGCCCCACAGAGCACTTCAAGAGTCCCCCACCCCAGGAATTTGGGGATCCCAGCCCCCCAGACTCACGCAGGTGAAGAGCAGAGCCCCCAGCGAGGCGTAGACGATGTCCACGATGCGGTTCCGGATGAAGATGCAGAGGATGGAGAAGAGGATGAGCACGACGAGGCAGATGATGAGGACGCCCCGGCATGAGGTGAAGTCGTACTTGGTCTGTGGAGAGGAGGATTGGGGTGATGGGGGGGATCAGATCCCAGTGTGGAGCCCCCAGACCCAGCAGGGACCTCGGGGAGAGAGGTCATACCCCGTTCAGAGACCCAGCAGGAAACTGGGGCAAGGAGGGGAAGAGGACACTCTGGTTTGGAGCTCCCCAGACCCAGCAGGAAGCTAGGGAAGGGTTGAAAACCCCATCTAGGGTCCCCAGACCCAGCAGGAAACTGAGGGGAGATCACACCCCCCCTTCACAGCCCCCCAAAAAACCAGCAGGGAGGCAGTAGGGGCCTCTAGGCCTCACTGGAAGTCACCAGACAGGAACCAAGGGGGTCGTACCCCCAGTTTGGAGCCCCCCAGACAAGAACCAGAGGGTCTCACCCCCAGTTTGGAGCCCCCCAGAAGGCAGCAGGGGGCTTCACCCCCAGTTTGGAGCCCCCCAGAAGGCAGCAGGGGCAGCCCCAGCGCTGACCTGCAGGGAGAAGATGACCACGGTGAAGCAGACGACGACGGTGATGCCGACGGCCATGATGACAGCGTCGGTGTCATAGAAGCTGGCGATCATCCCCACCATGTAGGACAGGCTGACGGTCAGGATGGACTGGGAAGGCAAAGGGGGAACCCATCAGGATAATCTGCCCAGCCTGGCACCCCCAAACACACCATGTGCCCCTTGGCTCAGCACCCCTAAAGCCACCCTACTGAACTTCCCCAGCTAAGCACCTCCAAACCTGCCACCAGCTTGGCACCCCCAAACCTTCCCCAACATCCCACCCAGCTCAGCACCTTCAAATCTTCTCCATCATCCCAGCCAGCTCAGCACCTCCAAACCTTCTCCACCATCCCACCCAGCTCAGCACCTCCAAATCTTCCTGATCATCCCACCCAGCTCAGCACCTCCAAACCTTCCCCATCATGCCAGCCCGCTCAGCACCCCCAGATCTTCCCCATCATCTCACCCAGCTCAGCATCTTCAAATCTTCCCCATCATCCCACCCAGCTCAACACATCTAAACCCTCCCCACCATCCCAGCCAGTTCAGCACCATCAAATCTTCCCCATCATCCCATCCAGCTCAGCACCTCCAAACCTGCCCTGATGACCTGCCCTGGTTCAGCACCCCAAATCCACCCCCCAGCTTGACACCCCAAACCTTCCATGCACCCCTAGCCTCGCACCCTCAAACCCCCCACACCATGTCCCCAAACTCCTCCTGGCCCTGCCACCCCAAAGCCCCCCGCCATGCCCACCAGGGACACGAGGTTCCAGGGGTGCTTGCGGCGGAAGTCGCCGCAGCAGCTGAGGACGATGAGGGAGATGAAGAACACGGCGTAGGACACGTAGTACGTCCACACGTTGCGCTGCACGAAGCCCCGCACGCCTTTGACAAAGGTGAAGACGGTCACGAAGGCGAAGGTGACGGTCAGCTGCAGCGTGAGCACCAGGAACACCTGGGGACAGGGTGGCAGGTCACAGGGGGTCCCTATGATGCTCCACACCCCACCCGGAGCCCCCCGTGTCCCACCTTGCGGATGAAGGCCTGCCGGATGCTCTTGTCGTCCCAGTGCGCCGACGGGAAGTCCTGGTTGTCATAGTAGGAGGGGGGACCATCCTCATGGTAGGTGCTGTGCAGGGGGGCTGTGGGGAGGGGGACACCACTGAGGGTCTGGGGGGGTCGCAGGAGTGGAGCTCTGAGCCCCCACAAAGCCAGGTGTCACAGCTGACACAGCTCGGGGCGGTGTCCCCTCTCCCACGGTCACGGCCAGCACTGTCCCCAGCAGGCAGGGTTGTCCCCCAGGATGTGTGGGGCAGGAGGTAGGACTCACGGGGGGTCCCTGCTGCCCCACTTGGGCCCCCTGAGCTGTGTGACCTGCCAGCCAGGCTGGAACAAGAGAGCCCTCCTGGGCTGCTCTTAGTCCCCAAAGCCACTGGTTGCCCATACACCTGAAGCCCCCAGACTCAGCCAGAAGTCGTGGGGGGTCACACATCCTACTTGATGCCCCCCAAACAGGACACAATGGTGGGTCACATGCCCACTTGGACCCCCCAGCTGGGAACCAAGGGGGATCACACACCCCATTTGGTGCCCCTCAGACAGGAGACTATGGTGGATCACACACCCACTGGGACCCCCAGCTGGGAACTAGGGGGGGCCATACACCCCATTTGGAGTCCCCCAGCCAGGACACAGTGATGGGTCACACACCCCACTTGGTGCCCCCCAGAAAGGACACAATGGTGGGTCACACACCCATTGGGACCCCCCAGCCATACATCCCACTTGGTCCCCCTCAGCCAGGAGCTGTGGGGGTCACACACCCCATTTGGTGCCCCTCAGACAGGACACAATGGGGGGTCACACACCCCATTTGGTGCCACTTGGCCAGGAGCCGTGGGGGTCACATATCCCACTTGGTGCCCCCCAAACAGGACCCAACGGTGGGTTACACACCCCACTTGGTGCCCCCCAGACAGCACACAATTGTGGGTCACACACCTCCTGGGATCCCCCAGCTGGGAACCAAGGGAGTTACACACCCCATTTGGAGCCCCCCAGAAAGGACACAATGGTGGGTCACACACCCATTGGGACCACCCAACCATACACCCCACTTGGTCCCCCTCAGCCAGGAGCTGTGGGGGTCACACACCCCATTTGGAACCCCTCAGAGAGGAACCAGGGGGATCACACACCCCATTTGGTGACCCCAAACAGCACACAATGGTGGGTCACAAACCCACTGGGACCCCCCAGCTGAGAACCAAGGGGGTCACACACCCTATTTGGAACCCCTCAGACAGGAGCCATGGGGATCACACACCCCACTTGGTGCCCCCCAGACAGCACACAATGGGGGGTCACACACCCACTGGGAGCCCCCAGCTGGGAACCAAAGGGGTCACACACCCTATTTGAAGCCCCCCAGCCTGGAACACACCCCCAGCCCCCCCTGTCCCCGGGTATACTTACAGTCCTGGTCGCCAGGGACCATGGGCTGGGGCTGGGCATAGGGCGGCTGCCCGTAGGGGCCCTGTGGGTACGGCCCGGGCGGGGGGTACGGCCCGGGGGGGTACGGCCCGGCGGGGGGGTACGGCCCCGGTGGCGGGTACGGCCCCGGCCCCTGCGTGAAGCCCGGCTGGGGGTACGGAGTGGGGGCAAACTGGGGCTGGGGGTACGGGGCGACGGGGTAGGGGGGTTGAGGGTAGGCCGGGGGTCCTGCCGGCTGCTGCTGCCCCCCGAAGCCATCGTTCGTCACCAGGAAACTCTTCTCGTGAGACATGGTGTCCCGCGGGCTGCGGCCGCCTGGGTGCTGTGGGGGGGAGAGGGGGTTAGAGATGGTGGTGTTGTCCCCCGTGGCTGTCACCCACCTCCTCATTGCCACCACAGCCATCAGCCCTTCACAGCCATCAGCCCCTCACAGCCATCATCCCCCTCCTCCTCGTCTCCTCACAGTCACTGCCCTGCTACAGCCATCAGCCCCTCACAGCTATCATCCTTCTCCTCCGCGTCCACCCACTGTCACTGCCCCACTACAGCCATCAGCCCCTCATGGCTGTCACCCCCTCACAGCCACCACCCTGTCCTCAGCAGCCCCTCACAGCTGTCACCCCCTTCCTCATCACTCCATGGCCATCAGCCCCTCATGGCTGTCACCCCCTCACAGCCACTACTCTGTCCTCAGCAGCCCCTCATGGCCATCACCCCCCACAGTTGTCACCCCCTTCCTCATCACTCCACAGCCATGAGCCCCCCATGGCTGTCACCCCCTTCCTCATCACCCCATGGCCATCAGCCCCCTGTGGCAGTCACTCCCTTCCTCATCACTCCATGGCCATCAGCTCCTCATGGCTGTCACCCCCTTCCTCATCACCCCATGGCCATCAGCCCCTCGTGACTGTCACCCCTCACAGTTGTCACCTTCTTCCTCATCACTCCATGGTCATCAACCCCTCATAGTTGTCACCCTCTTCCTCATCACTTCATGGCCATCAGCCCCTCATGGCTGTCAGCCCTTATGGCTGTCACCCCTCACAACTGTCACCCCCTTCCTCATCACTCCATGGCCATCAGCCCCTCATGGCTGTCACCCCCTCACAGTTGTCACCCCCTTTCCTCATACCTTCCACAGCCATCACCCCTCCATGGCCGTCACCTCTCCAGCCACCACCCCTCATCCTCCCAATCCCTGGGGGTCCCCGGCCAGTTCAGCACCGCAAGGGGGGCTCCTCACCCCGGGATGAGAGGTTCCCGCCATCGGGGGGTTCCTCTCGCCCTCGGGGGGTTCCCGCGATCGGGTGGTCCTTCCCGCCGGGCCCGCACAAGATGGCGGCGGCGAGCCCGTTGCCATGGCAACACCCCCCGGGGCAAGAGGCGATGTGCAGGCCGAGCTGAGGGGTTGGGGGAAATCAACAATGGCCGGGGGATCGGTGTGAGGGGCTACGGGATGGCTGCGCTGCCGTGATCACCGGCAGCGGTGCGGGGGAGCCCCGGAGCACTGCCCCCCTCGGAGCGGCACCGGGAGCAGCGGGGCCTTGCCAGGCCCGACCCCGACCCGACCTCAGCCCCAGCTCACGGAGGCCGGGCGAGCTCCGCCGCAGCCCAGGGCCGCCCCCGCTCCCGGTTACAAAACCGGGCGGTGAGGCAGCGGCGGCTGCGCCCTACGCGGGGATCGCGCACCCGGCGGTGCGGTACGGGCATCGGTGCCGGTGTGGTACCGCTGAGGCGGCGGGACCGGCGCGGTGTCGGTTTGGTGCCGCGGCCTGGCAAGCGCCGGTACCGGAGCGGTGTCGGTTTGCTGCCGCGGCCTGGCAAGCGCCGGTACCGGAGCGGTGCCGGTTTGGTGCCGCGGCCTGGCAAGCACCGGTAGCGGTGGCCTCCCGGTGCCGGTGCCGGTGCGGTGCCGCCGCCGTTCCGGTGCCGCAGCGGCCTCGGCCCGGCCAACGGGCAGCGCCGGCCGGTGGCGCAACCGCAGCCGCCGCGTGACGGCCCCGCGCCCCGGGCGGGCGGGCGGGCAGCGGGACGGGGGGGCTCGGCCCTGCGGCACGGCGGGGGCGGCACCGATACCGGGCAGGGGGCGAATTTACGGGGGCAGAGAGGGCCTGGGGGGCTCCCCTCGGGGGTACGGAGGGCACGCCGAATGGTGGCACTACGGGGGGCATACGGGACTCGGGGGGTCCGCAGAGGGCTCGCAGCACAGGGTGCGGGGGTTGCATCACGGATTGCGGGATTGCGGGGGGGGGGCACGGTGTGCAGGGAGCCCCGCATCACGGGGATGCGGGGGTGCCCGCAGCACGGCGTGCGGGGGGCGCAGGGATGCCCACAGCTCGGCGGCGGGCGGCGTTGCGGGGGCGCAGGTGTTCCCGCATCACGGGTTGCGGGGGTGCCGCCGCCCCCCCCACCGGTTCTCTCGGAGCCCCGTAAGCCGCTTTGCTCGGTAAAGCCCCGGCTCGGCCTATTTACAGCAGCAGCGAGCCTAATCCCCGAGCGCTACCGCGGGGGGAGCTACCGGCAGACCCCCGCTGTTCCCGCAGCCGCGGGGTCCCGCTCGGCCCCGCTACCCCCTCCCCGCTACCCCCCCACTCCCCCCCTCGAACCGAACCCGTGCGCTGCGGAATGCGGCAGAGCAAACCGGCGGAGGGAACCGCGCTCGGGGGCGGCACCGGGGCCACCGCGGCCCCCGCTCGCCGCCCACCCCCTCCGCCCCAGCCCCGGGCCCACCGAGCCCCCCACTCACCGGCCGGGCCGAGCTGCGCGGGGTCCGCTCGCTGCGAGCCGAGGGGCGGGGCCAGATGGGGGCGGTGCTCGGAGGGGCGTGGCCTATGTTATACCACGCCTACTGAGAGATGGATAAACACCTGAGGGGGCGTGGCCTGGTTCGGGGTGTTCTGTAGGGGGCGTGGCCAAAGCGAGGGGTGGGATCGTGCGTAGAGCGCCCCCTGGTGGCGGCAGCGCGGACTCGGCGCGGGCCGCAGCGCCCCCCCCGTGTCACGCGTGGGATCGGTCACGTGTCCCCAGTAACGCGCGAGGGACACTGACGTGGGCCCCTGTCACCCGTGGGGCTGGTCACATGTCCCTGTGTCATTCCCGTGTACCCCTGTCACCCGTGGGGCTGCTCCGGTGTCCCCTGTTCACTCGTGGGGCCGGTCATTCCCGTGTACCCCTGTGACCCGTGGGGCTTTTTCCGTGTCCCCTGGTCACTCGTGGGGCCGGTAATTCCCGTGTACCCCTGTCACCCGTGGGGCTGCTCTGGTGTCCCTGTGTCACTCCCGTGTACCCCTGTCACCCGTGGGGCTGGTCCTGTGTCCCTGTGTAATTTCCATCACCCGTGGGGCTTTTTCCTTGTCCCCTCGTCCCATCTCGGGTCAGTTCCGTGTCCCCTGGTCACTCGTGGTGCCGGCCACGTGTCCCCACGTCACGGACGAGGGACACTCACTTGTTCCCCAGTTATCCGTGGGACATTTTCGGTGTCCCCTCATTAGGTCTGGGGTCACTTCCGTGTCCCCTGGTCACTCGTGGGGCCGGTCATTCTCGTGTACCCCTGTCACCCGTGGGGCTGGTCCCGTGTCCTTTTGTCATTCCCGTGTATCCCTGTCACCCGTGGGGCTGGTCCCCTGTCCCCGTGTCATTCCCGTGTACCCCTGTGACCCGTGGGGCTGCTCTGGTGTCCCCTGGTCACTCGTGAGACCGGTCATTCCCGTGTACCCCTGTGACCCGTGGGGCTTTTTCCGCTTCCCCTGGTCATACCTGAGGACAGTTTCGTGTCCGGTGGTCACTCGTCGTGCCTGCCACGCGTCACCCGGTCATGCACAAGGGACACTCACTTGTCCGCCTGTCACCCGTGGGACCAACCCCGCGCCCTCTGGTCACTCTCGGAGGTCTGGACGCTCGTCCCCGTGTCTCGCGTGGGACCTGTCGCGTGTCCCCACCCCTGCCCCGCCCTCGGCGCTTCCCCTTCCCGTTTCTCCGCGTTTCGGTTTCGTTTCGCTGCCGGGGCGGAGCGGCGCAGCGTCTGGTGCGTGGGGGGGTCCTGCCTGGGGGGCGTGGGGTCCTGCCTGGGGGGCGTGGGGGGTCTGCCTGGGGGTCACAGGACCTGGAGAGGTCCGGGGAGGTTCGGGGGTCCTGCCCCGGGGTTTGGGGGCTTCTCCTTGTGGCCACACGGGGGTCCCGGAACCTTTGATAACGGAGGTGTGTCCGTGGGGTTTGGGGAGGTAATTTGGGGTCCTTGACCCGGGGGGCTCACACCTTGGGTGGAGGGGATGTAAAGCTGTTTGGGATCGCCCCCCCCAAATTTCCGGGTGCTCCAGGATGGCAGGGGGGGTGCTGGAGGTGCAAGGGGTGCCCCCCGACACCCCGGAGGAGCTGCTGGTCCTGTATTTCGAGAGCCGGCGGCGTTCGGGGGGTGGTCCCGTGCAGAGCTGCCAGCGCCTCGGCCCCCTCCTCTTCCTCACCTTCGAGGACCCCCAGGGTAAGCACGGAGGTGGGGGGTGGTCCCAGTTCCAACTGGGAGTGCTGGGATGGGGTGGGTGGGGGTCACAGTTCCAACTGGGAGCACTGGGATGGGATTTGGGGGTCTCAGCCCCACTGGGATGGGGTATGTGATAGTCACAATCTCAGCTGGGAGAACTGGGATGGGACTTGGGGGTCTCAGCCCCACTGGGATGGGATTTGGAGATCTCAACCCCACTGGGATCACTGCGATGGGGTATGTCATGGTCACAGTCCCAACTGGGAGCACTGGGATGGGATTTTGGGGTCTCAGCCCCACCTGGATGGGATTTGGGTTCTCAACCCCACTGGGATCACTTTGATGGGCTATGTCATGGTCACAGTCCCAACTGGGAGCATTGGGATGGGATTTGGGGGTCTCAGCCCCAGTGGGATGGGGTATGTGACAGTCAAGTCCCAACTGGGAGCACTGACATAGGATTTGTGGTGTCCTAGCCCCACTGAGAGCACTGGGATTGTGTTTGAAGGTTCCAGCCCCACTGGGAGCACTGGGATGGGATTTGGGGGTCTCAGCCCCACTGGGATCACTACGATGGGATATATGATCATCCCAGTTCCAACTGGGAGCACTGACACAGGGTTTGGGGTGTTCTGACCTCACTGGGAGCACTGGGATTGTGTTTGGAGGTCCCAGCCCCACTGGGAGCCCTGGGATGGGATTTGGGGGTCTCAGCCCCACTGGGATGGGATCTGGGGGTCTCAGCCCCACTGGGATCACTGTGATGGGGTATGTCATGGTCACAGTCCCAACTGGGAGCACTGGGATGGGATTTGAGGGTCTCAGCCCCACTGGGATGGGGTATGTGACAGTCCAGTCCCAACTGGGAGCACTGGGATGGGATTGGGGTAGTCCTGACCCCACTGGGAGCACTGGGTTTGTGTTTGGAGGTCCCAATCCCACTGGGAGCACTGAGATGGGATTTGGGGGTCTCAGCCCCACTGGGATGGGATGGGTGGGGATCACAGTCCCAACTAGGAGCACTGACATGGGGTTTGGGGTGTCCTGACCCCACTGGGAACATCAGGATTGTGTTTGAAAGTCCCAGCCCCACTGAGAGCACTGGGATGGGGTGTATGATCATCTCAGGCCCAACTGGGAGCTCTGGAATGGGATTTGGGGGTCTCAGCCCCACTGGGATGGGATCTGGGGGTCTCAACCCCACTGGGATTACTGTGATGGTGTACGTCATGGTCACCGTCCCAACTGGGAGCATTGAGATGGGATTTGGGGGTCTCAGCCCCACCTGGATGGGATTTGGAGGTCTCAGCCCCCCTGGGATCACCTGGATGGGATATGTGATGGTCCCAGTTCCAACTGGGAGCACTGGAATGGGATTTGAGGGTCTCAGCCCTACTGGGGTGGGACATATGACAGTACAGTCCCAACTGGGAGCACTGAGATGGGGTTTGGGGTGTCCTGGCCCCACTGGGAGCACTGGGATTGTGTTTGAAGGTTCCAGCCCCACCGGGAGCACTGGGATGGGATTTGGGGGTCTCAGTCCCACTGGGATGGGGTGGGAGTCACAGTCCCAAATGGGAGGACTGGGATGGGATTTGGAGGTCTCAGCCCCACAGGGATGGGATGGGTGGTGGTCACAGTCCCAACTGGGAGCACCGACATGGGGTTTGGGGTCTCCTGACCCCACTGGGAGCACTGAGATGGGGTGTAGGGGTGTCCCAGTCCCACTGGGAGCACTGAGATGGGATTTGGGGGTCTCAGCCCCACTGGGAGCACTGGGATTGTGTTTGGAGTTCCCAGCCCCACTGGGATCACTAGGATGGGGTATGTGACAATCACAGTCTCAACTGGGAGCACTGGGACGGGGTTTGGGGGGGTCCCAAGTCCTACTGGGAGCACTGGTGAGCAGTGCTGTGTCCCCGGGGGTCACGGGGGGTCACGGGGGTGCTGGGTGTGTCCCCAGTGACCCCGCTGTTCTCCCCACAGATGCACAGAACGTGTTGCTCCACGGCAGCCACAGGCTGGAGGGTGCCGAGCTGGGGGTTCACCCAGCGCCCCCCTGGGACCCCAAACACCTGATGCTGCACGGCCTCGATCCCAGGACACCCCCCGAGCACCTGGACCTCCCCTTGGAGGCCCTGCTGGGTGTCCCCGCTGGCGCTGTCACCCTGTGCCAGGGCCCTGTGCCTGGCTGGGGTCTGCTGCGCCTGCAGGACCCCCTCAGCCCCCCAGGTGGGTCTGGGGCCATGGGGGGACAGCAGGGTGTGGAGGGAGGATGGGATGGGGATGTTGGGGGTGAGGGGTGATGGGGTGGGGATGTGGAGGGCCAGGGTGATGGGGTGGGGATGCCATGGGGCAATGGGGTGATGGGGTGAGGTTGTGGAGGGCTAAGGTGATGAGGTGAGGCTGCCAGGGGGTCAGGCGGACAATAAGGTAGGGATGCAGGTGTTGGGGTGACAGGGTCAGGCTTCTGGGGGTTGAGAGGCCAATGGTGCCAGAGGTGGGAGTATTGGGGTCTGGGAGCACCAGGGTGGCATTATGGGGTGAGGGCTCTGCTGGGCACCAAACCCCCAGATGCTGCCTGGTGGGGTGTCCCCGCCGCGGTGTCCCGGTGTCCCCGGTGCCAGCGCTGCCCGTGCTGCAGAGCTGGCATCGGCGGAGGAGCGGGCACAGCGGCGGGGGCTGGCGCTGCTGCGGGTGCCACAGACCCCCGCGGTGCTGGTGAGGGCAGCGGGGTCGACACCAAGCAGGGATCTGCTCGAGCTCTACTTCGAGAACCGGCGCAGCGGTGGTGGCAGCGTGAGGGACGTGCGGCTGCTGCCGGGCGGGCGCGGGGCTGTTGTCACCTTCCAGGAGCCAGCAGGTGAGTGGCTACCAACGGGACGCTCTGCTGGTGCCAGGGGACCACACTGGGCCACCGGCTGCCCATCTGTGTGTCCCCCACAGCCGCAGAGCGGGTGCTGCAGAGGTCACATCGGCTGCAGGATATGGTGCTGGAGCTCATCCCTCACTACCCCTTCCTGGAGCCTCTGGAGGGGAGCACAGACCTGTCCCTGGACACAGAACCACCTCTGGACACAGTGCCACCTCTGGACACTGCCCCTCCTCCTGACACTGACCCCGTGCTGGTCATTGACCCCTTGCTGGACACTGATACCCCACTGGACATAGAGCCATCCTCAGACACGGACTCCACAGCAGACACGAATGTCCCACCGGATAGAGCTGCTGCAATCCCACTGCCACCAGCACTGGCATCACATCCCATGCCAGGGCAGCCAGCAGCCACCTTCCCCAGTGGGCACAAGGACACAGAGGGGTTCAAGGCTGTGCCAAGCCAGACCCAGCGCCCGGGGCTTGTGTCGGTGGTGATCGCAGAGCCGATGTTGCAGGACGAGGTGCTGGTGCCAGCAGAGCCGGGAGCTCTGCGCTACCTGCAGCAGCACCACCAGGAGGTGCTCAGCAGCATCCCTGAAGTGTCCCTGATGCTGCTGGATGGAGGGGACATCTCTGGGTTCCGGGTGAGCTACGGGCAGGGGTGTGAGAAGGTGTCAGCAGGGTGTGGGCAAGGTGTGGGCAGGGCTGTGCTGTGCTCCCACCTCCCCGTGCTCATGGCACACCCCGAGGCTGCCATGGTGCTGCCTGCACTGCTCACAGGTGAGCTGGGCAGGTGCCCAGGTGCTGACCCCTTGACCATCTCCTGACAGGTCAGCGGGGAGCCAGGCCGGTGCCGGGCAGTGGCAGATTTCCTGCAGAGCCTTCTGGACTCGGTGGCCTCACACCCCGCGACGCTGCGCTTCCCCGGCGTTGCCCGCTTTCTGTGGGACCAGGATGGGCAGAGCCTCCTCCAGCAGCTGGAGAATCGCTTCCAGTGCGTCATCCAGCTGGATGGTGATCCCTGGAGCCCTCCAGATCCCCAGGTGAGGATTCATGGAGAGGGGTCTGACATGGGGGTCCCGTTGGTGTGGTCCCTGCTGTCCCAAAGCAGCGTTGGTGATGCCAACCCTCTATCCCCACAGCTGGAGCTGGAGGAGCTGCTGCCCTCGAGCAGCCGCTGGGACCCCCAGTCACACCCCTGGCACCGGGAGCTGCCTGAGGGCAACAGTGCTGCTGCTGGTGACAGTGGTGGTGGTGGTGGTGACGATGATGACTTTCATTCCATAGGTGAGGGGCGAGGGGGGTGATTTGGTGCCCACTGTCTGGGCGCCACAGTGGGATGAGGGAGCCATGGGTGGCTGGTTCTCCCCAAGGATGTTGTGGGGTCTCATGGTTGATGTCCTGCTGCTCCCACAGAGGAGATCAAGGAGGTGCTAGCAGCATTGCACACCAGGGCAGATGACGACCCTGAGTACCCCAACGTGTGGTCTGACACTGTCCCCAACATCGAGTGGGACTTGGATACCGAGATCCCCATTGCGGCCAGTGGCGAAGTTGCCAGTGAGCTGCTGTCGGACACCAGGGTGGATGAGGAGGTGCAGATGGCTCTGGCCATCCAGTACTCCATGGACAACACACGGCGCGAGGAGGAGGAGCTGGCACGTGCCACCGCTCTGTCCCTGGACTCTTACTGCCGGGAGCAGCAGCAGGAGCAGGCTGAGGAGGACGCCAGGCTGCTGGCCGCGCTGGAGGCCTCGCTGGAGGAGGCCCTGCTGGCAGCAGACGTGGCGCGGGTGACGGTGTTCAGCTCCCTCGAGCAGGACGTGTCGGCAGTGCCACGGGAGCTGGAGTGGGTGCTGGCTGGGCGGCTGCGGACGCGGGAGGTGGGCAGCAAGAGGCTTCGGTCACTGCCGGCCACCGGCCGCTGTGCGCTGACCCTTCTGCGGCGCCGCCATGCCGTGCAGCTCAGCCTGGCTGGTGACATCGCCACACTGCATGGCTTCACCAAATATGTGGCACCCGCCGCCCGAGACCTCACGGCGCTGCTCCACCGCCTGCCGCCACCAACAGAGCATGGTGCCACCGCTGTCACCGCTGCCACCGCTGCGCATTGGGTGCGCTGGGACCCCTCTGGCACCGTTGTCCCCTATGCCCCCGAGACAGCAGCGCTGCTGGAGCAGTCCTGGTTGCGCCAGGAGGGCCGGCTGGACCTGGTGCTGGACGGACGGCCCTTCACGGTGGATTTGGAGCGCATGGAGGAGTTCGACATTGGCAGTGCCCGCGCCGTGCCCATCTGCCGCAGCCAGCCACCTCTCGAGAGCTCCAGCCGCCTGCTCGGTGCGTGTGGGGACTGTGGGGACAGCCCTGCCCCTCACCGTGCCTGCGTTCACCGGGGCTTTGTCTGGCAGGGCTGGACGTGACCGGGCTGGAGGAGGAGGTGCGGCTGATGCCGCTGGCTGAGGACTCGGAGGAGTTTGCCGACACCTTGCGCCATTTCTACGCGACGCTGGAGGAGCTGCACGACCAGATCAGCATCGTGCAGGTGGGTCTGGGGATGTGGGACCCTCTGGGGTGTCCCCAGGGCAGAGAGGTGACACAGCAGTGCCCGGCAGGTGCAGAAGCTGATCCATCCAGTGCTGTACAAGCAGTACCAGCTGAAGAAGGGCAGCGTGAAGCGTGGCTGTGCTGCAGGCACCGCCGTGGAGCGCATCCTCTTCCACGGCACCACCGAGGCCTCCAGCCGCGAGATCTGCCTGCACGGCTTCAACCGCAGCTTCTGCGGGAAGAACGGTGAGCTCCAGACAGGTGTGGGGTGACCTTGGTGTCAAGGGGGGCATGGTGCCATCGGTGTGGGAACGGGGTGGTAAGGTGGGTACTGTGCCATTTATGCGGAAATAGGATGATTATGAGGGCATGGGAATGGGTGGGCACAGTGTGGAAATGGGGTGGTGAGGTGGGCACAGTGCCATTGGTGTGGGGATCGGGTGGTGAGGTGGGCACAGTGCCATTTGCACAGGAATAGGATGATCATGGGGGCACGGGCATGGGGTGCCAAGGTGGGCATGGTGCCATCAGTGTGGGAACAGGGTGGTGAGGTGGACACAGTGCCATTGGTGTGGAAATGGGGTGGTGGTGGGTGTGTGTGTGTGGGGTGGTGGGTGGTTTGCACAGGAATAGGATGATTGTGGGGGGGTGGGGTGGGTGGGGTGTGGTGTGGGGGGTGGTGGTGGGTGGTGTGGGTGTTTTGGGTGATGTGAGAATGGGGTGCCAAGGTGGACATGGTGCCAACGGTGTGGGAATGGCATGATGAGGTGGTCACAGTGCCATTTGCACAGGAATAGGATAATTATGGGGATTTGAGAATGGGGTGCCAAGGTGGACATGGTGCGATCAGTGGGAACGGGGTGGTGAGGTGGGCATGGTGCCATTTGTGCTGGAATAGGATGATCATGGGGGCATGGGAATGGGGTGCCAAGGTGGGCACAGTGCCATTTTCATAGGAATAGGATGACCATGGGGTGCCACGGTGGGCATGGTGCGATTGGTGTGGGAATGGGTTGATGAGGTGGTCACAGTGCCATTTGCACAGGAATAGGATAATTATGGGGATTTGAGAATGGGGTGCCAAGGTGGACATGGTGCCATCAGTGGGAATGGGGTGGTGAGGTGGGCATGGTGCCATTTGTGCAGGAATAGGGTGATTGTGGGGGGCATAGGAATGGGGTGCCAAGGTGGGCACAGTGCCATCGGTGTGGGAATGGGGTGGTGAGGTGGGCACGCTGCCATTTGCACAGGAATAGGATAATTATGGGGACGTGAGAATGGAGTGCCAAGGTGGTCGCAGTGCCATTTGCACAGGAATAGGATGATTATGGGGTCACGGGAATGGGGTGCCAAGGTGGGCACGGTGCCTTCGGTGTGGGAACAGGGTCCCCACATGGGCCTGGGGTGCCAATGTGTGCCCCATACCACTGGCACACCCCATACCCACCTGACACCCACCCCACAGCCACCCTCTACGGCCTTGGCGTGTACTTCGCGGCGCACGCTGCCATCTCAGCACGGGATCGATACTCACCGCGCAACGCCAACGGCACCAAATTCATCTTCGTGGCCAAAGTGCTGACCGGCGAGTTCACGGCCGGCCGGCCGGGGCTGCGGGCACCCCCACTGCGGGAGGGGTCTGGAGCCCCTGAGCGCTTCCACAGCGTGGTGGATGACCCTCGGCAGCCTGGCATCTTCGTCATCTTCAACGACACGCAGGCGTACCCGCAGTACCTCATCACGTGCCGCTGTCGCCACGGGGGTCCCCTCTGACCCCTCTGAGCCCC
Organism: Lichenostomus cassidix; assembly: GCF_008360975.1. Classification (NCBI taxonomy): domain Eukaryota; kingdom Metazoa; phylum Chordata; class Aves; order Passeriformes; family Meliphagidae; genus Lichenostomus; species Lichenostomus cassidix. The sequence goes on along the minus strand of NC_139482.1, from coordinate 151,897,227 downwards.
CCGGCAGTGGCTCTGCTTCAAGGGTCCCTTTTATCCCCCAAACCCCCTGGCACTGGTGCCAGTGTGGGGTTATGGTGTCTACCTTGGCCTTGCCATGGAGACTTGGTGTGCAGGGAGGTTCCTGCCCTTCCCAGGAGCTTGGAGTGGGGGGATCCCCACTTGGGGACACTCCTGGGCACCCTCGTGCCAGGGCAGGAGGTGGACAGAAGGACTTTGGGGTCACCAGTGTGACGCCAGTGAAATTTGGAATAAAAGTTCAAATAAAGTTTTGAATAAATGGGAGCCTTGTGTATGGCTGGGATTGAGAGGTCCTGTTGGGGGGCAGTTCCAGTCCCAACTGGGATCACTGGAATAGGAGGGATGTCTCAATCCCAACTGGGATCACCAGAATAGTGGGAATGTCTCAATCCCAAATGGGAACACTGGGATTAAGGTGGGTGGGGCCTCCCTGCGGGTGCGGGCAGAGCTCCTGCCATGGTCAGTGCTGGCAGCCCTGGTGCCCAGTGGGTGAGACCCTCCAGCAGGCAGCAGCGGGCAGAGGGAGGGGTGCACAGCCTCCCCTCCGTGCCCGCATTGCCCACCGGGATGCCCCAAGTCACAGGTGGGCGAGTGTCTCGGTGACACTTGTGCCCCTTTGGGAGTGGGCACGAGTGTGACACCACCAGTGGCTCCAGCCCCAGCCCGCGGGCACGGGCGGCTCCAGGGCAGGGCTGGCGGTGGCACGGCGCCGGCGTGTGCCAGCCCCGCTGACGTGTGCCAGCCCCGGGATCCCGGCGGGCACCGTGCCAGCCGTGCCAGCCCCGCGCACGTGGCGCCGAGCCGCGCTCCCCGGAGAGCCGCCGGTGCACTCAGGTGAGATCCGAGAGGGATCGGGGTGCAGGAGGGGTCCTGGCCGCTCGCCCACCCCCTCCGCATTGTCCGGTGCCCCGCGCCGCGCGGGTGCCCCGAGCGGGGAGTGCCCGGCGCCGCCGGTGCCAAGCGTGCCGGACCTTTGTCCCCTGGCGCCGAGGGGCCCGCGGGGCCCAGCGCGGCTGAAAAGGGCTCTTTGTCCGGCTCTGGCCGGGGGATTCTCTCCCTGCTCCCGTGCCGGCACCGGCACATGACCGCGGCAAGAGCGGCTGCGCCAGCACCGGATCCGGACGGACGGAGCGAGCGGCAGCCCCGGTAGGGCCGCAGCGAGAGCGGGTGGGGGGTCTGAGCTTTGGCAGGTGCCACGGTGGGGACCGAGGGTTCTGTCGAGCCGGGAGGTGGCCCCGATTTCGGCGCTGCCGGTGCCCCTGTGTGGGGTCGCGGTGGGTCCTCGGTGGTCTCTGCGCCCCGCGGGGTGGGTGAGGTTGTGCTGGGGTTGCCGGGGTCAGTTTGGCACACACGGTGGGGCTGGAGGGTAGGGGGGGTTATGCCGTGCAACTGGATGTGGCGGGGGGCACCGGGAGTTTTTGAAGCCCCCGAGACTCCCGCGGTGCGTGTGTGTTCACTGGTGTGTTCCTGTGCCGTGCACTCGCCAGGGTGTGAGTGCAGCCAGCCAGGGCTGGGCACACGCGTGTCCACCTGTGTCCACACCCAGCAGTGCACACGCACTGGGGGGCTGCACACACTCCTGTTCTCGGCTCCGAATCCCTTTCCTGGCACCGGCTTTGGTTCCTGGCGGCAGCTCTGGTTCCCAGCACCAGCTCTGGTTTCTATTACCAAAACCAATTCCCAGGTCCAGCTCTTGTTCCTGGAACCAGCTCTGGTTCCCAGCACCAGCTCTGGTTTGTGTTACCAAAACGAATTCCCAGGTCCAGCTCTGGTTCCTGGAACCAGCTCTGGTTCCCAGCACCGGCTCTGGTTTGTGTTACCAAAACGAATTCCCAGGTCCAGCTCTGCTTCCTGGAACCAGCTCTGGTTCCCACTGGCTCCAGCTCCTGTTACCAACTCTAGTTCCTGCTACCAACTCCACTTCTCGGCACTGTGTCCAGGTCCTGGCAGCAGCTCTGGTTCGCAGCACCAGCTCTGGATCAAGGCACCAGATCCGGTTCCCAGCACCAGCTCCAGTTCCCGGCACCAGCTCCAGTTCCCGGCACTGACTGGAATCAATTAATCCTCAGCCCCATCTCCCCTGGCTCCCAAGCCTCCCTAGCTGCTAGACCAGACCCCCTCCTGCAGTGTTGGTGGCTGCAGCCGAGCTCTGTTCCGCGGCCAAGAGAGAGCCTGGTGGCCCGCAGGGTGTGAGCACTACGCCGGAACTATGCCAGGGCCGTGCCAGAGCCGTGCCAGGGCCGAGCTGCTCCTCCCATCTCATCCCTCCTCCACCGCGCTCCCCTGGGCTCTGAATGCGGCAGCCGGGGGTGGCCGGTGCCACCATCCTGTGTGCCACTGCTGTGCCAGCGGTGTGCAGGTGATGTGGCCGTGCTGTACCCGCGCTGTGCCCGCAGCTGAGCGCCCAGCCGAGCCGGGGTGTGCCGAGCGGCTGCGGGACTTCCCTGCGGGAGCGCGGGGCGGGACCAGTTTCGCCGGGAGCGCTGGGCGGGGTTCACCCTCGGCCACACTGGTTGCAGTGGTGAGGGTTAACCCTCTCCATATTTGGTGTACTGGTCACAGTTACCCTCTCTGAACTGGATATACTGGGTGTAATGGTCAGTTAACCCCTGTCTGCCTGGTCTACTGGGAGCACTGGGGAGGGTTAACCCTCTCCATACTGGTTGTACTGGGGAGGGTTAATTCTCTCCATACTGGGTGTACCGGCGAGGGTTAACCTTCTCCGTACGGGATGTACTGGGTGCGCTGGTCGCAGTTAACCCGTGCCATGCTGGGTGTACTGGGATCGCCGGTCGGGGTCAGCCCCTGATGCTGGCTGTACTGGGAGCACTGGTCAGGGTTAATCCTGTGCCTCCTCCGCGGGGTGCGCTGGGTGCGGAGGGTGGGGCGGTGAGATAAGGACCCCCCCGCTGCCCGCCCCCCGCCCCGCCCCTGCCGCGAAGCCGGAGCTGGTGCCGGTGCCGGTGCGGGCGGAGCCCCCGGGGCCTTTTCCCCCCCGGAGCCCCCGCGGTACCGGTGCCGGTGCTCCCCTCCGGTGCCGCATTCCCTCCGGAGCCCTCCCGGTGCCGGTGCCGTTTTCCCCCCGGTCATGCCCCCCCGTCACGTCCCGGCGGACATCGTGGCGCTCGGTGAGTCCTCGCGCGTGGGGTCCCCCTCACCCTGTCCCCCGTGGAACCGGGAGCGGCGAGGGGGGGCTTGAAGGATGCTGCGGGGCTGCCGCAGGGCGGGGGGGCTGCAGGAGCCGTGGGGTGGGGGCTGCGGTGTGGAGGGCTGCGCTGGGGGTGCGAGGGGTGTTTGGGTGCTGAGGCTCGAGTCTGGGGGTGGGGGGAGCTGGGGGGCTGTGGGGGTCCCTATGGGTGCCCCCGTGGGTGGGGAGAGGCAGCTGGCAGGCCTGGGGTGGAGGGGCTGCGCGGGGGACGTGGGCGATGGAGCCGCTGACTCAGGCTTGGCACCGCGCTGCCCCCCACGCTCCCCACCTGCTCGTCCCCCACCTGCTCCCCACGCCCACCCCCCGCCTGCCACCCCACTGCCGGGGGTGCCGGTGATGCCGGTGGGTCTGGGGGTGCCGGTGATGTCGGTGACGCCGCGGTCCGAGGCTGCCGAGAGGACCGGGCGCTGCGATGTCGCTGATGCCGGTGGCTCCGAGGATGCCGAGCCCGGTGATGCCGGAACCGGTGGCTCTCCCGGGTTCCGAGCTTCTGCAAATGGCGTCTCGGCCGCTGCAAACGCCCGGTGCTGCCGGCTCCTGGGGGAACGATCCCGAGCCGGTGTCACGGCTGCGGCGGCGCCGGGGTGGAGGTGGGATGGCGGAGCTGCCGGGATCGCGGAGGTGTCGGGATGCTGGGCGCAGGATCGCGGAGGTGCCGGGATGGCGGAGGCAGCGGGATGGCGGAGGTGCCGGGAGGGCGGGGGCGGGATCACGGAGGTGCCGGGATGATGGATGCCGGGATGGCGGAGGTGCCGGCACGGCAGGATCACGGAGGTACCGGGATCGCGGGGTCAACCCCGCCGCTACCGGCACCTTCCGTCCCCCTCCCGTCACAGAGGGGCTGCAACCCGCGCCGACCCCGCGGTCCCACACACCGAGCTGGCCTGGCCGCTGCCCCGCTGCCGGTGCGATCTTCTCCTCCACGGCTTCGATCTGCTTGTTCTGCCCGTGCGCGCTCCGGCTGCGGCGGCTCCGGCGGGCGGTCCCACGGGAGAGTTCCCGGTACCGCACCGGCCATCACCGCGGCTCCCTGTCCATCCCTTCACTGCGGTTGCCTCGTGGGGACCGTGACCCTGGCGACACCGCCCGGCATAGATCCCCTTTCCCGGGGCTGTCCCGAGGGGTCCCTGCACCTCCGGGCGCGCCGTGTGTTGAACCGGGCTGGGGTGTGGGGGCGCTGCCGGTGCTGCAGTCCCGGTGCCGGGGGTACCTGAAACGTGAAAAACGGCGGTGGTGATGCCGGGGGTCCCTGTTGCCCAGGTACCGGGGGTCCCTGAACCGCGAAAAACGGCTGTGGTGATGCCGGGGGTCCCTGTTGCCCCGGTACCAGGGGTACCTGAAGCGTGAAAAACGGCGGTGGCCATGCTAGGGGTCCCTGTTGCCCCCGTGCCAGGGGTACCTGAAGCGTGAAAAACGGCGGTGGTGATGTCGGGGGTCCCTGTTGCCCCGGTACCGGGGGTACCTGAACCGCGAAAAACGGCGGTGGTGATGCCGGGGGTCCCTGCTGGCCCGGTACCGGGGGGTCCCTAACGTACGAATGCGCCGGTCCCGGTACCGGGGGTCCCTAACGCCGTCCCTCTGTCGCAGGAGCCGGGGTCGGCGGCGATGGCGGAGGACAGCTCGAGTGGCAGCAGCGGTTCGCCTGGCGCCGGGGACACGCTGCCCTGGAACCTGGGCAAACATCAGCGCTCCCAGCGTGCCAAGGCGGCCGCGGGCAACGGGACGGTGCTGGACCCCGCCGAGAGAGCCGTCATCCGCATCGCAGGTACGGTCCGGGGCACCGGAATGTGGCCGGGGGGTCGGGATGTGTCCGGGGGTGTGGGAAGTGACGGGGAGGCCGGGATGTGACCGGGGGTGTTTGTCCCGTGGGGCGATGCCGTGGGAGTCCCGCGTGGGCCGGGGGACCGAGGGGTGACACCGCGCTGGGAGCTGTGCGGAGGTCGTGGCGGTGATGCCGAGCTGTGCCGTACTGTACCGTGCCGAGCCGAGCCGTGCCGTGTCGTGCCGTGCCGTCCTCATACGGCTTCCAGCGTGTTCCCCCAATTACAGCACTCAACCCCCCCCGCACAGAACCCTCCCCCCCCGGCTATTTCCGTTACACCTCCCTGTCCTTCCCCGCCTCCCTCCCTCCCTCCCTCCCTCCCCGCTCCCCCCCCGTCCCCGCTCGAGTTTCGGGGCTTTTAGTCTCTATTTTTAGGGATGACGATGTCCCGTCCCATGGGCCCGGTGTCCCCCCCCGCAGCTCGCCCACGGCTGGGACTGAGCTCCGGTGGGGGCTGTTGGGGGCCGCGGCGGGACCCCCTCAGTGCCCCTCAGGTGGCACCGGGAGATGGAGCTTTAAAAATGGAGATTTAAAAATCCCTCGGTGCACATAGAGCTGCTGGGGAAGTCACGGGGGATGTGACATCGCTGTCCCCACCAGCTGGAGGGGTCGCGGGGGTCTCTGTGAGGGGCTGAGCATTCACTAGGGGAGGGTGGGGGGCTCAGGGTGTGAGTCAGGGCGTCCCTGCGGTGGCTGTGGGGGGCACCAGGCACTCCCCACCCCATCCCTCATCACCTGCGTCCCCAACCCCACAGTGTCCCCTATTTCCTGCTATCCCTGTGCTTCACCACCCTCCTTGTGCTCCTCTGGACACGGATGGGGTCAGCAGCATCGGGGTTCGGGCAGTGCCACATCCCCAGCACCGTGTGACTCGTTTGGGGGGCGTGAGGATTTAATTTCCCCGATGTCCCATGGGTGTCCCCACCCCTCAGGGTGTCCCTACCCCGAGGGGTGCCCTTCCCCTAGCTGCCGTGCCCGTGGGCGCCGTATCCGCGCGGCTCGCTTCGGGGCGGTGTCCGGCGGTTCCTTTAAAGGGCTGGGCGGGGGCACGTCCCGTCCCCTGTCCCGTCCCTAGTCCCGTGCCCCTGCCCAGCCGCGGGGTGCGGGGCCGCCGAGCCGCTGGACACGCCGGACACGCCGGGCACTCCGGACCCCGGCCGCGGCCCCCCGCCCTCGCCCCCCACCGCCGCCCTCCGCCGCCATGGCCGCCGCCGGTCCCCCTCCCGTGCCCGAAGAGCAGGACTTCATCCAGGCCTACGAGGACGTGCGGGAGCGCTATAAGGGTACGGGACCCCCCTCCCCACCGCGGGCCGGCCGGGGGGCGCAGTGGGGCGCCGGCCGCCGGGGGGGCCGCGGGGGAGCGCGGCCGCTCATTCCCATAATTGGGCACGACGGGCACCGCCGGCCCCGGAACGGGCGGGGGGGCCGGGCGGGGGGCCGGGGGACACGGCTTGTCACCGCGGAGCCCACCGGGAGCCCCCCGGGCCGCTGCTCTCGCCCGGTGCTCTGTGCCCGCGGGCTGGCGGGGGGCTGTGCCCGCAGCCCCCGGAGCTACCGGAGGAATTGGTGGTGGCGCGGTGGGGCGGGGGGTCCCTCCGAATGGTCTGGGGACAGGACAGCCAGCCTCCGGTGGCTCTGGGGGGCGCGGAGGGGACATGGGCGGTGAGGGTGAGGCGGCGGGGGGCTCCGGTGCTCTGCTGTGGCACTGGTGGCATTGGTGGCATTGCTGTCACCGGTGTCATTGCCATCACTGGTGGCACCGGTGGCATCTCGGGGTACGCTGGGTAGTTGGTCTGACCCCGATGCTCCCCGCTGTGCCCCCCCGGTGACCGAGGCGCCCCGGTGTCACGGCGTGGGGCCGACAGCGGCTCGGCCATGCCCTTACATGGGAGCGGTGCTGCCTGCGGGGGGAGCCTCCCCCGGCCCCACGCTGGGGGTCCTCGGGATGAGGGGATCCGGCTGCGGCCACCAGAGTGCGACCCCAGTGTCGGGGTGGTGGCACTGGGTGTCCTTAGCCCTCAGCCCCTGCTTGGTGCCACCACCAGTTGTGTCACAGTCCCGGTGTCCCCTGACTCGGTGCTGCCGGGAGTAGCTCGACGCGTCCGAGCCTGGAAGTTTTCATCACGGTCCGAGTGCCATTGGCAGGGATGACACACGGTTCGGCAGCTGTTGTCCCCCCGCGGTGCCAGGCCACCGTGGGATGGGTTGGTGCGGCTTGGCTGGTGGTGCTGGGCATGTGGCAAGGGTTGTGTCACAGTGTGGTCCCACCTTGCCGGGTCTTGGAGGTGTTTGTTGTCACCATGCTGTCCTGCCTCGCCACGTGCTGGCAGGTGTTCATTGTCACCATGCTGTCCCCACCTCACCAGGTTCTGGCAGGTGTTTGTTGTCACCACACTGTTCCACTTCATCAGGTGCTGGCAGGTGTTCGTTGTCACGATGCTGTCCCACCTCACCAGGTGCTGGCAGGTGTTTGTTGTCACCATGCTGTCCTACCTCAGCAGGTTCTGGCAGGTGTTCGTTGTCACCATGCTGTCCCACTTCATCAGGTGCTGGTGGGTTTGGTTTTGTGGGTCCTGACGTGGGAGTTTGGTGTCATTCTGCTCCCACCTCACTGAGTGCCACCAGGTTCAGTGTCACCATGTGCTCCCACCTCACCAAGTGCCACCAGGTTCAGTGTCACCATGTGCTCCCACCTCGCCGAGTGCCATCAGGTTTAGTGCTGTAGGTCCTGGTGCAGGTGTTTGGTGTCACTGTGTAACCCCAGTGTCACCATATGTAACCTCACCTGTGTAACCTGTTTGGTGTCACTGTGTAAGCCCAGTGTCACCGTGTAAGCCCAGTGTCACCGTGTGTAACCTCACCTGTGTAACCTATGTTTGGTGTCACCATGTAACCCCACCTTGTCAGATGCTGGCAACTTTGGTGTCACCATGTGTGTCACCTTGGTGCCAGGAGGTTCGGTGCTGTCAGACACAGGTTGGATTCAGTGTCACCATGCAGTCACTTCTGGGTATCACAGGGTTTGGTGTCACTCTGCAGTCCTACCTCGCTGGGTGGGTGTGGGACCCGGATTGGGTGTCCCTGTCACCCCCTGCTAGGTGGCTTTAGTGCCATGGCCCATGGGGTGGCCGCAAGTGCCCGGTAGCTGAGTAGCCAGAGCGCAGTTTGTCTGGAGGGGTGGTGATGTCAGGGCTGAGCCAGCACAGCCGGGAAGCGTCACAAGCCAGGCCAGGCGGGAAGGGTGACACAGTGGCGGTGGGCACGGAGCCCATGGGAGCTGGTGATCCCTGCCAGCGCGGCTGGCACGTGCCATCCCTGAGGCTCAGAGCCCTGGGGGACACAGCAGCCACTGTGACAGGGACTCTGCCACCCGTGGGGCTGGCATGGGGCTGCGTGCCAGGGATGCTGGGGGTTCTGGGGTCCTCATGAGGCTGGGCAACTCATGATTTCTGCATTAGAGCCATTACTGTGTCACAGTGCCTGATGGGGACGCTGTCTCCATTGCCACCATCACCAGTGCCACTGTCACTGCAGCACTGGGCCCCAGGCTTGGCATGGTGTTCATCCATGGTCACCTGGGGGGGACAGCTGGACCCCTGGGACACCCCAGCCCTTCACCAGGGTTGAGGTGTGGAGACCATGCCAGAGTCCTTCCCGGTGTCCTTGCAGCTGGCTCGTGGTCACAGTGGTCACAGCGCAGTGGCCATGCTACTGTCCTTCTCGATGTCCCTGGGAGTGGACAGTGGCCACAGTGGCTGCATTATGGTGACTGTGCCACAGTCCCTCCTGGTCTCCCTGGCTGCTGTCCATGCTGGGATGGCTTCTGGTGTCCCTGGGAGTGGCTGGTGGCCACGGTGGCCATGGTGGCCACAGTGCAGTGGCTGTGCTGGAGTCCCTCCTGATATCCTTGGGGACTTGGGAGTGGATGGTGGCCGCAGTGGCCATGGTGGCCGCAGTGCAGTGGCTATTTTGGAGTCCTTCATGATGTCCCTGGGGCTCATGAGCTGGCCAGTGTCTTCAGTGTGGTGGCCTAATGGTGTCCCTAGGGCCGTCCGGTAGCCACAGTGGCCACAGTGTGGTGGCTGGTCTGCAATCTCTCCCAGTGTGCCTGGCGCTCGGAGGCTGGATGGTGGCTGCAGTGGTGGCAGTGTGGTGGCAATGTCAGGGTTGTTCCCAGTGTCCCCAGGGCTCTGTGATGTGGTGGCCAGTGGCCACAGTGGCTGGTGGCCATACTGGTGTCCCTGGGCTCAGTGGCTGTGGTGGAAGGGTTGTGCTGAGTCCTTCTCGATGTCCCCAGGGCTGGCCAGTGACCACAGCGCAGTGGCCATGCCACAGCCCCTCCTGGTGCCCCCGGGGCTTGCTGGTGGCTGTGCTCCCAGCGTCCCCAGGGCTGGCTGGTGGCCACGGTGGCCGCAGTGCGGCTGCTGTTCCCGGCTGGGCTCGGGGCTGCTGTGTCCACAAAGAGCTGAAGCTGAGGCCTGGCACCACTAGCTGGCACCGTGCCAGGGGCTCCGGCCAGCCCCCCCCGGACAGTGGTGCCAGTGGGGCGAGCTGGGGGGCTCCCCTGGCCCCCTCAGGGACAGACCCCCCCACAGCACTGCTGGCAGGGCAGAGCTGGACTGAGGCCCCCCAGGGATGGGAGAGTTGGGCTGAGTGAGTCTGGGGGACTCTGTTGGATGGGGGGGGTGGTTTTGGGGGGCACTGTGTGTGCTGGATGGGAGGTGGGTCTGGGTCTGTACTTCAGGGGGTCTGGGTGGTGGGACCGTGCTGGTGGGGGGGCTGTGCTGTCCTTGGGGAGCGCAGGGGGGGCTGTGTTATTGTTGATGGGGAAGGGTCTCTGCTGCGCTGCGGGGCCGGTCGGTCCCAGCCGCTGGCGGGGGGGGGCGGTGTCGGTGCCGCAGGGGCGGGGGGCTGCGGCGGTGGGGCGGGGAGGGGCGTGGCCGCGGCCCTGGGGGGCGGGACGGAGCCGCCCCGGGGCTGCGGGACCGGCCGGCAGCGTGCGGGAGCGCCGGCCGCCATGGAGGGGGCGCGGGGCATCCACCACGAGATCGCCTCCCTCAAAGGTACCGGGGGAGGGGGCACCGGGAGGGGTCCCGGGGTGAGCTCCGCGGCGACCGGCGGGAACTCCGCGTCCCGGGGAGGATTCGGGGGGGGGGGTCGCGTCCCGGGGAGTTCCAGCCGCGCCGCATCCCTCCTGTGCCAGTGTCGCAGCGCAGGCAGGGCAGAGGGGGACGCCGGGGACATTCCGGCATCACCGAGGATGTCCCAGCATGGCGGGCATCACCCAGAGTTACTCGGTGTCAGCAGGCCCCGTGCCGGTGCCGTGTTACCGAGCCGTGCTGCAGAGCCGGCGCGCTGGGGCGTGAGTAACGGGCTCCGGCGGATGTCGGTCACAGGGCTGCTGGCGGCCACCCTGTGTCACCGCAGCGGGCAGAGAGCCACCGTGGGGCCCGGCATCGCAGCGAGACACCGGGCCGGGGTCGGGTTGGAACGGAGCCCGGCGAGGGTCGGTGTGTGGCCGGCGAGAGATGGGATGGGGGCTGGGAGTGTCGGGATGAATTCAGCGAAGGTCGGGATGGGATGGACCCCGGGAGTGTCGGGATGAAGTCAGCGAGGGTCGGGATGGGATGAACCCGGCGAAGGTCGGGATGGACCTGGGGTGGGTGGGGATGGACCCCGGCAGGGTCAGCACGCCCGGAGCGGTGGTGACTCCGCAGGCCCCAGCGAGGGGATGCCGGGTGATGTCCCCTCCTGCAGATCCCGGGCTGTGGCGAGGCTGATTTACGGTGAGAACCATCCCGGCTCCGGGACCTCCGACGGCGCCGGGACCCCTGCCGGCGCCGGGACCCCCGCCGGCACCAGCCTCATTATGAGGCGGTTTCTGGCCGAGGTGTCCTCCGCAAACAGCCGCGGCTTTGTTCCGCTGGGCACGGGGAGCCCCGCGGCCCCGCCAGACCCCAGCACTGGCAGCGGCACCGGCGCTGGCAGCGGCACCAGGAGAGCAGCGCCGGGCCCGTGGCCAGAAGCCGCTGCCACAACAGCTGCCCGCCCCAGATTTGGGGGTCTTCCCCCCACCGGGCAGTGTGGGGGGCGCAGAGGGTGCACAGGACCGAGCTTTGGGGCGTCCCCAGCACCGCGTGCCGGCAGCCAGTGCTCCCGGCCCCCCCCGACATGCGACGCAGTGAGCGGAGCTGCGGGAAAGCTCTTCCCCGGGGGGTGCGGGGGGAGTGCCGGCGCCCTGCCCAGCACGGGGCAGCGGCGGGACGCTGGCGATGGCCCCGCTGTCACATCGCGTTGGATCACGGCGGGCGGCGGGCGCTGACGCGGCACTTCCCGGAGGGAGCCGCCGGCGCGGCCGTGACCCCGCTGCGGGCTGGGGATGCGGGGCCGCGGTTGGGGGGACACTTTGCTGCTGCCCCCCATCACTTCCGTATAGATGCCCCCGCTGCTTCCTCCATCTCAGACACCCTCACTCCCCCACTGCTGTTCCCCATAATTTCTCATCTCTGCCCCTCTGTATTTGCCCCCATCACTCCCCACATCCCTGCCCCCCATCCCTGCCCTCCATCCCTGACCCCAATCTCTGCCCCCCATCATTCCATGCATCACTCTCCCTCCCTCTACCTCCAACCTCTGTCCCTCTCGCTCCTGCCATCTATCCCATCCCTCTGGGGTGCTGTGGGGCTCTGTGGGTCCGGGCATGCCGAGGTGGGGTTCTGGCAGGTAACTGATGCTCTCACAAGGGATTCAGTTTGGGGGAGTCTGAGCACCCCAGTGTTCCCAGTGTTCCCAGTTCCCCTGCACCAGCTGTGCTGGTGATTGAGGCCCTCGCAAGGGGAGCCTCACACCCCCACCCACCTCTGCCCTGCAGGATGGGGAAGTTGTGCAAGTCCTGCTGAGGCCCCCGGTGGTGCCACTGCATTTACATCAGACCCCGCGGGTTTGGGATCTTCAGGGCCTGGCAGCTCTGGGGTGGACGTCCCACCAGCAGCAGCAGCCCCCCATGCCTGGGTCAGCGCTGCCCACCAGTAAATCCCAGTGAACCCCACTGCCACTCCAGTGGGGACAGGGATGCCGGGGATGGTGTCCCTCCATTGCCCCAACGCCACCAGGGGGGCTCCTGATGCAGCCTCACAGTGTCCCTGTGTCCCAATCTCACTGAGCTTGACTGGGGGGGCTGAGGGAACTCTGAGGGGTTTCCTCCTCTTTTGGGGTCTGTGGGAACTCTGGGGGGGTTCCTCCTCTTTTGGGGTCTGGGGCCTGGGACCCCCCAGCGTGGGGGACACCCTGGCACCCCAGTTTGTCCCTCTACTCTATGGTGTGGGTGTCACCCCCCACACCCCCCTCACACGGAACCTGGAGTGGGGGAGTCCCCTGTGCTGGGGACAATGCTGGGGTCCCCTCTGGGGTCCCCGCGGTGCCACTGGGGGTTGTTGGGCGGTTCTCAGTGCCGGGGGACTCGGTGGGGGGAGGGCAGCCTCCTCGTCCCCACCTGCCACCCGGAGGGCGTGGTGTGGCACAGCTGTGCCACCACGGCGGCTGTGTCACCGTGGGGGACGTGGGGTCCCCCTGGGGCTGCCGGGATAGACAGGGGCAGGAGCAGAGCAAATATTGACGTGGCAGGATGTGGCTGCCGAGCCCTGCCTGTGCCCCTGCCCGCACCCATGCCCATGCACCTGCTCGTCCCCCTGCGCGAGCCCCGGCAGTGCGGGATGCTCGGGCGAGCGTGGAGCTGCGGGCACAAGCCCACCCACCTCCGGTCTCAGGAATCCCGGGGATCACGGTCCTCTCCCGAGTTTAGGGACCCCCGCGGCTCAGGGTCCCTCCCCAGGCTCAGGGTGTCCCCTTCCGAGCTCAGGGACCCCCGTGGCTCAGTGTCCCACTTCCCCTGGGCTCAAGGATCCCCGCGGCTCAGGGTCTTCCTCCAAGCTCAGGGGCACCCCCGAGGCTCAGGGACACCCCCCGGGCTCAGGGTCCCCCCGGGCACCCCACGGGGCCTGTCCCGGGGCGGGGGCGGGGCGGGACCCGCGGGGGTTCCCACGCAGGAACCGGCCGGGTGGGTCGGGGCGGGGGGGGAAGGAGAAGGCGGGTCCGGCCGTGCCCCCCCCGGGCGGGAGCCGCGGCCGGGGAGGGGCCGGTGGTGAGTCAGGGCTGGGCCTGGGGCCCTCCCCGACCCCCCCGACCGGGGGTGGAGCTGCAGCCGCTCCCGCCGTGCCGGCAGCCAGCGCCGCGCCGTGTCGGATCGCGCCGGGACGTGCCGGGCCATACGGGGCTGTACTGGACTGTACTGGGCTGCGCCGGGCCGTACCGAGCCGAACTGGACCATACTGGGCTGGACCGGACCATACCGAGCCGTGTTGGACCGTACTGGGCTGTGCTGGGCCATACTGAGCTGGGCTGTGCTGGGCCATACTGGGCTGTGCTGGGCCATACTGGGCTATACTGGACCGTACCGGGCTGTACCATAAGGAGCTGTACTGGACTCTGTTGAGCTGCTCTGGGTGAGACGTAACCGAGCCCTGCACCCCGTGCCCCGTGCCGTGCCCCGTGCCGTGCCACCATGGTGGCGGGGATGCTGATGCCGCTGGAGCGGCTCCGCTCCATCCTGGAGCTGCTGTTTCGCGAGGGTGTTCTGGTCGGGGAGCGGGACGGATGCCCCCGGCGCACCCACCCGCAGCTGCCCGGCGTGGCCAACGTGGAGGTTCGGCGCGCCATGGCCTCGCTGCGCTCCCGCGGCCTCGTGCGCCAGACGGCCGCCTGGCGACACCTCTACTGGTACCTGACCGACGCCGGCGTCGCCCACCTGCGCCAATACCTGCGCCTGCCGCCGGACGTCGTCCCTCGCTCCCTGCAGCGCGTCCCGCGGCCCGCCGTCCCCCGCCCCGAGGTCCGCCGAGCCGCTGCCACCGCCGGCACCAACCGGGCACGTCCTGCTGCCGGGGGTGACCGGCTGTACCGCAGGAAGGACGAGGGCGAGGGGCACGTGGAACATGTCGCCGTCACTGCAGGGCAGGGGGTGTCCCGGCCGCCCCCCCAGCCCAGCCCGGCCACAGGTACCAATTAGCGGCCTGGGGTGCTCCTGGTGTTCTCAGGGGGTGCTCTCAGCAGTTGAGGCCCTGTGCTCCCAGGGGAGGTGTGGGACAAGTTTTTAAGCCCCCCTGAACCCCCTCTGCTTCCCGGGATGGGGGTTACCTGCAGGCCTCTGCACTGTCTGGGGAGAGGGGAGGGTGCTGGGGGGGCTCCTCGCTGTGCCCCCTTCACCCCATGGAGGCCCTGCGGGTTGGAGTGGTCTCTGGGGGATCGCGGGGTGCAGGGGGGTGGCTTCCCGCGGTCCCCAAGAGGCCCCTGGAGTGATGGGACGGTGGGCGCTGCAGGGGTGTCATTGCTGCCACCCTCCCGGGCTCCACCGTGGTGGGGACAGGGCTGTGCCATGGGGAAGCTGGGCAGTGGAGGGCCATGCTGTGGGGTGCAGTGCTTTAGGGGGGGTCATTCCAAAGGGACTTTGCGCCCCGACGTCCCCACTGGGCCCAGGGTGGGTCGGACAGACGGCGGCAGCTGGGGCGGGCAGTGCTGGTGGGGAGTGGGCTGCGACCGCGGGGGGGTCCCCAACCCCGCCTCCCTGGCGACACGCGATCCCGACACACGATCGGCGGCAGCTGGACCCGGCGGGGGTGCGGGGCGTCCGGTGTCCCACCCCCCCGGGCGGGGCAGCTGCGGTGTCGCCCCGAGGCGGCGGTGAGAGGAGCCCCCCCCCCGATCCCCCCGGGCTGTGAGTCAGCCCGTGGCCGTGGGCAGCCGCCTCCGGTCCAAGTTTCCAGCCTGGAGGCGCCGAGCCCGGTCCCTGCCAGCGCCGTGAGTCACCGGCCGGCGGGGGGGCCAAGCCCGCGGCGCTGCTGCCCCGTGGGTGCGGGTCCTGCGCGGGCAGCACCCACGGCCCGTGGGGATGGGGATCGTTCTCCCGAGCTCTGGCTCGGCTGTCACATCTCGTGCTGAGCTCCGGGGCTGCGGTCGCTGCCCGATCCTCTCGTGGGGAGCGATGGCAGAGCCCCGGCCGTCCCGTCCAGTCCAGTCATGCCAGGGGATCCGGCTCCAGGCTTTCCCTCCGCCCCGGGAGCCGCTGCCGGAAAACCCGGCCTGGATTCCCGGCTTGCGGGGACGGGGTCGCCCCGGCGGCGGGGGGCTGCGGGGTCCCCGCGGGGTGGAGGGGATCCCGGTACACCCCCAGCGGCCCCATTTACCCCCAGCACGGCCGGTCGGCCTCCTTCGGCGGCCGGGCCCTGCCGAGGACCTTAGCCCCTCTATAACGGCGACCCCCGAGGTGAAGGCCGGGTGACCCGCCCCGGTGCCGGGGGGTCCGGGGGTCCTGGGGCGCCGCCGCGGTCGCCCCGTCCCGCCCCCACCCGTGTCATGTTCTAACTCGGGCTTGCTGACGGGCCCCGGTTATTTATATCGGCGCCCGCTCGCTGCCCGCCCCCCCCCGCCCCCGCCGCCACCGGCGGACCCGCGCTGCGCCCTCGCTCCGCGCTCCGCACCTGTCCGCACCCTGCCCGCACCTGCCCGCACCCTGCCTGCCCATGAAGGTCGTACCGGGTGGGTGAGACCGGTGGGGCTGCGGAAAGGATGGGGACGGGGCGGGGGGCTGGCGCCGCCGGGGCGAGTTGTCCCGGGATATAAAAAGCCGGGATGAAGGGGACACTCCGGGGGGAGTCACGGGACGGGGGGGGTGACACGGGGTGGGGGGGCCCTGCCGGTGCGGCGGGCAGGAGGCGTCTCCGCGCCGCGGTTCGGGAGGGGTTAAGGCGGAGCGGGCGCTGCCCCGTGGGGGCGGGCGCTGGTCCGTCCCTGACCCGCCGAGCCCGGCCGGTGCCGAGCCCGTCCCGTGTCCCGCATGGAGGACACCGGGTCCTTGTTCCCATCGCTGGTGGCGGCGGGACACGCAGCATCCCTCGCCCTGGTCTGGTACTGGCGGCGGCAGCGGGACGAGCCGGAGGGCAGCGGTGAGTTCGGCTCCGCTCGGCCCCCCCGCGCTTGGCTTGGCTCGGCCCCTCGCCCCGCCCACCCGCCCTGGGGAAGGGGGGAGCCACGCGACACCTGCAGCCCCGCTGGGTCCCGAGTGGGTGGGGGGTCCTGGGGGGATCTAGGGGGGATCCACCCACCCACCGTGGGGTGGGGGGCGAGGGGAGAGACCTGTCGCCCCGGGTTGTGGGGGACTTCACCTGCCGCGGGGGAGCATCCCGGTGGGAGTGGTACCCACGCGGTGGGAGTGGTGGTACCCAAGGGTGACTCAGCATTGACAGAGCGTGGCCCCCCAGTGTCCCACTCTGTGTCCCCCCACCTCCCCTCTGACACTTTCACGAGTGGAGGTCTCGGCAGGATCTTCCTGGCACCGGGTTAGCTGCCCATACCCTTCCCCAGCATCCCCATCCCGAGACACGAAGCTGCCAAAAATATTTTTGGGGACGGGTATCTCATGACGGGGGGGACCGGGAAGGGCCGATAGGATGGTGATGTCGGGGGGTCCCGTGAGACCCCCACACCCCCGCCGGCTGCAGCCACCTGCATCCCAGCTGCCAGGGCGCTGCCGGCTGCCCCGGCCCCCCCTCCCGGCACTTTCCAGGGCGTTGGCTGCGGCTTCCGTCGATCTGTGTGCGGCACTGGGCACCGTCACGCGGCCGCCGCCGTGCCGGGACTGCCCCGCTCCCGCTGCCGCCGCGCCGGGAATCCACCGCCGGGCCCACGGCCGGTGGGAGCCACGGCGGCCGCTGCCGGCGCCGGTGCCAGATAAGGCGGGCAGGGCACCTTGGCCGGGCCGGAGCCCCCGCTGCTCGTAGCTCGGGGGGGCCGCTGTCCCTGGCGCCGGTCCAGTCCGAAGGACACCCCCAAGGTCGCACCTGCTAAGGCCCATCATCCCGCTGCGCCGCGCCGCTCCGCGACCCCCCCCGAGCTGGGGGCTCCCGGGGGGCTCCGGCAGCACCGGTTGCTCTCGGTGGTGCTAAAGGCTGCGCTCCTGCAGTCACTTCGGGGCTCGGGGGTCTTCCACCGGTGGTCCGGCAATGTTTTTGGTTTTCAGCGCTGTTCCTGAGACTTTCGGGACGGGGAAAAGGGGAAGGGGGGCTGTATGGTGCCAACAAGGGGCTGCCCGGTGCCCACGAAGGGACTTCCCTGTGCCCACGAAGGGACTTCCCGGTGCCAAAGAAGGGGCTGCCCGGTGCCCACAGAGGGCTACCTGGTGCCCACAGGGGGCTGCCCGATGCCCGTCGGGGTCTCCCCGATGCCCACGGTGGGCTCCCCGATGCCCATGGGGGGCTGCTTTTTGCACATGAGGGGCTCTACCAGCTGCTCTCGGGTGTCAATTTTGGCACAGTGTCAAAGCAGTTGTTTTCAGGGGACACCCAGCCCAGCCGGGACTCCTGTCCCTGTCTGCATCCCCCTGCCCGCGGGGCTGGTGGGGTGCAGAGGGCTCGGGAAGCTCGTGGGGCGGCGCGGGGGGTGAGGCAGAGCTTGGCAGCCTGGTGGCGGCGCCGGCTGGTTTTGGCAGCAGGACGCCGCTGTTTGTTTGGCCCCGATCCGGTTTCCAAGGCTGCCAAAGACGTGGCGGCAGTGGGCGGGTGGGGGCCCCAGAGGTTTGGGAACCCCCCCCCCGTGTCCCCCTTTCCGCTCTACTCAGCTTTTCCACAGCGCTGGAGGCTCTGGCTGTGCCAGGCCGGGAGGGCTGCTGGATACTGCTTCTGGCCGCAGCAATGACTCACCAGCCTCGAGGGGCCGCGGCTGGCAACCACCGGCATCCCCGGCTCAGCCCCCGCGACGCGGCCTCCCCAACTCCCGGCACTGCCTCTGGCAACCGTGGGGAAGCTCTTCCCGCCACTGTCCCACGTCCTCCGCGGTGGAGCCGTGGGTGGGAAGAGTGGTGGAGCCGTGGGAAGCGTGGTGGAGCCCGTGGGAAGTGTGTCGGAGCCGTGGCAGCGTGCGGGAAGCGTGGCGGGCGTGGCACTCGCATCCCACAGGACACGTGTCCCGTTCCAGGCGGTGTTCCCCACTCGCCGCCTGCTATCGCCCCGGTTTGGCCCCCCCGGCCCCCCCCGTAGCTCCTTATCTCCGCAGCGCAGATGGGACATTGCTGCCGTGGGGCTGAGCCGTGGGTCGGCACCGTGCCATGCCGTGCCGTGCCGTGCCCAGCCCCCACTCCTGGGCCTTGCTGCTGACCTGGTTCAACCTGACTGGCTTGTGCCGTGTTGGGTTTTAACACCAGACCCCCCAAGACCCCCCAAGACCCCCCAAGACCCCCGTGCTCCTCGCAGCAGGGATGTGCGTTGCTCCAGCAGCCCTCTTAGCACTCAGGGTGCTGACATGGGCTGCAGCTGACCTCAAACCGCTCCAGTGTCCCCCTGACCGGGGGTGCCGTGCCATGCCATCCCTGTGCCATGCCATGCCATCCCATCCCTATGCCGTGCCATGCCATCCCTGTGCCCTGCCATGCCCACGCTGTGCCCATGCCATGCCTGTGCCCATGCCTGGTGGCTCGAGCCCCTCCAGCTTTGTCCTAACTGCGCTCTGCCCACACCCGTGCGGCATTGGGGGGTCCCAGCAGAGTAGCCGGGGTTGGGCTCCGCGCTGCCCAGCAGCAGGAGGAGCCGGGCTGGCGGAGGCCGTGGGCTGTGTGAGTCACTGGCCGCGGTTCTGGCCCCGCTCCGGGCGCGGATTCCGCTGCACTCCCACCAGACGCGGCCGGACGCCGAGCGGGGCGGGGGGCGCCGCGCCGGGACGCGCGATGGGCTTCTCGCTCTGCTGCTGTTGCTGCTGCGAGCCTGAAGCAGGTGACAGGCGGGTTGGGGTGGATCGGGATGCCGTGGCGTCCCCCAGGACCCCCGTTCACGTCGCAGGCCCTGGCGGGCTCATCCGGTCGCGGGGCGGGGGTAGTGGGACGCGGCGTTGGGCACAGGGGGTCCCGGCAGCCTGGGGGGCGTCGGTACCGTGGGGACCCAGGGAAAACACGCAGAGGGCTCCCCTTGGTACAGGGACCCCTGTGGGGAGGGGAAGCAGGGAGGAATGGGTGCTGGAATTAGCGGTTCCTGCTGGGGGGCACGAGCTGCCCGCACCCCGGGGGTTCTGGGTGTGTGGAAGGGTCGGGATGTGGGTGCTGGAGATGTCGGGGTGCGCTGTGGCTGCAGTCCTGTGTGGTCCTGGGGGCACCGGGAAGAGGGGTGCGGGTTGGGAGGAAAGGGTGCGGTCTGTGTGGGGTGCAGAGTCCCAGCACCGCGTCCTGAGTGCGGGACGGGGTGTCCCCTCCGGAGATCGCCCCGGGGTGCGGGGTGGAGTTTCGGGTTCCCCCGGGTTGCGGGACGGGGTGTCCATCCCGGATCCCTCCGGTTTCCCCGGGTGCTGCGGGCGGTGGCGCAGCCGGGACCGCCGGGGGGAGGGCGGGGCGAAGCGGGGCGTGTCCCGCCCGTTTCCCCCACCCCCCCCCGCCCGTCCCGTCCGCCCGGTGCCGCCGGTCGGTCCCGGCCGTGGGTCCGTCGGTGGGTCGGTGGATGGTGGGTCCCGTCCAGTTCCGTCCGGTGGAGCGGCGCGGCCATGTCGAGCCCCGACTGGCTGAGCGGCGGCTCCGGGCCCGAGCGGCGGCGGTACCTGAGCGCCCGGCTCTGCTGCACCGGTGACCGAGGGGAACGCGGCCGGGGGGGCGCGGGGGTGGGAGAGGGGTGGTCCCAGGGTGGGAAGGGGTCGCAGTGGGGCTTGTAGTGGGGTATGCGCGACGGGGGGACCCGGGAAGCGGCGGGAGGGCGGGGGGGAGACGGGGAAGGGCGGGGTATGTCCGAACCCCCCCCTTGAGCAACGCCCCTTGTGTGACCCCGCCCTCGGGCCAGGCTGAGCTGCGCTGAGTTTGGGGCGGGCTCAGCCGGGAGGGAGTAAATGTGTGTGTGTGTTTGTTTTTGTGTGTGTGTGTGTGTGTGTGTGTGTGCTGGTGCGCGTCTGCTCACGCGTGCGCCCGCGAACACTCGTGTCCTGTGTGTACACCCGTGTGTGTACAGGCGTGCACTCGGGTGTGTACAGGCGTGCATGTGAGCGTGTGTGAGTGAGTGTGCGCATGTGAGCGTGTGTGAGTGAGTGTGAACGATGCTGCACGTGTGTGTGTGCGGGGCTGTGTGCGCATGTGAATGAGCTGCTGCACACGTGTGCTTGTGTGTGTGCGGAGCTGTGTGTGCATGTGAATGAGCTGCTGCACACCGGTGCTTGTGGGTGTGCATGTGTGTGGGTGTGCATGTATGTGTGTGTGCATGTGTGTGTGAGTGAGCTGCTGCACAAGCGTGTTTGCGTGTTCATGTATGTGTATGTGTGTGTGTCTGTGTGCATGTGTGTGCATGTGAGCAAGCTGTTGCACATGCATATTTGTGTGTATGCATGTATGTGTGCATGTGTGTGCATGTGTGTATGTGCATGTGAATGAGCTGCTACACATGCGTGCTTGTATGTGCATGTGTGTGTGCATGCATGTATGTGCATGTGAGTGATCTGCTGCACACATGTGCTTGTGTGTCTGCATGTGAGCGTGTGTGCATGTGTATCTGTGCATGTGAGTGAGCTGCTGCACATGTGTGCTTCTGTGTGTGCATGTCTGTGTGTGCGTGTGTGTGTCTGTGTGTGCACACACGTGTATGTGCCAGCGCACATGTGTGTGTGAGCATTGTCATGTCCGGTCTGGCCACAGTAGTAGTAATAATAACAAATTTTGCTGGGTTAGTGCGTGTGTCAGTGTGCACATGTGTGTGTGTGCACATGCGTGCCCTGGTGCATGTGTGCAGTGGCGCACAGCTGTGTTCTGTGTGTGTGTGTGTGCGTGTGTATGCACCCCTGCACACTCACATGCGTGTGCTGGTGCCCGTGAGTGTCTGTGTATCTACACACGTGTGTGTGTGCATGCTGGTGTCTGTGTGTCTGTTTGTCTGTTTGAGTGTTTGTGTGTGCACATCGTGTGTCTGTCTGTGTGTCTGTGTGTGCATGCCCTGTGTCTGTGCATGTGTCTGTGTGTCTGTGTGTCTGTGTGTCTGTGTGTCTGTGTGTCTGTGTGTCTGTGTGTCTGTGTGTGCATGCCCTGTGTCTGTGCATGTGTCTGTGTGTCTGTGTGTCTGTGTGTCTGTGTGTCTGTGTGTCTGTGTGTCTGTCTGTGTGTGCATGCCGTGTGTCTGTGCGTGTCTGTGTGTCTGCGTGTGCACGCCGTGTGTCCGTCTGTGTGTGCACGCTGTGTGTCTGTCTGTGTGTCTGTGTGTGCACGCCGTGTGTTCGTCTGTGTGTGCACACTCACCTCCCCGCGCCCACCCACCCTGCGCTGTGTCCCCCAACCCCGCTGCGACCGGATCCGGTAGCCCCCGCAGTACTCTGCCGCCCCGTTGTCCCGGCCTGGTGTGTGGCGGTGTCACCTGGGTGTCACCACATCCCCGCTGCCGGCAGCGCCCGTTCGGTGCCCGCGGGTGCCGCAGGGTGCCCGGCGCAGTGTCGAGGCGCGGGCGGCTCGGCGGGTCCCGGGGGTTCCCCGGGAGACGCCGTGGGAGGGAGCCGGGCCGGCCCGGTAGCGTCGGTACCCGCGGGCGAGGCTGAGGCGCTCCTGCCCGGCCGGCCCGGCTGGCCCGGGAGCCGCCGAAGCCGGGAGCTGCCAGGGCCGGGAGCCGGGAGCCGCCTGGCCCGGGAGCCGCCGGGGCCGGTGCCAGGAGCCGCCCCGTCAGGTCTTCAAAGCGCCAGCTCTGACGCCGCCGCGTCCTCCCGGTCGGTAGCTGCCGGGGCCGGGGGCTGCCGGTGCTGGGGGTGCCGGGGAGGCGGTGCCGTCCCGCCCCTCACCCTGGAGCGATCCCAGGCTCTCGGTGGCGCCTCGGGACCCATCGGCCCCGGTTCGGCCGGTGTGAGAGCGGTGCCAGACCTGAATGGTGCCACCACCCTTGACACCGCGCTGGGAATGTCACCGCCGTGTCCCTCTCCCTCCTGGTGGCACCTTCGCGGTAGCCGCGGCTCCGGGGTGTCCCTGCCTCCCCCGACGTGCGTCAGCAGGGCTCCCACCGCGCCCCGAGCGCCAGATGTGCCTGTGCCAGATGTTCCAGTGCCAGATGTGCTTGTGCCAGATGCGCTCTCGGCGGAAAAATGTGCGTGCCGAGGCCGGGGCCGGGCCGGTGCCGCCCGCATTCCGCGGCGGCCGCGCTGGCTCTGCCCCAGCGGGCATCGGGCCGGCCGCGGCTGCCGCTCCCTGACGGGCTCCCGCACCCACAGGGTGTCACGGGTGGGTGTCAAGAGTGGGTGTCAGGGGTGGGCGGGGGCCGGCGGGGCTCTCCGTGGCGCCGCGGGCGCGCGGTTGGACCGTGAGTCACGGCAGGACACGGCCACGGCCCCGTGTCCTTGGACTCCACACTGGGGACGGGCAGTGCCCGCCGCTGCAGAATGGGGGTGTTGGGGTGCAGGACGTGGGTGTTGTGGCGCAGACGTGGTTTTTGGGGCACAGATGTCGCTGTTAGGGCACGGGATGTGGGCCTTAGGGCACTGACGGGTGTGTTTGGGTGCAGACCTAGGTATTGGGGTGTTGGCTGTGCCAGGCTGGCGGCGCTCAGGGCACCCGCAGCTGCACTTTCCCCAGCAGCTGCTACCCCTGCCGCGGATGACGTGAGTGACTTTGGTGACAGCACTGGGTGCTGCAGGTGCTGCCGTGGGCAGGACTGCCAGCTCCATGTCACCCCAAGGGGCTGTGGATTCACAGCCTGTGCTAACCAGCCCGGGGGTCCCCAACCCCGAGTGACCCACGGAGGGACGTCCCGTGGGGATGCAGCACCCAGTGGGGCACAACCCCTGAATTCCCCCGGTGGTCCCCACGGCCGATATTGTCACCCGTGGGGGAAATGAGTCCCTGGGGAGGGGGGATTCCCACGGTGCTGCCGATGCCCCTGCCCTCCGCGAGC
Source organism: Lichenostomus cassidix (assembly GCF_008360975.1). NCBI lineage: Eukaryota > Metazoa > Chordata > Aves > Passeriformes > Meliphagidae > Lichenostomus > Lichenostomus cassidix. The sequence continues at coordinate 151,874,249 of NC_139482.1, read as the reverse complement.
ACCCGTGGGTGCTGTGGGGCACAGAGTAGGGTGTAGCATGCTGTCCTAGGCTGTTTGTCAGGTGTGGAGCTGCTGTGGGGCTGGTGTGTGAATGGGGGAGTCTGTGGGGCTCAGTCCCCCATCCTGGGGATCCTGCAGCCCAGGGGATTGGGACCCTGAACCCCCCAGGAATCTGAGCCCCTCAAGCGTGGGACCTGGGATTTGGGCTGGTGAACTTGGGGGGCTTGAGCCCCAGGTGGGGGCAGCAGGGGTCCTACAGAGCTGGGGGTTCTGGGGTGGTCCCTGGGCTGCGGGACCGGGTGGTGCCAAATCCCCCAGAGGGACTGAAGGCCCCAGCTGGCCATGGGGCCAGAGGGGTTCTGGGGACCCTCAGTGGGGGGCCAGGAGGGTCTTGAGCTGGGGACCTGGGGGGACTTGAACCTCCGGAGCTTGGAAACCTGGTGGTCCTGAGGTGTGGTGACTGGAGATCCAACAGCCCCGGGCTGTGGCTCCCAAGGCCGCGAGGTGTGGGTCAGGGGGTCTGGCCACCCTGAGTGAGGCATGAGGGATTTCTGAGCACCCCGATCTTCGGGAACGAGGCGATTGCAGATCCGGGTGTCTCGCGGCTCAGTGCATGGGACTGGGCGTGTCGGCTCCCCGGGGGTTGCCCCACGGCTGGTCCGTGTGTCCGTGCCCCATCCCGGCTGGCGGCGCGGGGAGGGAAGGGTTAAAGCGGCGCCGTGGGCTCGGGAGTTTCCTGTGGGCAGGGTCGGGGCGTGGGGCGGGGGGCGGGGGGAGGGAGCCCCGTCTCCTCCCCGGGCCGCCCCACTCGCGGCGGGACCGGCGGCGGAGCGGGAAGGGAGAGCAGCCGTGTCGGGGCTCAGCATGTCGCGGCCGCGGCGCAGCTCGGAGGAGGCTCCGGCGGTGACCGCCCGAACGGGCTCTGAGGACAACCTGTACCTGGCCGTGCTGCGGGCGGCCGAGGGCCGAAAAGGTACCGCGGCGGGGGACATTGGGGACCTCCCCACCATGGCATCCCTCACCTGGGGCGGTGTCCCCGGGCCAGGCTGCGGGGCAGACCCCCCATTCCAGTGCGGTGTCCCTCCTGGAGGACACCCCCATGCTGAATCCGCGTCTCTGGGGCTGTGAATCCCCAGGCGGGCTGTGCGGCAACCCCCCACAGCAGAGCGGTGTCCCTGGGGCAGAACTCCATGCCGGGGCGGTGTCCCCAGATCGGTGTCCCCAGGGCAGCCTGTAGGTGTGACCCCCGCGCCGGGGCGATGCCTGCGGCCAGGCTGTGGGGCAAACCCCCATGCTGGGGCGATGTCCGCGGGGCGGGCTGTGGGGCAGAGCGGCTCAGACCCCACGCCGCCGCCCAGCCCCATCCCCGGTGCCCGTCGGTCGCTTCCTGCCACGCCCTGCCCGGCCGCCCTGGCCTGGCCGCGGCTCTCATTCTGCCGCCGCCGCGGGGTGGGCTCCGCTCTGGTGACCCCATGGGTGTCAGTGTTGTGAGCGCGGGTGCCGGGATATGGTGTCGGTGCCCCCCGCTCGGCGCTCAGTGTGCCCCACGTTTCCTTCCTTCCTTCCTCCCTTCCTCTTGCACCGTGGCCACTCCCGGCCCGGCACGCCCTGGCTGTGCTGCTGAGCGCCCTTGGGCCCGCGGGGCGATTCGGGCTGTGCAGCATCCCCGGGTGCTCTCCCGGGCTGGGGGGGTGTTGGCTGTGGGGCGCTGGGTGCCGCGTGGGCAGATCCCGGCAAGCTCCGGCAGGGCAAGACCCAGCATGCGGCACTCGGCTCGCCACGGCGAGGGCAGGGGGGTGTTGTGGCAGCCGCAGCACCGGTGGCATCGCCCCATGTGTATGGGGTGGCAGTTCTGGCCTCGGAGCCCTCCTGGGCATCGGGCTGGGTCTGGCGCTGGCGGTGACACTGGGGACCCGGGAGAAAGGGTGCTGGCAGTGGGGCGCAGGGCGCTGGGGGGGGGTCAGTGGGGCGCAGGGTGGTGGTAGTGGGTGCTGGTGGGGTTGGGTCCTGTGGGATCCCGGGTGCCCGTCCCAATGCGTCACCATTCCCATCCCATCCCCTAATGACAGGGCAGCGGACAGGGAGTGCCATGAGTCACTGCAGCCCTGTTGGCCCTGTGCCCACGGAGAAGGGTGTCCCGGGAATTGGGGCATCCCAGGGTTTGGGGTGTCCTGGGGGTGTCCCACAGTTCTGGCAGTGCAGACGGTGCGTGGGTTCATCTTGATCCCAGACATGTCCCACCAGGGCCGTGCCCGTGGGGCCAGGGTTGTGCTGGGACAAACACCCCATGGCCTTGTCTCTGTACCATACCCATCTCGCTCAGTCAGTGCCCGCTGAGCCCAGGGCAATGCTGGGGCTCCTTGCCGTGGTGCCAGGGGGCTCAGGGTTGGGTGGGCACCTCCTGCTCCGAGCAGCCACAGAATATTCTGACTTGAAAGGGATTCCACAAGGATCACCAATTCCAGCTGCTAATTTGTCCACACCAGGGTTGAACCTGCAACCTTGGCGTTATTAGCACCACGCTCTGGCCAACTGATTTAATCTCAGTGCGCTGAGGTGCTGGTGGGTGCTGGCATGGTGTTGGCACGCTGGGGCCGATCCCCGTTAGCAGTTTCCTTTCCCCACACCCCGTGACTCACCGTGGTTCCCCAGAGCAGTTGGCTCATCGTTTCCTGCGCCAGCCATGCCCTGCGGTGCCACCGGCGGGGACTGGTTTTTGCCATGCCGTGACCCTGCTGCCACCGGCTCACCTGTCCCTCTCCTCTCTTGCAGATGAGCGAGATCGTGTCCAGAAGAAAACCTTCACCAAATGGGTCAACAAGCACCTTATCAAGGTATGGGCACTGCCAGGCCAGCGGGCACCGCTGTCCCAGCAGTCCCTGGCCCCAGGCCCCGAAGCACCCTGAGCCACAGCCTGACAGTGTGCTGAGACAGCCAAGGATGCGGCAGTGGAAGGTCCCTGGTGCCAGTGCTGGTGCTCCTGTGCCACACCTGTGGCACACAGGTTGAGGTTGAGGCCTCTCAGGTGCCTCCATGGTGGCAGTCTGCCCTTGCAGGCGGGATTTTCCCCCTTGCTGCCCTCCCATGTATGCCAGGCAGGAGCAGTGCCCCTGGGACACAGGGACGTGTCCTGTGCTTTGACACCCTCAGTCCCATCCCACTCCTGCCAGTCCCCATTCCCTGCCAGCGTGCCATCGCCCGTTGTCACAGGCAGAGCCCCACCTTGGCACCTGGTACACACAGGGACATCCCCCAGCCCCCACACCAACGTGTTTCCACGTGTCCCTGACCCCGCAGTGCCACCGTGGTGCCACCACGCTCTGCCCATCCTGGGTCCCCTCTCTGCTCTCTCCTAACTGCTCTCTTCTCTCTGCCCCGCGCAGCACTGGCGAGCAGAGGTAGGTCCTTCCTCTCTCTCTCTCTCTGTCCCACCACGCTCTTCCTCTTTGCACACCCTCCTTTCCCCGCATTGGGAATGGACCCCTGGGGCTGCCACTGTGGTGGGCAGTGGGTTTGACCCCTTAATGGTGGGCGGTGGGTCCGACCCAGCATGGTGGGCACTGGGTGGGCATCACGCATGCCAGAATGATGCCAGAGTGATGCTGGATCCATCCTGGCACGGGGGGAGCTGCTGTGTGTGTTTGGGGGGGACGTGGCACTGGGGACACGAGCTGCACTCGGGGCTGTGTGTGAGCACCCGCTGCTCTGGGGGGTCACCGGGTGCCCACCTCGGTGCTGGCTGGCAAGGGTGGGGGATGCCCAGCTGCCCCTGGCGCCCCCCGACACTGTCACTGTCCCTACAGGCGCAGCGCCATGTCAACGACCTATACGAGGACCTGCGGGACGGGCACAACCTCATCTCGCTGCTGGAGGTGCTGTCGGGTGACACGCTGGTAGGTGCCACGCCACCCTGCCCCGCACTGTCCCCAACTCCGCGCCGTGTGCCGGCACCCCTCCTCCGGCCGTCCTCATCCTCCTCCTCACCCTCGCTGCCTGCCTCTGTTCCCTCTCTTCCCGCTTGGCCGTCGGTCTGTCCCGGTGACCCCCGAGTGCCCGCGCCCCCCGCCCCCGCCTCTAACCTCTCTTTGCTTTGGTGCCCTCTCTGCTTCCCGGCGCCGGCCCCCGGCCCCCGGCCCACCGCCGCCTTTGCCTCCTCCTTCTCCTTCCTCTCTCTGCTCCTCTCCGCTCGGCTCGGCTCGGCCGGGGCAGCCCCGGGAGCGCGACGTCCTCCGGACCTTGCGGTTGGTGAGTGGTTCTGCCGTCAGCTCTAGGCATGGCCCCGCATGGCGACCGGCGCGGCGACAGTGGCACGGAGCGGTGCCGAGCATGTCCCAGGACTCTGCATGTCGTGTGCCATGTCCCAGTGGTCCGGCCGCGTGCCATGCCTGCCCCAGTACCATCCCGGTGCTCTGGCTGCATGCTGTGCCTGTCCTGGTGCCCCCTGATGCCGCGGGGGTTGGGTTTCCCTGGGCCAGACCTCAGTGGCAGCAGCAAGAGAGGTCATCTTCTACAAGCAGCATCACTGGGAGCGACCCCACCATGCTGGGCGTTGTCAGGCTGGAGCTGGACTGTGGCTCCTGGCACCATCAGGACATGCTGCTGACTCTGCAGTGTGGCTGGGAAGGGGGGTGGCACGGTGGCACCAACTGCCCGGCTCTCACACAAGGGCTGGTCCTGGCCCTGAGTGGCTGCGGGTCCCTGGTGGCCCTCTTTTGTGGGATAGGAGGGACTCTGGTCCACTGCTGAGTGGCACCAGGGGGTTCATGGTCTCTCCAGCTCTCCCAGCAGCCAAAGCTGGGCTCAGCTGGTGCAATGTCGGCATTGCCATGGGGCAGAACGTGTCGGGGGCCTGTCTGGGCAGGACTTAGGGGACCCCAAATGGGACCCACAAGTCTGGGGGGGCTCACCCAGCTTGGCAGTTCCTCGTCCTGCTGAAGGGACAGCTGGGGAGCTGATGGTGAGGGACGATGATGGCCGGAGATGCAGTGCTGCCAGGACCATGGTTGATTGTCACTGAGGCCAGCACCGGTCCTGCCTGGGCAGTGGCTGCTGTGCCAACATTTCAGGCACTCGGCTTCCGTCGGGATGGTCCCGGCGCCGCCGGGTGCGGCGTCGGAACAGCCTGTGCCGGTGATTCGCGGGGGGAGCATGGGGAGCGTCCCCACCCCTGCGGGGGCAAAGTGCGAGGGCGGGTGCCATCGGCATGTGCGGCGCTGGGAGGGGCCAGATGGTGGGGAGGGGTTGGGGTGACAGGACAGCGTGGTGCCATCGTGGCAGGGCCATGACCGTGAGGGGGACCGGAGGGGTGACATTGCGTCACAGCCATGGGGCTGCGGTCGCCGGACAGAGCAAGGCTGTGTCCAGTGTGGCCACACTCACTGCCCCTCTCTCTCCCAGCCCCGGGAAAAGGGTAGGATGCGCTTCCATAAGCTGCAGAATGTCCAGATTGCCCTCAACTACCTGAAGCATCGGCAGGTGAGAATGGGGTGGGATCCCCGGCGTGTCCATAACCCCCGGGGCTGTGTCACACTCCCCCATCCCTGATCCGTGTGTGTCCCGTGCTGCAGGTGAAGCTGGTGAACATCCGGAACGATGACATCGCCGACGGCAACCCCAAGCTGACGCTGGGGCTCATCTGGACCATCATCCTCCATTTCCAGGTGAGCTCTGCAGGATGGGGATGGGGAGAATGGTGCTGAGGGGTCAGGATTCTGGGGTGCTGGGGGTCTCCTCGGGCCGGTCTGGTCCCCAGTGGGGCAGGAGCGGTGTCACTGCCGGCTGCCATGTAGAGAGTGTCCCTGTGCCGGTGCATGTGCCAGTTCCCAGAGTGACAGCTGTGTCCTGGCAGATCTCAGACATCCAGGTGACGGGGCAGTCGGAGGACATGACAGCCAAGGAGAAGCTGCTGCTGTGGTCACAGCGGATGGTGGAGGATTACCAGGGCCTCCGCTGTGACAACTTCACCACCAGCTGGCGGGACGGGCGCCTCTTCAATGCCATCATCCACCGGCACAGGTGGGTGCCACGGGGGTGCCCTGTGAGCCACGGGCAGGCGTGTGCTCGCCGGGGCTGCCGTGCCGATGCCGCTCGGGGCGATGCGAGCGCGTGCTCCTGACGAGTCCCAGCCCATCGGCCTGTGCCGGCAGCACCGTGCCCACCGTGGCGTGCTGGGGCGCTGGCAGGCAGGTCCCCGCCGGTCCTGCCGGGACTGCTGCGTGCTTTTGGGGAGAGAAAATATGTGCAGGGCTTTGCCAGGTGGGGGGAGTCACGTGCAGTGTGCCACGTCGCAGCCGTGCCGTGCTCTGCACTGCCATACTGAGCTTGGCCCAACCAGGGAGCACCAAGGAGGTGCAAAGCTGTCAGCCCCGCAGGGGTGTCAGACCCATGCAGGGTTGGGGTGCCCAAGTTATAGGGCATGGGGGCGCTGACTGTGCCAGGATTCCCACTGGGGACTGTGGGTGTCCCCAGCTCCTTGTGTCCTTATGCTGGCTGTGAGGGTCACCCCGGCCACTGGTGGCCCTGGTGTGGGTATGTGGGGTGGCCAGGCAGGAGTACAGGCAGAGGAAGCAGCCCTGGCAGCCACAGGAAGGGGGGGACCTGCCCTCTTCTGGGTTTTGGGGGTCCCCAGAGCCCCGCTGATACCTGCTGACCCCCCACTCACAGGCCAATGCTGATCGACATGGGCCGAGTGTACCGCCAGAGCAACCTGGAGAACCTGGACCAGGCGTTCACCATCGCTGAGCGGGATCTGGGGGTGACGCGGCTGCTGGACCCCGAAGGTACGGCCTGGGGTTAACCGGGGGGTTCCATTGCAGAGCCCCATCCCTCCCCACCACCGGGTGTCCCCACCTAACCCCCTCCCTCCCCACAGATGTGGATGTGGCACAGCCAGATGAGAAATCTATCATCACCTACGTATCCTCACTGTACGATGCCATGCCGCGCGTGCCCGAGGTGCAGGACGGCGTCAAGGCCAACGTGAGTTGGGGGTCCAGGGGGTCACCGCTGCTGCCACCCCCTGAGAGTCACTCCCAGCCCCACACGTGTCCCCCTCCCCAGGAGCTGCAGCTGCGCTGGCAGGAATACTACGAGGTTGTGACAGGACTGCTGCAGTGGAGCCGGCAGCACTCGGCGCTCTTTGAGGAGCGTCGCCTCCCTGCCAGCTACGAGGAGATCGAGGTGAGGCCAACGGCACAGAGGTGGGGATGAGGACAGGAACGGTGCTACTGGCCTGGCACAGGGGTGGGGATGGACACAGGAATAGGGATGGTGCTGCCATCCTGGCACGGCCATGGGGATGGACACAAGGACAGGGGCGGTGCTGCCAGAGGGATGACCAACCCTGGAGCCACTGGTAGCTGGGCCAGTGTGTGGCAGAGTCCCAGCTGGCCGGTGGCCCCACCGTGGGTGGCTCATGCCCGGTTAGGGGTCCCAGCCGGCCAGCAGCCCCACCATGGATGGCTCATATCCAGTGTGGCAGCACACGGCCAGCTGTGCCATGCCGCCAGTCACCAGGAGACCTGGGTGTGCCTGTAGCACTGAAACCCCGCTGGTGCCAATGTGGGGGTCTGCAGGGTTTGGGGACTCCGAGCCGTAACACAGCCGGGTGTCCCATGAGGGGTGACTGCTCTGACTCACCCTCCCTGGCTCTGCCGTGAGTCACCGCTGGCAAAGCCCTGCACGGCCACTTCCTTCCCGCCGGCTCTGCACACACGGAAAATTGAAGAGGGGGGCAAAAGGGCGGATGCTTGGGGAGGGGGCAGCAGCTGCTGGGGGTCCCCCGCTCAGCTGCACCCTCCCGGCAGATCCTGTGGCGCCAGTTTCTCAAGTTCAAGGAGACGGAACTGCCGGCTCGGGAGGCCGACAAGAACCGCTCCAAAGCCATCTTCCAGGCGCTGGAGGTACCAAGCCAAGGGCTGGGCGGGGCTTGGAGGTGGAGTCCTGTGGGGTGAGGGTGTTTGGGATCCCAAGGGGTGGGGGATCTGAGGGGGAAACCCTGGGGTGGAAATCCTGGCCGTTCTGGGTAGCCAGGGGTCTCGAGAAGCTGGGGTTGTGTACCAAGGGAATGATAGTCCTGTGGGGCTGGGGGTCTCGGGGGGCTCTGGGTGGTTCCCAAGAGGATGAATGTCCCGGGGGCTGTGGGTCCCAGGGTGTCAAGAGTTTTGGGGGTTGTGGTGTGGGTCCGAAGGGGATGGTGGTCCCAGGATGCTGGGGGTTCCAGGATGCTGAGGGTCCCAGGGTGCTGGGGGTCCCGCGGCTGTCCCCGGCACACCCCTCCGGGCAGTGTGTGACATTTGGGCTGCACAGGGCGCGGTGCAGTCGGGCCAGCTGAAGGTGCCCCCCGGGTACCACCCGCTGGACGTGGAGAAGGAGTGGGGGCGACTGCACGTGGCTGTGCTGGAGCGGGAGAAGCTGCTGCGGGCAGAGTTCGAGAGGCGAGTAGGGGGGGCCGGGAGGCCGGGCAGGGCCGAGCTGGCACCCACACCCCTTTCCCGCTGCCAAACCGCGGGGCCGGGCCGGGGTGGGGTGTCCCGGCCCCCCCGAGGGGGAACCACAGGGCTGTGAGTCACCGATCCTGCTGAGAAGCTGCTGCGGCCGCCGGCCTCGAGCGCTGCACGGCACGGAACGGCACGGCTGGAGGGATGGGGGCAGGATCGGGGACAGCGGGGATGGGGGGTGGGATGGGGTGGGGATAGGAAGTGGGATGGGGACCGGGATGGGCGTTTGGAGGGGGGTGGGAGGGATTGGGAATGGGATGAGGGGCAGGATGGGGAGTGAAATGGGATTGAGATTGAGATTGAGATTGAGATTGAGATTGAGATTGAGATTGAGATTGAGATTGAGATTGAGATTGGAAGTGGGTTGAGGGGTGGGATGGGGATGGGAAGCAAAATGGAGATCGGGGGGGATTGGGAATGGGGTGGAGAATGGGACAGGTAACAGAATGCAGCACGGGACAGGACCAGCTGTGCACGGCTGGGACAGGTGCCCCCTGGGCAGGACCTGATCCATGCTGATCATGTCCCTCTATGTCCCCTCCGTGTCCCCGCAGGCTCGAGCGGCTGCAGCGTGTGGTCACCAAGCTGCAGATGGAATCAGGGCTCTGTGAGGAGCAGTTGAACCAGGCAGATGCTCTGCTGCAGACGGTGAGCATTGGGGGGCCTGGTGGGACCCCCACTGGGACCCCAACACCAGCTGTGCCCCTGGCCATGACCCTACGGTCTCTCCTCCCGCAGGACGTGCGGCTGCTGGCGGCAGGGAAAGCTCCGCAGAAGGCGGCAGAGGTGGAGCGGGACCTGGATAAAGCAGATACCATGATCCGGGTGCTCTTCAACGACGTCCAGAGCCTCAAGGATGGGCGGCACCCCCAGGGCGAGCAGATGTACCGTCGGTATGGGAAATCTGGGGAGTCCCCACGGCTTGTCCCCCTGTGTCCCCAGAGCCATCCATACTCCCCGTGTCCCCCTTGTCCTTCCTGCCCCTCGTGCCCCCCAAAGCCCTCCCAAAGCCCTTCATGTCTCCTGTGTCCCCCATGTCCCCTGGTCCTCCATGCTGCCCGTGCCCCCCATGTCCCCCATGCTCCCTGCACCCCCAACCACCCCCATGTGCCCTGTGGCCCCCAAAGCCCTTCAAAGCCTCCTGTGACTGCCATGCCTTGTGTGTCCCCCATGTCCCCTGTACCCCTCAAAGCCCCCCAAACTCTCTCTGTCCCTTGCACACCCAAAAGCCCCCTGTGACTTCTGTGTCCCCTCTACCCCCTGGGACCCCTGTACACCCCAAAGCTGTTCATGCCCCCAAAGCCTCCCATGTCCCCAGACCCACCCAGTGACCCCTGTGTCCCCTAAAGCCCCCCATGCCCCCAAACTCCCCATGTTGGCTTACCCCCTTGCAATCCCAAAGCTCCTCATGATCCCAAAATCCCCCATGCCTCCTGTGCCCCCCACTGACACTTCCCCTCTCCCCCCTCCCCACAGCGTGTACCGCCTGCACGAGCGCCTGGTGTCCATCCGCACCGAGTACAACCTGCGCCTCAAGTCGGGGGCGCCGGTGACAGCGGTGACAGCCGTGTCCGTGACATCGGGCCAGCGGCGGCCGGAGCCGGACGAGGCCCCGCTGAGGTACCTGCAGGAGCTGCTGGCCTGGGTGGAGGAGAACCAGCGGCGAGTGGCCACGGCCGAGTGGGGAGCGGACCTGCCCACCGTGGAGACCCACCTGGGTGCCCACCGCGGGCTGCACAGCGCCATCGAGGAGTTCCGTGCCAAGGTGGAGCGGGCACGGGCTGATGAGGTGAGACCCCTGGGTGCTGGGGACCCCTTGGTCCTGGGGGTGGTGAGGTGAGACTTCTCTGTGCTGGGGACCCCTTGGTCCTGGGGGTGACGAGGTGAGACCCGTGGGTGCTGGGAACCTCTTGGTCCTGGGGGTGATGAGGTGAGACCCTGCAGGGTGCTGGGGATCCCCTGGGGGTCCTCTGGGGCTGTTCCCACTCTGCTCCCAGGGGACCCCCTGGTGCTGTCCTCTCCCCTGCTCCTGAGCGTTTCTCATGGGGCTGCCTTCACTCTGTGCCTCGGGGTCCCTGAAACACCATGGCCACCCCTCTTTCTGCTCCAGGGGGTCCCCAAGGCTCACTCACCTCTGCTCCTGGGGGTCCTTGAGGTGCCAGGGCTGTGCCCAGGCTGGTGGGGGTGGGGGATTTGGGGCGAGAAGCCCATCCCAGCCCCTAAAGACCTCTGTCCCCAGCTGTGTCCTTGCTCTGGAGCCCCCCGGTGTCCCTGGGAGGTTGGGGGGCACTGTGCCCCGAGAGTCCTGGTCTGGCCCCTCCACTGCTCTCCCCACACAAGTCACCACTGTCCCTCCGCTTGAGGAGGGCAGGGGGCAGCTGGGGTGCTGCTGTCCCCGGGGGGAGCCCTGGGACTGATGGTGCGTCTCCCCCCAGACCCAATTGTCCCCCGGACCCCGCGGAGCATACCGGGAGTGCCTGGGCAAGCTGGAGCTGCAATACGCCAAGCTGCTGGTGAGGGGCAATGTGGGGCAAACATGGGGGGATCTACTGGGGATGTGGGGCTTGGGGGGTCGTGGGGGAGAGACCTGATGGGGAGGGGGTGTAGGACGTGAGGGGGCACTGCTGGTGGGGTGTGAGATGGAGGAGACCTGGCGTGGGGGCTGTGACATGGGTGAGACCTGCTGGAGGACAGTGTGACAGGAGGCGGGACAATGGTGGTCGGGGGGTCATGCCAGGGGGGTGTGGGGAGGAGGATGAGGGGGACAGAGGGTGTGAGGGGACAGCCCTGTGGGGTTGAGGGTATGATGGCCGTGAAGGACAAGGACACAGCTGCAAACCCGTTTGTCCCTCCCCAGAACTCCTCCAAGTCGCGGCTGCGGCACCTGGAGAGTCTCCATGGCTTTGTCAGCGCCGCCACCAAAGAGCTGCTGTGGCTGAGCGAGCGCGAGGAGGAGGAGGTGGCCTTCGACTGGAGCCACAACAACCCCGCCATGGCTGCCAAGAAGGAGAGTTACTCGGTATGGGCATGGCGGGTGACATATGGGCATGGGCATGGACACAGGGATGGGCATGGGCATGGGCATTGGTATGGACATGGACACAGGGATGGGCATGGATATGATATGGACATGCATGTGGGCAGACACACGTGGAGAACACCTGTGGGCACATACACACACACACGTGTGCCATCCCTGCACAGATGTGGACACTGACACACACACGTGCCATGCTTGCACAGACACACGTGTGCCATGCTCAGACACAGACACAGACACAGATACACACATGCATGCCATCCCCAGACATATACACACATGTGCCATCCCGGCACAAACACACGTGTGCCATCCCCAGACACAGATACACACAGACACACATGTTCCATCCCTGCACAGAAACACACGTGTGCCGTCCCTAGACACAGACATACACACAGACACATGTGTGCTATCCCCAAACACAGATGCACATGTGTGCCATCCCTGCACAGACACGTACACATGTGCCATTCCTGCAGACATGGACACAGACACATGTGTGCCATCCCTGCACATACACACACGTGTGACATCCCTGCACAGACATGGACACAGACACACTCACGTATGCCATCCCTACACACACACACATGCATGTGTGCCATCCCCAGACACAGACACACACATGTGTGCCATCCCTACACAGACACACGTGTGCCGTCCCCAGACATGGACACAGACACACACACATGTGCCATCCCTACGCAGACACACACATGTCCCATCCCCAGACATGGACACAGACACACACGTGTGTGCCATTCCTGCACACACATGGATGCAGATGCACACACACATGTTCCATACCTGCACAGACACAACACGTGTGCCATCCCCATACATGGACACAGACGGACATGTGTGCTGTCCCTGCACAGACATGGACACAGACACACACACACGTGTGCCATCCCCAGACACAGACACATACACATGTGCCATCCCTGCATGGACACACACGTGTGCCATCCCCTCACAGACACAGACACACACGTGTGCCATCCCCAGACACACGCATGTGTGCCATCCCTACACAGACACGTGTGCCATCCCCAGATGTGGACACAGACACATACGTGTGTGCCATTCCTGCACAGACACACGTGTGCCATCCCTAGACACACACACACACGTGTGCCATCCTTGCACAGACACATACGTGTGCCATCCCTGCACAGACACACACATGTGCCATCCCTGCACAGACACACATGTGTGCCATCCCCAGACATAGACACACGCACACACACGTGTGCCGTCCCCAGGCACAGACACAGATACACACACGTGTGTCCTCCCTGCACAGATATGGACACAGACACACACATGTGTGCCATCCCTTCACAGACACAGACACACACGTGTGCCATCCCTTCACAGACACAGACACACACACGTGTGCCATCCCTACACAGACACAGACACACACACACATATGCCTGTTGCACACGTGTGTGAGCCCTGCCCCTGCCCCAGGCGCTGATGCGGGAGCTGGAGCTGCGGGAGCGGCGCATCCAGGAACTTCGGACCTCGGGGGAGCAGCTGCTGCGTGAGGAGCACCCCGGGGCGCAGACACTGGAGGTGGGGAGCATGGGGGAACAATGGGGAGGGGAGATTTGGGGGGGCTGCTGGGTGAGGAACATCCCGGGGGGTGGGAGGTGGGCACGGGGCTGTGGGGAGGGTGAGGGTGGGGGGCATGGGGGGCTTTTGGGGAGTGGCTGTTCTGTGAGGAGCAACCTGGGGCACAGATGCTGGGGGTCCATGTGGGGCTGGGGGGCTGCAGGGACTGGGGGATCTGGAGGGAGCCTGGGGGTCTCAGTGGTCTTGGGGGTCCTGAAGGGGCTGGGAGAATCTGGGGGCACCTCGGGGCCCAGGTGGGTTGGGGAGGGAGTTCAGGAGGGTCTGGGCACTGGGGGTCAGCAGTGTGGGGTGCAGTGGGCACTATTGGGGGTCACTGGTGTGGGGTGAAGAAGGCACTGGGGGTCAGCGGTGTGGGGTGCAGTGGGCACTGGGGGTTACTGGTATGAAGTGGGCACTGGCGGTCACCGGTGTGGGGTGCCGTGGGCACTGGGGGTCAGCAGTTTGGGGTGCAGTGGTCACTACTGGGGGTCACTGGTGTGGAGTGCAATGGGCACTGGGGGATCACTGGTATTAAGTGGGCACTGGGGGTCTCTGGTGTGGAGTGCAGTGGTCACTGGTGGTCAGCAGTGTGGGGTGCAGTGGGCACTAAGGGTCACCGGTGTGAAGTGGGCACTGGGGGTCATTGATGGGGAATGAAGTGGGCACTAGAGGTCACGGGTGGGGAATGAAGTGTGCACTGGGGGTCACTGGTGTGGGGTGTAGTGGGCACTACTGGGGGTCACTGGTGTGGGTGCTTGTACAGGTACAGACGTGGGTGCAGGTACAGGTGGGGTGCAGGTACGGGTGAGGTGCCACCTGTACCGGTTCAGGTGCCATCAGTGCCATCCCTGCTGTCCCCCCCGTTCCCCCCAGGCGTTCCTGGCAGCACTGCAGACCCAGTGGAGCTGGATGCTCCAGCTCTGCTGCTGCATCGAGACCCACCTGAAGGAGAACACCAACTATTTCCAGGTATGGGAAGTGCCAGGGAAGGGCTGGGAGGTGGGAGGGAGGGAGGGAATGACCCCACTGCTGACCCCCGGCCCCCCCAGTTCTTCTCCGAGGTGCGGGAGGCTGAGGAGCTGCTGCGGAAGACGGAGGAGGCGATGCGGCGCAAGTTCAGCTGCGACCGCGGCACCACGGCCACGCGCCTCGAGGATCTGCTGCAGGACCTTGCAGTGAGTGCAACCTCAAGACCCCCAGGGAGACCCCCAGACCCTGGGGAGACCCCCACAGTGACCCCCAGACCCCAGGGGGTTTTCCCCAGGGTGACCGAAGATCACCAGGGTGACCCTGCTGCATGACCTTGCAGCGAGGGCAAATGGGAGGGAACTGCCCAAGTGGACCCACCAAGATCCTCAGGGTGACACCTCAAGGGTGACCCCAACCCCAAGGTGACCCCACCTGCAGAGTGACCTCTGGTCCTATGGCAACTCTGAGGCAACGCCCCCTGCAGCCCCCAGGATGACACCCAAAATGAGAGTCCCACAGCAGTCCCTGAGGTGTTGGGGTGCCACCCCCACTGCAGCCCCTGGGGTGACCCCAACATGTCCACTGCTGTAACAGACCGGGCTGACCCCCCTGCCTCACATTTCTGACCCCTCCCCAAACTCCTGGAACCCCCCTCAAAATCCCAAGAGCTCCAAAACCTTGATATTTCTGAGCTCCCTCAAAACACCTGGAATCTCCCTAAAATCCTGATGCCCCTCAACACCGTGGGACACCCCAAATCCTGAGGTGCCCCAAACCTGCCCCCACAGGAGCAGAAGGAGCAGCTGGCGGAGTTGGGGGCGCAGCTGGGGGGTCTCTCCCGCCGTGCCAGGACCATCGTGCAGCTGAAACCACGCAGCCCCTCAACCCCCCTGCAGGGTCGCCCCCCTATCCAGGCCGTCTGCGACTACAAGCAAATGGAGGTGTGGGGGGAAGCGAGGGTTGGATTGGGGTTGGTGTGGGGCGGGCATGAGGGGATATGGGGCAATGTGGGGACACGTGGTGGGTCCAGCACCTCAGTCTGATGCTGCCCCAGTCCCCTGGGGGGACACGGGGGGGACACAAGGGGCTCCCTACCCCATCAGCCTCATAGGGGGATATGGGGGAATATGGGGGGGGACACAGGGGGGACACAAGGGACTCCCCACCCAGTATGAGACCACACCAGCCCCATAGGGGAATATGGGGGGACATTGGGGAATATGGGGGGGGCACAGGGACCCCCGCCCCTGTTATGAATGAGACAGAGGGTTGACAGATTTTTGCTGATGGCCTAGGCCTGTGACAACTGGCAGTTGTCACCAGCACCCCCTAAACGCAGTCTTGTTTGCAAGTCCTTTTAATGACGGCAGATTAGGTCTAATATAAAATGGATTACTGTTTATTAGACACAAGAGATAACAGAACAAGGAGCTAAACAACTTCTATACTACACAATATAGGAAAACTACGAATATCTAAACAAATTTTATATTGCCCAAAATGGGAAAACTACGAATAGCTAAAATGCAGTGTGCAAAAGTGCCCTGACCCCCTGCCCCACAGGTGACAGTGCACAAGAACGACACCTGCGCCCTGGTGAACCACGCGCAGCCGCAGCAGTGGCGGGTGGTGAGCGCCGGTGGCACCGAGGCTGTCGTCCCCTCCGTCTGCTTCCTCCTGCCACCTCCCAACAAGGAGGCTCTGGATGCTGTGCACAGGTGGGGACAGTGACCCTGCGCCCCTCTCTGGGCTCCCCAGTGTCCCTGCTCTGACACCATATCCCCACAGGCTGGAGACAACCCACCAGCAGCTGCTGGTTCTGTGGCAGCAACTCCACCAGGACCTGCGCAGCCTCCGCGCCTGGCAGTACCTGATCAGGGACATCCAGCAGATCCAGTCCTGGACACACATCACGGTGAGTCCCCTGGGGGTCCCGGTGTGGCACGGGGGTCCTGGTGTGGCAGAGAGGTCCCAGGGGTCCCAACATGGGCTGACATGGAGTTGTCTCCCCAGTTCCGCACGCTGCCGGCTGAGGAGGTGCGGCAGGTCCTGCGCAGCCTGGAGAATCACTACCAGGAGTTCCTGAGGGACAGCCAGGATGCCCAGAGCTTCCAGCCCGACGACCGGCTGCAGGTGGAGCGTGACTACAATGCCTGTACTCACAAATATGAGCTGCTGCTGCGTAGCCAGGAGAAAGGTGGGTGTCCCATGTCTGCCCTCTCTGAAAGGTGGGTGTCCCCGCAGTGTCCCCAGGGTGTTCCCAGGTGCTGAGCTGAAAGGAGGGATAGGAGGTGAATGCTGCACCGAGTGAATATCCAGGCTTGCAAACAACAAAAGTGCAAAGTCAGATTTTCCTTGCACATTTTTGCCCAGCACATATTTAAATGTCAACTGTCGGTGAAAGAAATCCATTCCTGGCCATTCCTAAAAGAATCAATGGTAGAGATCAATGTGTGAGGTTTCTGCCTGCCACAAAGGGCCTGGGACTTCCACACCTGGAGACCTCCTGGCCTTAGAGCTCTGAGAGGAGCTCCTTGGGAGAAACCAGCTCTTGGCCATGGGAGGAACTGGGAGCTGTCCATGCAAGACCCCGTGGTGTCCCTGGTGCTGAGCTGTCCCAGTATTCCCCCTCCCCACCTTGGCTCCTCGGGGTGTCCCCAGGGTGTTGACCCATCCCTGTGTCCCCTCTCCCTACTGTGGGTCTCCAGGGTGTCCCCAGGGTGCTGAGCCATCCTGCTGTCACTGCGGGTTCCTGTGGTGTCCCCGTGGTGTCCCAAGGCACTGAGCCATCCCCCTGTCCCCGCAGGAGAGCAGGACGAGTCCCTGTGCAAGAGCTACATCTCGCAGCTGAAGGACATCCGGCTGCAGCTGGAGAACTGTGAGAGCCGCACTGTGCACCGCCTGCGCCTGCCCCTCGAGGCTGACCCCTTGCGCGAGTGTGCCCAGCGCCAGGCTGAGCAGCAGGTGTGTGACATGCGTGTGACACACGTGTGACATGTGTGGTGCACGCAAATGGGGACCTCAACGCCTGGGGGAATGGTTTGGGTTGGAAAAGCCCTCAGAGCCCACTGAGTCCACCATGTCCCCCAGCACTGCCAAGGCCACCTCTGACCATGTCCCCAAGTGCCACATCCACAGGGCTGTTAAATCTCCCCAGGGATGGCACTCCACCCCTGCCCTGGGCAGGACAGCACTTTCCAGGAGGAATTTTCCCGATATTCCTCCTAAACCTTCCCTGTCCACCTGCACTGATGGGCTGCAGACCATTCCCCTGCTCCAATCCTCCTCGGGTCCAAGGGGGCTGGGGGAGCATTCAGTTGGAGGTTGGCCCTGACCTGCAGCCAGCAAGGACTGAGGGACTCCTTCCCTGCAGCAAACCCACCTGGAGCTGGAGGGCATCCAGAAGAACCTGGCCAAGGTCAGCGAGAAGACGGAGCAGGTGCTGGCACAGCCGGAGCAGGCGGGCTCAGCTCCCGTCCTGCGTTCCGAGCTGGAGGTCACCTTGCGGAAGATGGAGCAGGTGTACAGCCTCTCCAGCATCTACCTGGAGAAGTGAGTGAGCCCTGGCAACTTCTCTGGGGAAAGCCAGTCTTCCCTTCCCTTCCCGTTCCCCTTCCCCTTCCCTTCTCCCTTTGTTCCTCTTTTCCCTTTTATTTCTTTTTCCTGTTTCCTTGCCTTCTGGCTCTGTGGTGCTGCTCTGGCTGAGCTGTCCCACTCCCATCCTGATCCTGGCTAATCCATCCTGCTCCCATCCCATTCCCATCCCACTCCCAGCTGAGGCTGTCCCTCTCCCATCCCACTTCTGGCTGATTCCATCCTTCTGCCACAGGCTGAAGACCATCGGGCTGGTGATCCGGAGCACACAGGGGGCTGAAGAGCTGCTCCGCAAGTATGAGGAGCAGCTGAAGGACGTGCAGGCAGTGCCGGCTGATCTGGCTGAGCTGGAGGCCAGCAAGGCCGAGCTGAAGGTACGAGGGGGTGCAGAGGGGAGGCAGGGTGTGGTGGGGGACACCATGGCCAGTGCTGACCACTACCTGTCTGCCACAGCGGCTGCGGGCACAGGCCGAGGGGCACCAGCCCTTCTTCAGCACGCTGGAGACTGACCTCAACAAGGCCAAGGATGTCAACGAGCGGATGGTCCGTGGCCACAGCGAGCGGGACGTGGACCTGGAGCGGTACCGGGAGAGAGTGCAGCAGCTGCTGGAGCGCTGGCAGGCTGTGCTGGGCCAGGCTGACCTGCGCCAGCGCGAGCTGGACCAGCTGGGCCGCCAGCTGCGCTACTACCGGCAGAGCTGCGATGCGCTGCGCGAGTGGATCCATGACGCCCGGCAGCGCCAGGAGGCCATCCAGGCTGTGCCCATCACTGACAGCCAGACTGTGCGCGAGCAGCTGCTGCAGGAGAAGGTACTGCCAGCTGTGGGGTGAGGGGTGTTCCTGGCCATCCCCAGCAGGGCATGGAGTACTCCTGGTCATCCACAGCAGGACAAGAGGTGCTCCTGGCCATCCCCAGAGGGGCAAGGGGTGCTTCTGGCTATCCCCAGCAGGGCGAGGAGTTGTGCCCAGCCATCCCCAATGGGGCAAGGGGTGCTTCCAGCCATCCCCAATGGGGCAAGGGGTGCTCCTGGCTATCCCCAGCAGGGCAAGGGGTGCTTCCGGCCCTCCCCAGAGGGGCAAGGGGTGCTCCTGGCCATCCCCAGCAGGGCGAGGGGTTGTGCCCAGCCATCCCCAGTGGTGCAAGGAGTGCTCCTGGCTATCCCCAGAAGGACAAGGGGTGCTCCCAGCCATCCCCAATGGGGCAAGGGGTACTCCTGGCCATCCCCAGCAGGACAAGGGGTTGTTCCCTATCCATCCCCAGTGGTGCAAGGGTTGCTCCTGGCCATCCCCAGCAGAGCGCAGGGTGCCCCTGCCCATCTGTCTCTGTGGCAGAGTGAGGGGAGTGCCATCTCCACCCATGGCAGGTTGAACGTTGCTCTTGGGTGGCCACAGCAGGATGGGGGACCACCCTTGGCCACATGCAGGGTGCTCTCAGCCATCCCCAGTGGGATGGGGGTTGCTCCTGAACATTTTTGGCTACAAGAGGGTGAGGCGTGCTCCTGGCCATTCCCAGCTGTGGCAGAGCAAGTGGTGCTCTTGGCCATCTCTGGCTGTTGTGGGGTGAGCTGTGTTCTTGGGTGGCTGTGGGGTGCCTGGACTCACCCCAACATGTCTCCCCAGAAACTGCTGGAGGAGTGTGAGCAGCACAAGGAGAAGGTGGAGGAGTGCCAGCGCTATGCCAAGCAGTACATTGATGCCATCAAGGTGCGCCCACTTCCTGGGGGGCTGGTGGAGGGACTGGGGGAGCAGCATGGTGCCCTGCGGGGGGACTGGGGTCACAGCACTGTGGCCAGGGGGCTGGCAGGGCATGGCAGAGTTCTGATCACTCTCTCCTCATCAGGACTACGAGCTGCAGCTGGTGAGCTTCAAGGCACAGGTGGAGCCCATGGCATCACCAGCCAAGAAGCCCAAAGTGCAGTCGGCATCTGACAGCATCATCCAGGAGGTGAGGGGGATTTTTCGCTGCCACTGGCTTGGGGCATCCAACAGCTCCTGGGGCATGGCTGCTCAGTGAAGGAGTGGGCTTGGGGATGTGGTGCGTGGCCTTGCCTCCATCCAGCCCCATCATTGCTGGGGGGCCGGCAGGCTGCGGGCATTCTCCCCCTTCTCCTGCTGACCCACTTTTTCCACAGTACGTGGATCTGCGGACGCAGTACAGCGAGCTGACCACACTCACCACCCAGTACATCAAGTTCATCACTGAGACGTTGCGGCGGCTGGAGGAGGAGGAGGTAGGGAGTGGTGCAGGGCAGCACAGCCGGCTGTATAACCAAAAGGAATGCATTTCATGGGGTCTCCAGCCCCACCACTAACGCCAGCCCATGGCCATGTCTCCAGCCCCATCACTAACGACAGCCCACAGCCATGACTGTGGCCTTATCACTGATGGTCACTCACGGCCATGACTCTGGCCCCACCACTAATGCCAGCCCATGGCTGTGACTCTGGCCCCATCGCTAACACTGCCCCATGGCTGTGACTTCAACCCTGGCCCCATCACTAACGGTGACCCATGGCCGTGGCTCCAGCCCCGTCACTAACACTGGCCCATGGCCGTGACTCTAACCCTATCACTAATACTGGCCCACAGCCTGTATCTCCTGCTCCCTGCTGGGCTCCTGGGAGCAAGGCTGCTGGCTCCGGGTGCAGTGGGTCTCTGAGTCGAGCTGGCTCTGGGCACTGGGGGCTCTGGTGTGACTGGTGGTAGGAGGCACTTCCCAGATACACGTAGTGCAGTCAGCACCTGCCTGTGCATGCTGCTGTGCTGGGCGCTGGCCCGCGGGGTCTGGCGCGGGGTGACCTCTCTAACTCTTGGTTTCTGCCCTTGGAGCTGCTTTGCCAGTGCTTTTTCTTGGGGAATATTTGTGTTGGTGGGGATCTAATGGAGGGTAAAAAACCAGGATGACTCTGGCAGCCCTGCACCAGGTACTCACTCTGCGCATGCCCTCTCCCCGCGGCACCCTCCGCCTCCCCCATGGCTCACCCTCTCCTCCTCACCCTTCTCTACCTCTGTGCTGCTCCAGGACCAGGGGTCTGGTGTCGGGTCTGCCTCCCCTGC
This sequence comes from Lichenostomus cassidix, assembly GCF_008360975.1. Taxonomy (NCBI): domain Eukaryota; kingdom Metazoa; phylum Chordata; class Aves; order Passeriformes; family Meliphagidae; genus Lichenostomus; species Lichenostomus cassidix. The sequence goes on along the minus strand of NC_139482.1, from coordinate 151,853,467 downwards.
ATGCGCTGCCTGTGCCCAGGCCCTGTGGAGCGTGCGGCTGCCTCGCTCATGGTGCATGCGGTGTGCGCGCTGCGGCACGGCCCCGAGCCAGGCGCCAGCCGTGTCAGCCCTTTGGCAGACCCTGCTCCAAGTTGCCTGGAGAGGGCTGGGAGGGGTTTGAACCAGCTGAACTGCTCTCTTCTGTTGAGGCTTTCCCAGCAGCGAAGGCTCTGCTGACACCGCCCTCGCACCACTCCTCTCTGTTCTGCTCCTGGTGCTCCGGCCGTCTCTCTCCTTTCCCCACGGCAGGGGCTGTCTGTTCCGGCCGCCTCGCATGGGGAGCCGTGGTGGTGGTGTGCACGCTGCTCGCATCGTCTTCATCCCTTGGGCTCCGCTCGCTCTCTGTCCCTTCTCTCTGGAACGTGGCTTCCTGCACTGCTGTCTGGCTCCTGTTGCCTGTCTGCCTGTGCTGTCATGTATCCCCTGTCCTGCCATACGTCTTCTGGAAGCTGGTGTCACCGCCACTGGCTCGCGCGGTGGCCCAGGAGCCGAAGCCTTTCCACGCGCATCCGCCACCCCTCCGCTGTCTCGGCAGTGCGTGGCTGGGCCAGCACTGATGCCACGGCGCGATCGCATCCCTTGTGATTTGTCTCTCTCTCCCTTCTTTGTCCCCTGCACCCTCTTTCCCCTCCAGAAAACCGCCGAGAAGCTGAAGGAGGAGGAGAGGAAGCGGCTGGCGGAGGTGGAGGCGCAGCTGGAGAAGCAGCGGCAGCTGGCCGAGGCCCACGCCAAAGCCAAGGCACAGGCAGAGGCAGAGGCGCGGGAGCTGCAGCTCCGCATGCAGGAGGAGGTCACCCGGCGGGAGGTGGTGGCTGTGGACGCCGAGCAGCAGAAGCAGAACATCCAGCAGGAGCTGATGCAGCTGCGGCAGAACTCAGACCACCAGATCAAGTCCAAGATGAAGATGATCGAGGAGGCCGAGTACAACCGCAAGAAGGTGGAGGAGGAGATCCGCCTCATCCGCCTGCAGCTGGAGAGCACCGAGAAGCAGCGGGAGAGCGCAGAGACGGAGCTGCAGGATCTGCGGGCGCGTGCCGAGGAAGCCGAGAGGCAGAAGCGGCAGGCGCAGGAGGAGGCTGAGCGCCTGCGCCGCCAGGTGAAGGAGGAGAGCCAGAAGAAGCGGGAGGCGGAGGAGGAGCTGAAGCGCAAGGTGCAGGCTGAGCGTGAAGCGGCGCGGGAGAAACAGAAGGCAGTGGCAGACCTGGAGCAGCTGCGGCTGCAGGCGGAGGAGGCTGAGCGGCGCATGCGGCAGGCAGAGGCCGAGAAGGAGCGGCAGATCCAGGTGGCCCAGGAGGTGGCCCAGCGCAGCGCCGAGGCCGAGCTGCAGAGCAAGCGGCTCTCTTTTGCCGAGAAGACAGCACAGCTAGAGCTGTCGCTACAGCAGGAGCACGACGTGGTGGCCCAACTGCAGGAGGAGGCTGAGCGGCTGAAGAAGCAGCAGCTGGAGGCTGAGCAGTTGCGGGAGGAGGCTGAAAAGGAGTTGGAGCGCTGGCGGCAGAAGGCCAACGAGGCACTGCGCCTGCGGCTGCAGGCCGAAGAGGTGGCCCACAAGAAGTCACTGGCGCAGGAGGAGGCCGAGAAGCAGAAGGAAGATGCGGAGCGCGAGGCCCGCAAGCGCGCCAAGGCGGAGGAAGCAGCCCTGCGCCAGAAAGAGCTGGCGGAGGAAGAGCTGGAAAAGCAGCGGGAGCTGGCAGAGGGCACAGCCCAGCAGAGGCTGGCGGCGGAGCAGGAGCTGATCCGGCTGAAGGCAGAGATGGAGAATGGGGAGCAGCAGCGCCTGCTCCTGGAGGAAGAGCTCTCGCGGTTGAAGAGGGAGGTAAACGAGGCCATCCAGAGGAGGAAAGAGCTGGAAGAAGAGCTGGCCAAGCTGCGGGCAGAGATGGAGGTCCTGCTGGAGAGCAAGGCCAAGACAGAGGAGGAATCGCGCTCCAGCAGTGAGAAGTCCAAGCAGCGGCTGGAGGCAGAGGCCAACAAGCTGCGGGAGCTGGCTGAGGAGGCCGCCCGCCTGCGTGCCCTCTCCGAGGAGGCCAAACGTCAGCGGCAGCTGGCAGAGGAGGAGGCCAGCAGGCAACGGGCCGAGGCTGAGCGCATCCTGAAGGAGAAGTTGGCGGCCATCAATGAGGCCTCGCGGCTGAAGGCGGAGGCAGAGATTGCGCTGAAGGAGAAGGAGGCGGAGAACGAGCGGCTGCGGCGGCTGGCGGAGGACGAGGCCTACCAGCGCAAGCTACTGGAGGAGCAGGCGGCCCAGCACAAGCAGGACATCGAGGAGAAGATCGCCCTGCTGAAGCGCTCATCGGAGAGCGAGCTGGAGCGGCAGAAGGGGCTTGTAGAAGATACGCTGCGGCAGCGGCGACAGGTGGAGGAGGAGATCCGTGCCCTCAAGGCCAGCTTCGAGAGGGCCTCGGCTGGCAAGAGCGAGCTGGAGAGGGAGCTAAACCGCATCCGTGGGGAGGCAGAGGAGGTGCAGCGCAGCCGGGAGCAGGCGGAGCAGGAGGCTGAGCGGCAGCGGGCACTGGCTCTGGAGGAGGAGGGCCGGCGGCGTGAGGCCGAGGAGAAGGTGCAAGCCATCCTGGCTGCTGAGGAGGAGGCCGGGCGGCAACGGCGGCTGGCCCTGGAGGAGGTGGAGCGTCTGCGGGCCATGGTGGAGGAGGCGCGGCGGCAGAAGGAGCTGGCGGAGAAGGAGTCGGAGCGGCAGATCCAGCTGGCTCGGGAGGCAGCACAGAAGCGGATCGCGGCGGAGGAGAAGGCGCACCTGGCTGCTGTGCAGCAGAAGGAGCAGGAGCTGCTGCAGACGCGCCAGCAGGAGCAGAGCCTCCTGGACCGTCTGCGTGAGGAGGCCGAGCGAGCTCGGCGGGCGGCTGAGGAGGCTGAGTTTGCCCGTAGCAAGGCCGAGCAGGATGCCAGCCTGTCCCGGCAGCGTGTGGAGGAGGCCGAGCGGCTGAAGCAGCAGGCAGAGGAGGAGGCGCAGGCCAAGGCTCAGGCACAGGCGGACGCGGAGAAGCTGCGGAAGGAGGCTGAGCTGGAGGCAGCAAAGCGGGCACAGGCGGAGCAGGCAGCCCTGCGGCAGAAGCAGCTGGCCGATGCTGAGATGGAGAAACACAAGAAGTTTGCTGAGCAGACACTGCGGCAGAAGGCGCAGGTGGAGCAGGAGCTGACCAAGGTGAAGTTGCAGCTGGATGAGACAGACCACCAGAAGGGCATCCTGGATGAGGAGCTGCAGCGGCTGAAGGAGGAGGTGACAGATGCTGTCCGGCAGAAGGCTCAGGTGGAGGAGGAGCTATTCAAGGTCCGGGTGCAGATGGAGGAGCTGGCCAAGCTGAAGAGCCGCATAGAGGAGGAGAACAAGGCGCTGATCCTCAAGGACAAGGACAACACGCAGAAGTTCCTGGCAGAGGAGGCAGAGAAGATGAAGCAGGTGGCAGAGGAGGTGGCCCGGCTGAGCGTGGAGGCTCAGGAGGCCGCCCGCATGCGTCAGCTGGCTGAGGACGACCTGGCACAGCAGCGGGCGCTGGCAGAGAAGATGCTGAAGGAGAAGATGCAGGCGGTGCAGGAGGCCACGCGGCTGCGGGCCGAGGCTGAGATGCTGCAGAAGCAGAAGGACCTGGCGCAGGAACATGCCAAGAAGCTGCAGGAGGACAAGGAGCAGATGCAGCAGCGCCTGGCTGAGGAGACCGAGGGCTTCCAGAAGACGCTGGAGGCCGAGCGCCGGCGGCAGCTGGACATCACAGCTGAGGCTGAGCGCCTCAAGCTGCAAGTGGCGGAGATGAGCATGGCCCAGGCCAAGGCTGAGGAGGAAGCCAAGCGGTTCAAGAAGCAGGCTGAGGAGATCAGTGAGAGGCTGCACGAGACTGAGCTGGCCACACAGGAGAAGATGACGATGGTGCACACCCTGGAGATCCAGAGGCACCAGAGCGATGAGGACGCAGAAAAACTGCGGAAAGCCATCGCTGACCTGGAGAAGGAGAAGGAGAAGCTGAAGCAGGAGGCGGCGCTGCTGCAGCAGAAGGCAGAGGAGGTACTGGGCTGCGGGTTCCCCTTAGCGGTGGTGGTACACAGGGAGGTCGTTTCTCTCCCCAGCCAGCCCACACCATCCCTGGCCAGGTCCCCAAGGACCATCACTGGGGATGGTGGGGCAGGACCCCCTGGGCAGGTCAGGGATATGCGTGGAGTAGGGGGCAGCGTCAGAGTGGGACCCCAAACCCCTGTCCTCCTGCCATGGAGGGGGTATCCCCACCACCTGGGTTGGCTCTTCTGCCCCGTGGTGCATCCTGCCGTGTTTCTCTCTGTGCCCAGCTCCCAGCCTAAGTGCTGGGGGTTCCCTCATGTCCTCCCCCTGCTCATCCTGCCCAGTGTTGTGTGTGGCTCCCTAACCCCGGCTCTGCTCCTTAACTCTTACATGATGCAGGGAGTGTGTGGGTGACTCTGTGCCTCTGTGCCGCCCCTGCCACCCATCCCCCTGCCTCAGCCCACCCCCAGTACCCCACTGCCCTCCTGGGTGTCTGACCACACTGTCCTCTCTTGCACCCCAGATGCAGGTGGCCCAGCAGGCTCAGCTCCGTCAGGAGACGCAGCTCCTCCAGCAGAGCTTCCTGACGGAGAAGGACGCCCTGCTGCAGAAGGAGAAGTTCATTGAGGAGGAGAAATTGAAGCTGGAGAAGCTCTTTAGGGATGAGGTGAACAAAGCCCAGAACCTGAAGGCAGAGCAGGAGCGGCAGCAGCAGGAAATGGAGCAGGAGAAGCAGCAGTTGAAAGCTATGTTAGATGAAGCCAAGAAGCATCAGAAAGAAGCTGAGGAAAATGTCCGCCACAAGCAGGAGGAGCTACAGCAGCTGGAGAAGCAGCGACAGCAGCAGGAGAAACTTCTGGAAGAAGAGAACAAGAAGCTGAGGGAGAGGCTCGAGCAGATGCAGGAGGAGTACAAGGCCGCCTTGGCCCAGAGACGGGAGATCATGATACAGACGGACGACCTGCCTGGGGAGGCCTTGGTGACGACGACGCAGCTGCTGGACATCAAGGCTGTGCCCAACGGCCGGGATGCAATGGACGGCTTAGCCCAGAACGGGGAGCCGGAGTTTGCCTTCGACGGCATCCGGCAGAAGGTGTCAGCAGAGAAGCTGGCTGATGCTGGCATTCTGAGCAGGGAGAGCTTGGACAAGTTGGCAAAGGGTGTCGTGAGTGTGGGCGAGCTCTCCGAGAGGGAGGATGTCAAGAAGTACCTGCAGGGCAAGAGCAGCATTGCCGGGTTGCTGATCAAACCCTCCAACCAGAAGATGAGCATCTACGAAGCCATGAAGAAGAAGCTGCTCAGCCCAGGCACAGCACTGGTGCTCCTGGAGGCACAGGCTGCTTCTGGCTTCATCATCGACCCCGTGAGGAATGCAAGGCTCTCGGTGAACGAGGCGGTGCGAGAGGGAGTGATCGGGCCAGAGCTGCACAACAAGATGCTGTCAGCCGAGCGGGCTGTCACCGGCTACAAGGATCCGTACACAGGTGACAAGATCTCCCTGTTCCAGGCCATGAAGAAGGATCTCATTGTCAGGGATCATGGCATCCGCCTGCTGGAGGCCCAGATCGCCACTGGTGGCATCATTGATCCTGTCAACAGCCACCGCCTGCCTGTGGAAGCTGCCTACAAGCGTGGCTACTTTGATGAGGAGATGAGTCAGGTCCTCTCTGACCCCACTGATGACACCAAGGGCTTCTTTGACCCCAACACTCAGGAGAACCTCACCTACCTGCAGCTCATGGAGCGGTGCGTGACTGACCCGGACACAGGGCTGTGCCTCCTGCCACTCACTGACCAAGCAGCCAAAGCTAGAGAGCTGGTCTACACTGACAAGGAAGCCAAGGATGTCTTCAAGAAGGCCACAGTGACAGCACCATTTGGCAAGTTCCAAGGGAAGACGATGACCATCTGGGAGCTCATCAACTCTGAATACTTCACTGAGGACCAAAGGCGGGACCTGATCCAGCAGTACAGGACTGGCAAGATCACAGTGGAGAAGATCATCAAGATCGTCATCACGGTTGTGGAGGAAAGTGAGAAAAAGAGCCAGATGTGCTTTGAGGGTCTGCGCGGCCCCGTGCCCGCCGCTGAGCTGCTGGAGAGCAAGATCATCAACAAGGACCTCTACAACCAGCTGCACCAGGGCAAGAAGTCCATAAAGGATGTGGCAGAGATGGAGTCTGTACGACAGTACCTGAAGGGCACCGACGCCATCGCTGGCGTCCTGGTGGAGTCCACAGGCCAGAAGCTCACCTTCTACGAGGCCCTGAAGAGAAACCTGCTGAAGCCAGAGATTGCCCTGTCCCTGCTGGAGGCGCAAGCTGCCACTGGCTACATCATCGACCCTGTGGGGAACAAGCTCTTCTCTGTGGATGAGGCCGTGAAGGCTGAGGTGGTGGGGCCAGAGTTCCATGAGAAGCTGCTGTCAGCGGAGAAGGCAGTGACCGGCTACAAGGATCCCTATACAGGTCAGACGGTTTCCCTCTACCAAGCACTCCAGAAGGGCCTCATCCCCAGTGACACTGGGCTCCGGCTGCTGGACGTCCAGCTTGCCACTGGTGGCATCATTGACCCCGTCAACAGCCACCGCCTCCCACTCGAGGTCGCCTACAAGCGTGGCTACTTTGACCCAGAGATAAACAAGGCCCTGACTGAGCTCCGAGATGATGCCAAGGCTTTCTACTGTCCCAACACCCAGGAGAACCTCACCTATGCCCAGCTGCAGAAGAGTTGCCACCGTGACAAGCAGACTGGCCTGTGTCTGCTGCCGCTGTCTGATGAGGCCATCCAGTCACAGCAGGAGGAGGTCTACACCGACAGCCAGGCCAAGGAGTGTTTCGACAAAACAACCATAGAGGTCCCAGTGGGCAGCATGAAGGGCCGGACAATGACCATCTGGGAGCTGATCCACTCCGAATACTTCACGGAGGAGCACAGGCGGGAGCTGCTCCGACAGTACAAGACCGGCAAAGTGACAATCGAGAAGATCATCAAGATTGTGATCACCATCATCGAGGAGGCAGAGACCAAAAAGCAGGAAAAGCTGACATTCAGTGGTCTGCGGGCACCGGTGCCAGCCAGCGAGCTGCTGGAGTCCTGCATCATCAGCAAAGCCCAGTACGAGCAGCTAAAAGAAGGCAAGAAATCGGTGAAGGACCTCTCTGAGACAGATGCGGTGAGGAGGTTCCTGCATGGCAGTGAGTGCATCGCTGGTGTTTATGTGGAGGCCACCAAGGAGAAGCTGAACATCTATGAGGCCATGAAGAGGAACCTGCTGAGGCCCAGCACTGCTGTGGTCCTTCTGGAAGCCCAGGCAGCCACTGGGTTCTTGATTGACCCTGTGAAGAACCGTAAACTGTATGTCAACGAGGCGGTGAAGGCTGGCGTTGTCGGGCCAGAGCTGCACGAGAAGCTGCTGTCGGCCGAGAAAGCTGTCACGGGGTACAAGGATCCCTACTCGGGCGATACCATCTCCCTGTTCCAGGCCATGAAGAAAGGGCTCATTGTCAAGGAGCACGGCATCCGTCTGCTCGAGGCCCAAGTCGCTACTGGTGGCATCATTGACCCCGTGCACAGCCACCGCCTGCCCGTGGAGGTGGCCTACAAACGTGGCTACTTTGATGAGGAGATGAACCGGACCCTCTCTGACCCCAGTGATGACACCAAGGGCTTCTTCGACCCCAACACTCAGGAGAACCTCACCTACCTGCAGCTGAAGGAGAGGTGCATCGAGGATCCTGAGACTGGCCTGTACCTGCTGCCTCTGCGGGAGCCTGAGAAACCAAAAGTGGTGGAAACCACCCAGATGTACACTGAAGCTGAGACACGGAAGGTGTTCGAGGAGACGCAGGTGGATATCCCTGTGGGCAGCCGGGCAGGCTCCTCCATGTCTCTGTGGGAGATCATGCATTCAGACCTGCTGCCTGAGGAGCAGCGGAAACAGCTCATGGAGGAGTTCCAGTCAGGCCGCGTATCCAAGGAGCGCATGATCATCATTATCATCGAGATCATTGAGAAGACTGAGATCATCCGGCAGCAGAATCTCACATCCTATGATTACGTCCGGCGCCGCATCACAGCTGAGGAACTCTATGAGGCGAAGATTATCTCACAGGAAATCTACAACCTGCTGAAGCAGGGCTCCAAAACCTTCCAGGAGCTCCTGAATGTGGAGACTGTCTGGAAGTACCTTTACGGGTCAGGCTGTGTGGCTGGCATCTACATCCCATCCTCCAAGCAGACACTCAGCATCTACCAGGCGCTGAAGAAGGGGCTCATCAATCCCGAAGTGGCCCGCTCCCTCCTGGAGGCCCAGGCAGCCACCGGCTTCATGATTGACCCCACAAAGAATGAAATGCTGACCGTTGATGAGGCAGTCAGGAAGGGCGTGGTGGGGCCGGAGATCCATGACCGGCTCCTGTCTGCAGAGAGGGCGGTGACTGGTTACAGAGACCCATACAGTGAACAGAAGATTTCCCTCTTCCAGGCTATGAAGAAGGATCTCATTCCCAGTGAAGAGGCCCTCAAGCTCCTGGACGCCCAGATCGCCACCGGTGGCATCATTGATCCACACCTGGGCTTCCACCTGCCCTTGGAGGTGGCCTACCAGCGGGGCTTCATCAACAAAGAAACATACGACATGCTGTCGGAGCCCAGTGAGGTGCGGAGCTACGTGGACCCCTCTACGGATGAGAAACTCAGCTATACTCAGCTGCTGAAGCGATGCCGGAAGGACGAGAATTCCAGGCTCCTCCTGCTCCCACTCTGCGACACACGGAAACTCACCTTCCGGGGCCTGCGGAAGCAGATCACCGTGGAGGAGCTGGTCCTTTCAAAGGTGATGGATGAAGCCACAGCCCAACGCCTCCAGGAGGGTCTCACCTCTGTTGAGGAGGTCTCTAAGAACCTGAAGAAGTTCCTTGAGGGCACCAGCTGTATCGCTGGCGTCTTCGTGGACTCCACAAAGGAGCGTCTGTCCGTCTATCAGGCCATGAAGAAAGGGATCATCAGGCCCGGCACTGCCTTTGAGCTCCTGGAGGCACAGGCGGCCACAGGCTACGTGATTGACCCCATCAAGGGCCTCAAGCTGACGGTGGAGGAAGCCGTGCGGATGGGCATTGTGGGCCCTGAGTTCAAGGACAAGCTGCTCTCTGCCGAGAGGGCCGTCACCGGCTACCGGGACCCGTACACCGGAAAGCTCATTTCCCTCTTCCAGGCCATGAAGAAGGGTCTGATCCTGAAGGACCACGGGATCCGCTTGCTGGAGGCACAGATTGCCACAGGAGGCATCATTGACCCTGAGGAGAGCCATCGCCTGCCCGTGGAAGTGGCCTACAAGAGGGGCCTCTTTGATGAGGAGATGAACGAGATCCTGCTGGACCCCAGTGATGACACCAAGGGCTTCTTTGACCCCAACACGGAAGAGAACCTCACGTACCTGCAGCTCATGGAGAGGTGCATCACAGACCCAGAGACTGGCCTGTGCCTCCTGCCTCTGAAGGAGAAGAAGCGGGAGAGGAAGACCTCCTCCAAATCCTCCGTCCGCAAGCGCCGGGTGGTGATCGTTGACCCAGAGACAGGCAAGGAGATGTCCGTGTATGAAGCCTATCGCAAGGGCCTCATTGACCACCAGACCTACCTGGAGCTGTCAGAGCAGGAGTGCGAGTGGGAGGAGATCACCACCTCCTCCTCCGATGGCGTGGTGAAGTCAATGATCATTGACAGGCGTTCAGGGCGCCAGTATGACATCGATGATGCCATCAGCAAGGGCCTGATTGACCAATCAGCCCTGGACCAGTACCGCTCGGGCACCCTCTCCATCACCGAGTTTGCTGACATGCTCTCTGGCAACATGGGTGGCTTCCGGTCACGGTCGTCCTCGGTAGGATCCTCCTCCTCTTACACCGTCAGCCCAGCCCTGACGCGGACACAGATCTCCATGTGGACTGACCCGACCGAGGAGACTGGGCCAGTGGCAGGCATCCTGGACACGGACACTCTGGAGAAGGTGTCCATCACGGAGGCCATGCGCCGCAACCTGGTGGACAACATCACAGGGCAGCGGTTGCTGGAAGCCCAGGCCTGCACGGGGGGCATCATCGACCCCAACACTGGTGACAAGTGCACCGTTGCCGATGCGGTCAACAAGGGCCTGGTTGACAAGATCATGGTGGACCGCATCAACCTGGCGCAGAAGGCCTTCTACGGCTTTGAGGACCCGCGGACCAAGACGAAGATGTCAGCGGCACAGGCACTGAAGAAGGGCTGGCTGTACTACGAGGCCGGGCAGCGGTTCCTGGAGGTGCAGTACTTGACAGGGGGCCTGATCGAGCCTGATGCCCCAGGCCGTGTCTCCCTGGATGAGGCACTGCAGAAGGGCACCATTGACGCGCGGACTGCCCAGAAGCTGCGGGATGTCAACACCTATTCCAAGTACCTCACCTGCCCCAAGACCAAGCTCAAGATCTCCTACAAGGATGCCATGGACCGGAGCATGATCGAGGATGGGACTGGCCTGCGGCTGCTGGAGGCTTCTTCCCAATCCAGCAAGGGCTACTACAGTCCTTACAACGTCAGCAGTGCCGGCTCCACCTCTGGATCCCGCTCGGGCTCTCGCACTGGCTCTCGCTCAGGCTCCCGGCGCGGCAGTTTCGATGCCACTGGCTCCGGCTTCTCCATGACCTTCTCTTCCTCCTCCTACTCCTCCTCGAGTTTCGGGCGCAGATACGCGGAGGGTACCCAGGGCACCGTGGAGGTGGCCGCCCTTGCCCTCGCCCTGTCCACATCCAGAAGCTGCGGGTGGGAGGCGAGCGGGGAGTGCCCTGGGGTGTGCGGGCCCCTGCTCCATGTGGCCTGAGACCTGCCAGCCCCCTGAGGCGCAGCCTCACCCGCTCCGCATGTGGCAACGCTGCTGGCTAATCACTAGTATTTTTTTTTTAATTTTGAACCTCCACTCTTCTCCCAAAGCAGTGCCTCAAGTTTAACCAAAAAGACAAGACTAATAAATTAATATATGCGAATGTGCTGACAGTGTTTGTATATTAAGAGACAAGAAAGAATACACACTACCCTCCCTGCCCTGCGCCCCGGGAGCTGGACACCATTCCTGCTCCTGGCTGCGCCAATCCTGCCGCTGCTCGCACACGGCACGGCCGAGCCGGACACCAGGAAAACAGTTCCCTGTTTGGATCTAACCACTTAGCACTCTTTTGTAATTAACCTGCCGGCTTCAGCCCCCGCACCCCAAAGGAGGAGACAACCTTGGCCCCGTGGTGCACCCCACTGCAGCCGGTGTGTCAGAGGAGGACATCGCGGGCTCCTCGGCACCGGACAGCCAGACACGCCTGCTGCCTGGACCCCTTCCACTCACCCTCAGCGTGGCGAGGAGGGGGCTCTGCACCGTGGCCCCTGAGCTGCCCCATCTCCCTGCCTTGGCCTCCCGGCACATCCCCACCACCACACCGCGGAGCTGGTGCCCCGACCGTAAGTGCCGCGCTGGCGCTGCCCGGTGCTTCCGTGCCACGCGGGGGGACCTGCCTCCGCTCTGCCGCTTCACCCACCGAGGGGCTTCGCTGCGCGCCTGCCTCCGCCAGCCCACCCGCTCACCCGTCCTCTGGGACGCACCCGCCGCGGTCGGCCGGTCTGTCTGTCTGTCTGTCTCTCCGTGTATCTGGGAAGTGCTTCTGCTTGAGGTTGATTTCCTCACACTCGTGTGGCTCCATGACCCATTGGCAGGTGTCTGCCAGAGCCCACGCCCCAGCCTGGCTCCGCGCAGCTCTTGCACCCAGAACCCCCCTGCCACGGGGGCTTTCCTGACCCTCACAAAGGGTATGGGGGCCACGGGACCCCTGGAGCACAGGGTGGGCCATGGGATGCTGTAGCAGCCTGGCACACACTCTTGTTAGAAATAGGCAGACTTCTATAAAACCAGCCTCCTTTTTCTTCTTCGCGGTAATTCCATCCCCCTGGCTCCTGCCCTGTGCCAGCGCTAACGCGCTCTCTCTCTGGCAGACGTCTTTTTCCAGTCCCAACAAAGACGTCCCGGTGCCGCTGGGTGAGCTCCTGAGCTGGGTCTCCGACATCAGCAGGTCGTGGATGGGCTCAAGGGGAGCCCCGGAGGCGGCAGCTGCTCGGCCTTGCTCACCAGCACAGGTAATGCCGACCTCCCCGGTCCGTCCCGGTTCCACGGCAGGTGCGCGGCACTGACAGCCAGGCTTGGTGACTTCATTTCATGGATTGTTCTCCCTGTCTCATCCCATCTTTTCTGTTCGCTTTGTTGTAGTGTGGCTGGATGTCCATACCACCTCCCCTCATCGCCGCCATGGAGCCCGTCCCCTGCCCTGAGGCCAGTGGGACCGCACCTGAGGACACAGGGACGTTCTCCCTCATCCTTTGCACTTGCCAGAGTCCCCAGCCAGAGACCGAGGCTACAGTGCCTGAGCAGTCAATGGCCCAAGAAGCACCCACAGGGTCACCTGGCCCCCACTCGCCCCACACACTCCCTCCTCCCTGGGGGTGGCCTCCCGGCGTGGTGTTGGGCTCACTGCGGATCTCCAAAACATCTCCTCCTTCCCACCCGCTCTCATCTGCCTCCTGTAAATCCAGTCATGTTACCCTCCGCCTCCGGTGTCGTTATTGCTCTCATTACCCCGTTTGGCTTTGCATGAGGTGCCACTGCGCGCGGCTCCAGGACAGTCCCCTCTCCCAGGGCCCCCCACACCCCGACCATAACTCATCGGGAGAGTGGGGGTCCATTGATTACCCAAACACATCTCTTTTTGGGGGAAAAACACTAAATTTGTACATACTGCAAAGTGTCTGTAAAAGGAGCAGTGTGGACCCAGGGCTCCCCTGCAAGGGCAGTAAAGGAGAATCCTCTGAAACCAGACGGTAGCTCCGTGTGGTCTGTTCATCCCTCCGGCCTCGCCACCTTGGCCATGGTCTCCCATTGCCTCCCTCCGGTTCCTGCCGTGGGCTGCATGTGCTGCCGCAGGTCATGGTGAAGTGTGTCAGGGTGCCAGGGATCTGACCAACTCCTGGTGCAGGTGCTGCACCTGAGGGTTGGGCCTGGGTGTACCCCTGGTGCTGCCAGGCACAGAGCAGGGCCACAGGGGTGTCCCCAGAGCTGCCCCATGCTGGTGGCACCGTCGTGAGGTCAGTGTGGGTGCAGCACTGAGACAGTGGACCCCTGATTTTGGGGAGTGGGTGCTGTGGAGGCTTCTGGGGCTACATCCTTCATGTGAGGACAGACCCATCCCTCCATCAGTGGGCAGGGAGACTGTCCTCCATGGTACTGTTCCCTTGTGTGCCACTACCACTGTTGGTCCAGGGCCATGCCTGCTGGTGCCATGGCCTCTGCCCAGTGTGAGCTGTGCTGTGGTCACTCCCTTTCTGGGCAGTGAGGGACTGTTGTAGGTAGATGGCAGTGGTTGGCTGTGAGGATGAGGGACCTGGGGGGAATTCAGGACCTGTTGGCCTGGAAACCACTGAGTAGGGCAGCAGCATTCAGAAGGGAAAGCCCTGGCAAACCTGGAGATGTCAGTGTAGCCACTGGCACAGGTGGCTCAAGGGGTCTGTCCAGTGAGCCAGGTGCCACTCTGCTGCCCAGGCTGCGACTCCCCGAGCAGAAGGATCATCCTTCAGCAGTGCTAGGAGCCCAGGCACGGTGCCAGGAGCGCCAGAGCTGTCAGGACTTTGCAGGACCCCTGCAATGTCCAGGGGCTGGTGGGGTCTCAAGTACGCTGGGACCAGCCAAGCGTGTCAGCAGCCCCGGGTGGGGAGGCCAGGCTGGCCGGGACAGATGGTGGTGGCTGGGTAGGACGTTAATTGCATTGTCCACCAGCAATTAACTGCAGCGTCCGTCTGTCCCCACTGGCAGTGGGATGTGGCCGTTAGGTGCAGCAGGGCCAGGGGAACTTGGGGGTTGCAGGCTGCTGCAACCTTTGCAGGGCTCAGGAGAGGTCCCAGGGCAGCAAGACACTCCCCCAGGTGACACAAGCTGCTTGGGGCCCTGCCCCACCTCACTGGCCTCCCAAAAAGTTTCTTCGTGTCCCCTAGATGTTCCCTGCTCCCCCAGATATTCCTTGCTTACCCGCCAACTTCCTGACTTCCCCCCCACCCCTGCAGGGCTAATCACCTCTCCCAAAGCTCATGAGACCACCAAGAGCCCTCTGACCCAGTGCCATGTTATGGGATGGAAGTCTCTCACCACCCCCCAACACTGGTGGGGTCCTGTCGCTGTTGAGCCGCTAGCAGAGTAAAGAACCCAATTCTCAGTGGCAAGAAGGAAAAGAAGACCTTTATTGTTTTGATTTCGTCATATATATAGAGTTTTCAAAGGTCACCCAGATTGGTCAGTCAGAAACCTCCCCCTAGGCCTGATTGGCCAGGCCTGCACCGTCCAGATCTTGGGACACTGTTTTTAATAACATCCAAACTTTATCTTTATTTATAAAACACAAAAGGAATTCTCATGGGAAAGACCTGTGCTAGCCACAGGGTCCAACTCTGGTTCCTGGGGAGAGACCCCCCTGCTCCTGAGCCCAGCCATGGGACTCACATCTGTGTGCCAGAGGGGATTCTATCCTCCACACCCCTTCAATCCTGTGCCCCTGGCATGGGGACCCTGCCCGGTGTACCCAAGGTTGTGGGATCCCCCTGCAGTGGGCTGGCAAAGGGGCACAGGAGGGTGGGGAGGGGGGATGTCCCAAGATCTGGGCTGCACCTGAGGCAAGCTGGCCTCTTTCCCCATGAAGCACAATGTCCTTTATCCATGGACTCTCCATCATCTCATGTTGCTCCATGTCACCCTCCTGCCCCACTGATACCCCCTGTCGCTCCCAAAGCCCCTTCAGCACTGTGTGCTGTGACTGACCGGGCTAAACTCATCAAGATAGAGAACTCCGTGATATTCCCCATTTTAATACCCTGCATCTCATCCCACCCTGCTGCTGCGTGGGCTGGAGCCAACCCTCCCCACCACCCCGAGTTAAACCATCCCTCAGCACTGCGGTGGCACGAGTGCCTCCCGGGCTGTGGTGCCGAGCACCCTGGAGGGGTCCTTCTTCCCCCGGAGGAGTCCCTCGCCCCCCGCCCGGCGCACACCAGCGTTTGCCGACCGCCCTTCACGGCGTGAGTGGCAGCACCGCCCCGTCCTGGCTGTGCTCCGTGGCGTGGGACCCGTGGCCGCTGTCCCAAGCGTGGCCGCTCGGCCCTGCTGGCACAGAGCAGCTGCCAGCTCCGTATGCCCACCGCCCCAGGCGCTGCTGGCTCGGCCCCCGCCGCGCCGGGAACGCTCTGTACAGCTTCTCCACAAAGACCGACCGGCCTCTCCCACGCCACCCCCTCGCTGGGGCGCTGAACCTCCTCATGGGCAGGGACCCCCGAGACCCCCCCGGCCGTGCCGCTGAGGCTCGGAGCCCGGGTGCAGCGGCCAAGGGCTGCTCTGCTTCGTGTAAAACGCTGCTGTCTCTGTGCCCCGCCGGTCTGTGCCGGGCCCGGTGAATCCCACCGCGGTTCGGGGGTGCGAGCCGGGATGGAGCATCCTCAGGGCCAGAGCGATGCAGTGCGGATGGCGGTGGTGCCGTGTGGGCAGCGTGGTGCGAGGATCTGACTCCCTCAGCGGCACCGCGGAGCGGCTGTCAAGCAGCTCCAGATCCGTCTGATCCTGCTGTCACATTCCCGGGTGTCTGTCTGGTGCCCGAGCCGGTTCTGGGGGTACTCTGAACCGACCCCTGCAGGGAATAGGGGCAGGCGGCGGCTGTGGGACCCTCACAGGAAAATGTCGCCCCCAGCACATCCCAGCACCCGTTTGGGGTTCGCTGCTCCTCGTGGTCTCGTGTCTCTTGGCACGTCCCGATTGGAGCAGCGCTGGCACCGTGTCTGGGACAGGCTGGCAGCGATCGTCGAAGCTCCATCCCCATCCCCAACCCCATCAGCCCAGGCTGAATTTGGGCTGGAAAAGCGTTTCCCACTGCAGAAGCTGTTACTGTCTGCCCACCTGCGGTAGCATCCTCCACCTCTGCTGTGCCAAACCTCTGGCAGCAAGGCTGGCACTGTGACACTGCAGTTCTGCCTAGGGATGAGGGTCCACTGTAGGGCACACAGGGACCACCAGCGTGAGGCAGGAGGGCTGTGGGACCATGTGTGGCTGCAGTGGAGCTGCCACGACCCCACGAGCCTTGGTGGCCCCAGCTGTGCCATCCTGCTCCCTCCCTGGACACTCACCTGGCCCTGAGCAGGAGGAAGCAAGGCGCTGCTGGTGGCTCATCCAGCTGGTGGGTGGCAGTGCTGGGGCAGGTGGCCACGCTGTGGGTGTGTAGGGCCCCGCTGATGGCATCATGACAGCAGGGTCTGCCATGAGCCCATGTCCCCAGAGTGTCTTGGATGGGACTGAGCCCTGCTGGCACTCCAGCCACGAGGAGCTGCTGCGGCACCAGCACCCAGCATCTGCCTGATGCCTCTTCCCTTCATCCAGGGAATTCACTGCTGCTCCTGGTGGGGTTCCTGGCTGCACCCTGGCTTCTGCAGCAGATATAACCCAGGCACTCCCAGCCCGTTTGTGCTGCAGCTCCTGCTCAGCTGCTTTATGGCACCTTCCCCAGGTCCGTCCATGGCAGCAGTGCCATGTCACTCCTGCTCCACATCGGTTTTATCTGCTGTTTATCCAACTCACATTCTCTGGCTGTTTCCCCTGGCACAGCATCTTGGAGACGTGGTCATGTCTTTGCTCAGATCTCGGGTTCATCACCATCTTTGTGGCACCACTGTGGCTGTGCCCCATTTCCCCTCACAGGATCCACAATGGTGTCTCCCCCTCTTTGTGCTCAGCCAGGTGACCTGGCTTAATTAATCACCAGGGTTAGTGACCAATTAATTACAGGGCTGTGGGAGCAGCATCACTCAGCCTTTGGGTGCAGGCTTGGTGTGATCCCTCCTGCCAGTCTCTCTCTCCACCGGGACACGACGGAACTGCTGCCCATTCATGCCTCATATCCATGCCTGTGCCAGGGTGTTGGTGATTTGTAGATCTTGGTGTTTGCCTGGCTTCTCCTCCCGTGTGTTGTGGCAAAGTGGCTGCACTTGCAGCATCAGAGTCAGGAGCAGCTGGTCTGAGACATCCCTGCTCCGTGTCAATGCAGTGGGTTTTCCATGGGTTGGCTTGTTGTCGGTCAGTTTTTGCCAGGGGTCAGTTTGCCATGGGTCAGTTTGCTGTGGCTTGGTTTGGGCTCAGCCAGGGTCTGGACCGTGGCTCTGCAGTGCACAGAGCAGGTGTGGGGACACCAGGGACCAGAGGTAATCTGAAAGGCAACAGGGTGAGATCTGGGAGTGATCCTGGCAGAAAAAGGATTAGGAAAATGGGGTGTATCGCAGGAATGCAGAGGAGCTGGAGCTAAGCCAAACCTGCAGGTACTGGGGATGGCTGGAGGCAGGACAGACATCGGGGATCCCAGCCAGGGGAGCTCTGTCCCAACTGGTGGGGATGGGCTGTCCCTGGGGGTGACACAGTGACATTCCAAGATGCTGGGGGCAAGGCTGTGGAGCCTTGTCCCCTGCCGCTCTGCCAGGACCTGGTGTCCTGTTCCCACCGTCCCTCTGCTCTACTTGCAGATGCACCGTGCTGTGGGGGACACTGGGCTAACCGGAGAGAGTGTGGAGGGGTCGCCACAGGACAGGGAGGAGATGGAGAGGTACGGGCACTGCTGGGCACTGCCAGACGTGGTGTTGGGAGCTGTGGGTGTGCCTGGGTGTTCACACCGTGATGGGGGAGCTGGTGAACCCTACACAGCTCAGGAGTCTGGGCCAGTGCTGGGATGGGGAGGGCGTTGGTTCGCTGTGCTGGGGCAAGCAGGGTGGGAGTGAGCACAGCTCTGAGCTCAGGTGTGGCTGTGCAGGTGGGCAGTGAGGCTGGAGCTCAGGGCGGGGCGGGCAGGGGGGACAGTGGCCATGTCCCCCATAGCCTGGTGTGTCCCTGCTCTCTCCCCAGAGCCTGCCTGCGGTCAGAGCAGAGACTGGAGGTGCAGGAGCAGCTGCTCGCCCTTCGGCACTGGCTGGACACCATAGAAAAGCAGCTACTGGCGCTGCCGGAGCCTGGCACTGCCCTGCAGGTAACATTTGGCCCTGGGCCACGCAGAGCCGGGCAGGACCAGCCCACATCTGCACCGAGGCTGGTGAGGTCTTGGTCCTTGGAAAAGTGGAAGCCATCTGGCCACAGCTGGCTGGGAGACCCTGCAGTACAGCTCTACAACCGTCCGGTGTTAGGTCACCTATCCCCAGCTCCTGCTGCCCAGCCCGACTGTGCTGCTGGCTTGGAGCCACACGGTCCTGATGGTACTCGTGGTATCACTGCCTTGGAGCCCTGCTGACCACAGGGCCACCACCTGCACCAGACTGTGGTGTGGCCAAACACCAGAGGTGTGCAGCAGTGCATGGGGGTGTCCAGGTGGGCACAGGGGGTGTGTGGCTGTGCGTGGGGATGTACAGCCTGGCACAGGGGTGTGCAGCAGTGCATGGGGGTGTACAGCAGTGCATGGGGGTGTACAGCCATGCACAGGGGGTGTGCCCCTATCAGGACATGACGGCTCTGTGCCCACGCACTGACTGTGCAACCGTGTGCTGCTGTGCCCCCTGCCCAGGCGCGGAGCCGCAGCGGGAGCAGCGCAGTGGGGGCTGCCGGCAGCCCCTCCTCGCCGCCCCGCTCGCAGCCCCTCGCCGGCTCCTTTTGTTCGAGGCCTGGCCGGCACACGGGCTCCCTCGGCACACATGACGGCACAAACTGAAAGGGCCATTCATCCCGGCCCCGGCGCAGACAAAGCCGAGGCCGCACAGAAACCCACCCGGCTCCCGGGATCTGAGGCTGTGGATTCCAGCCGACCGCTCCCGCCCGGTGCCCCGCGCCGGGCTCCTCTGCCCGGGGCGCCCGTGCCACCCCGAGCCCGGTACCTGGGGCTGCGGAGCGTGCCGGGCGAGCTGCCGGCGACGCGTGGGACGGAGGTGGAGAGCAGCTCTGCTGAAGGAGCTGGATCCTCACCCCCCGCCCAGCTTCTCCCTGGCAGCTCCCGGCTGGGCTCTGTGGGGTGCTGTGGGGTGCCTGGAGTGCCATGGGGTTCATGCTGGGTGCCGAGCACCTCGGTGCCAGCAGTGGAAGGCTCCAGAGCCGCGTGGGGAGGATGATGCAGAGCTGCTGCAGGACGGTGCAGAGCCACCGAGGCCGTGGCAGATGCTAATTCCCAGCAGCGTCTCTGGCAGCAGACAAAGCCCCCGGCCCCGCCGCCCGCCGCTCCCAGGAGACCCCAGGGAGCCCCATCCATCAGCGTGGCCGACGTGCCTGCAGCGGCCCCCCGGCTCCCGGGGCCCAGCAAGGGGCACCCATGCGCCTCTGTGGGGCAGGACCCTCGCCCTGGGGGGCTCTCATTAGCAGGGAGGCAGCAGTGCTGGAGCTGAGTCAGGGCAGGGCGGGGAAGGTGCTCACACCATGGGCAGGAGCAGCCCCGATCTGGGCACCTCCGGCTGTCCCCTGGTCCCTCCAGCACCCAGGGTGGCAGCGAGGGGGGTCTGGAGAACCAGGCCTGCAGCACCCTGGCTCTCAGGGTGGGCTTCATTATGGTATCTTGGCAGCCCAGCCAAGCTCTCCTCCACTGAGCCCCCCCTGCCCCTGCCTCAGGGGCCTCCCCACCCAAAAAGCCCCACAGAATGGGGCCAAGACCCTCAGTGACCACAGCATCCACTGCCTGGGGGAGCAGAGCCGGGGGGATGGGGAGTGCACCCCCAAAACTTGAGGGACTGTGTCGCTGTGGGGGGGACACCGTGGGGCTGTGCTGTCCTGGGGTTCACTGTGAGGCAGCACAGCCTTGGCTGGTGTCGGTGCAGGTGTTGGTGTGGGGCAGGTGCAAGGTGCAGGTGCAAGGTGCAGGTGCTGATGCTGGTGTCGGTGCTGGTGCCTGTATTGGTGCTGGTGCCGGTGTTGGTGTTGGTGCCGGTGCGGTGTCAGTGAAGTGCCGGTGCCGGAGCCGGAGCAGTTGCTGGTGTCGGTGCAGGTGTCGGTGTCAGGTGGCTGCTGGGGCAGGTGCAGCAGCAGGAGCAGGTGCCGGTGAGAGGGCAGTGTCAGTGCCGGTGCAGGTGCCGGGGCCAGTGCGAGGTGCGGGCTGTCGCCCCCCCGGCCTGCGCGGGGCGGGCGGTGGGCCGGCGCCGCCCCTCCCCCGCGGGATGGCTGCGGGGCCCCGGGGGTTTCCCCGGTAACGGCGGCGATCGGCGCCCGGAGGGTTAACGGGGGCGGCGGTGCGTCCGGGGTCAGACCAGCCCCGCCGAGCCGGGCCGGTGCCGGTGCAGGGTCTCCGCCCGGTGCCCCCCGCGCCCCGCGCTCCCCCCGCGCCGCGGGCGCGGCGCACAAAGGCGGCGGGGCTGGGGCGGCGGTAACGGGGACCGAGTCTCCCCCCGCTGCCTCCGCCCCGCTCCCCAGCATAGGCCGGGCCCCCCCGGACCGGTAACGGCGGCGGCGGTGCCCCCGGCCCGGCCCCATGGACGCCCGGAGTCGCCGAGGGGTGAGTGCGGGGCGGGGGCTCCGCGAGGGTCCGGGACTGCGGTGTGCGCGGCGCCGGGTGGGGTCCGTGTCCCGCAGCCCGCCGGGGCGGGGGACTCGGTGCGGGGTCTCCCCGAGTCACCCCACATCGTGGCCCACCCACCCCGTGCAGCCCCGCGGACCCCGACACGCGGGGTGGGGCGGTGGGGTGGGAGTGCGATGCCCCGTGGGGGTGCGTGTGTCGGGACCCTGCTGTGGATGTGAGTGTGTGCGGTGATCGTGCACGAGGATTGTGCCCGCGGCTTGTTCCACGGCGTGTCGGGCAGTGCGTGGGGGTTCGGGGTATGGTACCCACGCCAGGGGCACGGCCAGGGCGGGTGCGTGTGGGCGCACGTGCGCTCCCCACGCGTGTGCGGGGCTGCTACAGGTGTGTTTCGTGTCGCGGCTGATGCAGGCGTGGGGGTCCTGTCGCTGCCCTCACCCCTCGAGCCAGGGGTGTGAGCGTGGGGTGTGCCTGTTGGGTGGGGTGTGCACACGGGTGTGTGTGTGGTGTGTGTGTACAAGCGTGTGAGTGTGTTTGCACACGTGTGTGTGTGTGTACACACGTGCACAGGGGCGTGTGCCCGGGGCCGTGCCGGAGGGCCGGGTGTGAGGCGGGGGGCTGGGGGGTAGCAGCACTGCGGCTGCGGCGGGGGGGCTGCCGGGGGAGGGTCCTGCCGGGTCACGCTGGGGATTTATGGCTGCGGCAGGGCTTGCAGGGTGGGGAGGCCACCTGCCTGTCCCCTCCCCGCCCCCCGGTTGGTGCCCCCGCCGCCCCCCACTGCTCTCAGCCCCCCGTCCCCCCGGGCAGATGCTCCTCTCTCCCGGCTCTGCCGCCCTCGTTAATCCAACGGCACAAGGCGACGCCGGGCGGGAGCATCTGCTTCTCCCCAGTGCCTGGTGCTGCCGCCACTGCCGCGTCCTCTGCCGAGGCGTGTAGGACAGGCACCCTGGGCACTTCCAGGGGTTCCCTGAGGGTCCCCTCCCTCCGCCAGACCCCAGGGACGGCCAGCGTCCCATTTCCTTGTCCCGGTGCCCTGGCTCTTGGCAGCCCTTTGCTGGAGGGCCAGGACTCCCAACATCAGAGAACGAGTTCAGGCAGCCCCGGCAGCACAGTGGAGAGAGGGGGTCGATCCGAGCGCAGGCCAGCGTTTGGGGACCCCGCGGTGGTCCCGGTAACGCACACCCCCTGGCTCATTGCAGGCCGGGATTTGAGGCGGGGGCCCGGCGCCCGCGCCATGGGGAACTCGGTGAGTCGGCCCAGCTGCCTGGGCGAGAAGAACCGGCGGCCAGAGGAGCTCCCGCGGGAGCCAGGGCTGGACGCGGGGCAGCCGTCCACCGGAGGCGTCATGGAGGCCTGGCCGGGGCTGCTGGAGAAGGCGCCGGTGCCGGTGGAGAACGGCTGGAGCCCGGTGCCCGGTGCCGTTCGGAGTCGACCGGGCAGCCCGGTGCTGAGGCGCAGCCAGTCCGAGGTGGCGGTGCAGAACGGGGGTGCGGCTGGTGTTCCGGCCAGGGCGCAGGTGGGGGGCGCAGCCTGGACACCCCCCCGGGCCAGCGTTCCCCGCAGCACCTGGTCCTGGAAACCTGTCACCACCCGGGAGGTGACGGAGGTGACAGAAGTGACTGAGACCATCGTGACGGAGATCGTGGAGGTGACCGAGTACCCGGCGGGTGAGAAGGGCGGTGAGCCCGTGGTCACCCGGACGGTCACTGTGCTGACGGAGTGCGTGGGGGAGCTCACTGCTGCTGGACACGTGGATGCCACTGAGGTGACTGCCGGACAGAGATCCTTGCCGGGAGGACACTGTGCCACGGGGCTACCCTCTAGCAGAGCTTTTTCCACAGCAAGTCTTGACCTTCAGGTCCCTTGGCCAGGCTCGTGGGGAGTCACTGTCTGTGCCCTGGTGTGGGCTGGGCTGGTGGCACCCATCGGGCTGGGCACCCAGCCTGGTGCTGTAGGACAGGGAGCTCCCTTCCCTCAGCTTCAGCTGGTGGAGGCCATGTGTCTAGAGGGATCCAAATGGCACAGGGTGTGCAGCCCCTGCTTTGGGGACCCCTGTGAAGAATGCCAGGGAGGACCCCATGGGCTGGGCAGGGTCACCGGTGTCACCTTGGGGACAGGGCAAGGTCTGGGGGCTGCACCCCAAACCCATGGCTGTCGCCCACCTGCCCACACGGATGGCTCAGCCACCTCTCCCCACAGGTGTCCTCACGGGCTGTCCCTGTCCCAGAGGAGGCAGCAGAACGGGGCCAAGAGACACTGGAGCGGCTGCTGGTCTGGGTGGCCGACATGGAGGAGTTGGTGAGCAACCAGAAGCCGCCGTCGGCGGAGGCGAAGGTGGTGAAGGCGCAGCTGGAGGAGCAGAAGGTCAGCAGGGCCAGCCGGCTTGTCCCACCCACGCACACCATGGCAGGGGATTAGGGGCCCGAGGTTCCAGTGGCTGCCCAGGGCTGTGCTGTGGTGGTGGCAGAGGTGGACAGGTGTCCCCAGCACGATGTCCCCCATCTTTGCAGCTCCTGAAGAGGCTGCTGGAGGAGCGGAGGCCACGCGTGGAGCTCGTCCTGCAGGACAGACTGACGGCACACGGCCCTGGCACGGCGGCGGCCGAGGGCAGCGCCAGCCTCTCCGGCCTCCAGGAGAGGTGGGACAAGCTGATGCAGGAGGCTGAAGCCAGGTGGGTCCTCATCACCCGGCTGGCAGCCCCATCCTGCAGGCACAGGCTCTGCCCACCGGTTTCCCCCGTGCGGAGTCTCCGTGACACCCTGATGTCCCTGTGCTCTGCCCCACTGGCACTGCGGCCACCATGACGGAGGGACTGTCCCCATCGCTGGGGCTGCACAGGAGCAGTGGGTCCAGGGCTCTGCAGACAGGTCCCTCTGTGGGGACACTGGTCTTGCTGTGTCCCTCAATTCAGGAGAGCACAGGGCATGGGGACCCCAGTGTGGGGGAGAGGGGCTTTATCTGGCTGGGACCTTGGTTTTGGGGACTGTCACTGCCCGGCTCACCCAGCCCTCCTGGCGCAGGTATGGCTGCCTGGAGCGGATCCTGCCGGCGGCCCAGGGCTTCCAGGAGGCTGTAGATGCCTTCCAGGAGTGGCTCGGTGCCACAGAGCGGCAGCTGGCCCAGCTCTGGCGTGCTGACGGCTGCGTCGGCCGCATGCAGGACGCCCACCAGCAGACCCAGGTGGGCGCAGGTTGGACGGGGGGTGGGCACAGGGTGAACACGGCCACCTGTGTCAATGTTGGTCGCTGCTGCAGGCCCTCTGTGAGGAGATCCGCGGGCGGCTGGGGGAGCTGGACGGCGCCCTGGAGAGCGGGCAGCGGGTCCTGGAGATGGTGACAGGCGAGTGGCAATGGTCGGGAGTGGTGGCCGCAGTGTCAGGACCGTGGGATTTGGGATGGGATGAGCACAGTGTCAGCCCAGCCCAGCAAGGGGATCCATGGGCACTGGGGGTCCTCGGGGTGGTGTGCTGCTCCCCACTGGGAGCTGTGGCATGGTGTGAGGGGGCAGACAGCATCCCATGGGATGTAGAGGGGCCAGGACAGAGCCTGGGGGTCATGGTAGGGCAGGGTTTGGTGGTGGTGAGGTGCAGCTGGGGAGGTGGATCTTGCTGGCAGTGGGATGAGAGGCCAGAGTTGGGTCTGTGAACAGCAGGAGACAGGTTAGGAGAGGAAAAGGGTCAGGACAGAATGATCATCATGGGTTTGGGAAGCTGTCGGTGTGGCCAGTCCCGTGTTCAGGGATGCCAGCGTGGTGGCACTGATGCCAGTGCCATGCTGCCACAGGGGAGGAGGCCCAGCTGACGCAGGAGAAGATGGAGTCGCTGAGGATGCGCTACCTCATCGTGGGCCAGAGCAGTGCCGACACCATGCACCGGCTGGGGCAGACCCTGGAGGCCTCGTCTCGCCTGGGCACGGCCCCTGAGGATCTGGCGCTGTGGCTGAGCCGCATGGAGAAGGAGCTGGGCGAGCAGGAGAGCCAGCAGGATGGCCAGGAGCCCTCAGTCACTGCCAGTGACAGGGAGAAGGTGTGGGACACTGGGGTCCCTGAACCTCTCACCATTCCCAGCATCGCTGTCTGCACGGGGAGTTTGGTCTGGGTGGGACACGGGGGGTTTATGGCAGACAGTCCCGTGGGACTGGGATGAGCTGGGTGTCTGTGAAGCAGCTGAAGCAGCTGCCCTGGTGCATGCACAGCCTCCCCAGCTGATGTCTGTCCTTCTGCTTCAGTTTGAGCAGGTCCTGGAGTCCCAGCTCGCCCGTGTGGCTGGGCTGGGCGAGCGGCTGGAGGAGATCGGCCGTGTGCAGCTGGATGTTGAGGCTCTCCGCTCGCAGCTCTCTGAGCAGAAGGTGAGTCTGCAGCAGAGCCCAGGGGTCCTGTGGGCGCTTGCTTGGTATCCCCATTCCTCTGGGTCCTGCCAGGACCTGGCACCCACCTGCGGCTCCATTCCAGCTGCTCTCTGCCGAGATCCTCCATTGCCGGGGGCTGGTCGAGCGTCTGCTGGGCTTCTCTGACCCACTGCTGCGCTGCTGCCCTGAGCCCCTGCGGCAGCGCCTTCAGGTGAGCTGCGAGGGCGTCTGGGGGACACTGCCAGCGCCGGGAGATGGCTGTGCCCTGTGTCCCTGACCAGCCGGTGACCCCCTGTCTCCGCAGCCGTCGGTGCAGGTGCTGCGGGAGCGCACGGAGCAGCTCTCCCTGCGCAGCGGAGCCTGCGCCGTGCAGCTGGAGCACGCCCAGTCCCTGCTCACCCAGTTCTCCGAGGCCCTCGAGGAGCTGCTGCCCTGGCTGGAGGAGACGCAGGCCCTGGGGGTGCAGCTCTCCCCCAACGCCATCAGCTACGAGGCCTTCAAGGAGCAGCAAGCGCTGCTGCAGGTGTGGGCAGCGCAGGGGCAAAAGGGACATGAGGTGACGGGATGGGAGTGGCACCGCCATGGGGACCACCGGGCTGGGGCACCCAACGAGCAGGAGTCCTCTGCGAGCAGCACCTGAGTGCACCAGCACCCATCCCTGTGGGGCAAATCCCACGGGGCACATCCCACCCCAATGCAGCCCCACGGCTCTTCCTTGCTGCCAGAGCCTGCGGGAAGCCATCGCCGAGCACCGGCCGCTGGTGGGGAAGCTGCAGCGCGTGTCAGCGCAGCTGGTGGAGCTGAGCCCAGAGCAGGGAGCGCCGTTCCAGCGGCGCTGGCAGGAGGTGGAGGAGCAGTACGGCCAAATCCGCGAACGCGTGCGTCAGGCAGCGGCTCTGCTGGAAGATGCTCTGCCGCGATACAGCCAGGTACGGGGCTGGCACTGGGGCGGGACGCGTCCCCAGGGGCATCCCCTCGAGTGACCGGGCTGGTCCCCAGCTGTCGGAGCGCATGGATCTGCTGCTGGAGTGCCTGGAGCGGCTGCAGAGCCGGCTGCAGAGCCAGCCCCCCGTCCGCGGCGACGCGGCCCACTTGCGGGAGCAGATCCGGGAGAACAGCCTGGCCCTGGCTGAGCTGGAGAAGCTCGGGGTGGCCCTGGAGGGTGTCCGTGCTCAGGGCGAGGAGCTGCTGGCCACCATGCAGGCGGTCAGCTCCGACGCCGCGGCCAGAGGTACTGGCGCGGAGGGGTGGGTGTGGCCCTGCTGGCAGGTGATCCATGTCCCTGTCGGGGCTGTGTGTGGGTTCTGGGTCCCCTCAGCACCCTGATCCTTGACACATTTTGCCTCACAGGGATCCAGGAGCGCACGGATCAACTGCTGTCACAGTGGGGCAGCCTGCGCGGCCGCTGCCAGGAGCAGGAGCGGTGGCTTCGAGAGCTGCTGGCACTGGCCGAGCGCTTCTGGCATGGCCTGTCCGAGCTGGCCGTGGCACTCAGTGACACCCAGCAGCTGGTGCTGGGGCTGGAGGAGGCTGGTGGCGAGCCTGAGGCCATCCGCACGAGGCTGCGCACCATGCAGGTATGGCTGGGCAGGGCTATGGTGGGCAGTGCCACCGCATGGGCAGCCCTGAGCCCCGTGCCCTGTGCAGGCACTGCGGGAGGAGATCGACGCGCTGCAGGGCGAGCTGGACACGCTGGGCAGCCTGGGCGTGGAGCTGATGGCCTCCTGTGGTGACCCCGACAAGCCGGACGTCACCAAGAGCCTGGACGATGTGAGTGTCCTTGGGGCTGGGTTCGGAGAGGGACATTGTCCTGGGGGTGTGTGGGTGCTGCTTGAGGGGGTGGGGTGTCCCCTGATCCCCATCAGTGCCACTGACCGCTGCACCCCAGACCCCTGCTCAACGCCACTGACCCCCACACAACTCCACTGTGCCCGGGCGCCAACATGGTGTCACTGATCCCCACGCCTGCATGCTCCTGTGGTGCCACCGCTGTGCCCCAGCACCCCCCATGGCGCTACTGACTCCCATACCCTGTCCCCCCGGGGCACTGCTGACCTCTGTACCCTGTCCATCCTGACCCCCACGTCCTGTCCCCCGCTGTGGCACCGCTGACCCCCGTGCCCGGCCGCAGCTCTACTCCTCCTGGCACAGCCTGAGCCGGGTGTGGACGGAGAGGAACGGACGCCTTGAGGAGCAGCTCCAGGCTGCCCTCAGCTACCAGGACACCATGCAGGTGGGTTTGGGGACCCTCGGGCAGATCCCCCATGTGGGGGGTTGTTTCACCATCCTGTCCCCACTCATGACCTCCTGTCTCCCTTATCCCCAGCGGCTGCTGGAGTGGCTGGACACAGCCGAGCTGCGCATCGCCGAGGAGTTCTTGGTCGGTGGAGACCTGGACATGGTGCAACAGCAGCTGGCGGAGCTCAAGGTGCCACGATGTGCCACGCTGGGCCATGCTGTGCCATTCTATGCCCTGATACCTAGGGCAGGGAGGGCAGTGGGTGCTCTAGGCAGTGCTGGGATGGAGGGATGGCAGGTTGGACAGTGCTGGTGCCCCAGTTGTAGCCAAGTCCTGCCTGGGGTGGCCAAATCCTGCCCCCAACAAGTCCCCGAGCTGGCTGGGTACCCCCAGAGGAGCAGCTCAGGGCTCAGATGCCTGTGCCGTGCCATGTGGTGCCATGGGGACAGGCAGACCCTGTCCCAGTGTTTGGGGACACACAACCAGCCGGTGCCACCCCCCAGGAGTTCAAACGGGAGCTGTACCAGTGCAAGGTGGATGTGGAGAGCCTGCGGCACCAGGGGGGCACGGGGCAGGGGGACACCCTGGCCACCCTCAGTGACTTCCGCCAGCGCTGGGACCACCTGGAGGAGGAAATTGTCAGCCGGCAGGTGAGGAGAGAGCACGGGAGCCACAGGGCAGGGCTGGGAGGAAACATGGGGTGCCATGAATGGGCTGGGTGGGTGGGTGCTGGGTCAGTGTGGGCACTGGGTGGGCATTGGGTGGGTGGTGGGTGGGTGCACAGGGCAGTGTGGGCACTGGGTGGGCACTGGGTGGGTCCGGGGCTACCATTGTTTCCCTAAACGTCGCCGCTCCCTCTCGGCAGCACCAGCTGGAGGCAGCTCTGCTAGGGCTGGGGCAGTTCCAGCACCAGCTAGCGGAGCTGCTGCAGTGGCTGAGCCGCACCGGGGAGCAGCTGCGCGGCCCTGCACCGCTGCGCCCCGACCTGCAGAGCTGCGAGATCGAGCTGGCCAAGCACAAGGTGAGGCTACACCCTGGCCCGGGGGACAGTGTGGCACAGCCCCGCTGTGGGGACAAGGGCTGATATTGGGGGTCCTGGCTATGGTCACACTGCCGGGGTGGGTGGCCTGGGTGTCCTGGCTGTGGTGGCACCCACGGGGTGGCTGTCCTGGCTGTGGTGGCACCCCCGGGGTGGCTGTCCTGGCCGCAGGGCGCTGCCTGCCCCTCCTTGGGGTGCTGCAGCGTGAGGACGCATCCCCTCCCGCGGTGACAGCATGGAAGGAATGAGCTGTCTCCATGCCGGCCCAGTGCCACAGCCCCTTGCCCAGGCACGCTCGTGGCGTGCCTGACGCAGGCGAGGCTGCAAGGGCTGGACTGTTGCCGCGCTGGGGGGGCCATGCAAGGGGTATCTGTCCCCTCTGTGCTGTCCTGGCCACCCCCCTGCCCTAAATCGGCAAATCTTGTGCCTCAGCCTGCCCTGAACCCTGCTGAGATCAAGAGCCCTGCCACCAGCTTGCCCAGTCTGGCCACCACAGTCCCCAGTGCTGCGGTGGCAGCGATGCTATGGGCAGCAGAGGTGTCTCGGGGTGAGGTGCAGATAGAGGAATGCAGGGTGTGGATGCTCCTGCCCCTCTCCCTGCTCCCAGCTGTGACCCCACCGCCCTGTCCCCAGGTGCTGCGGACCGACGTGATGTCCCACGCCCGCACCGTGCAGTCGGTGACCGAGGCTGGGCAGGGGCTGCTGCTGTCCAGCCTGGGGGAGAGCGTGGAGGGGCTGCAGCGCAGCCTCCAGCAGCTGGGGCAGCACTGGGACCTGGTGCGAAGCGAGACTGAGAGCCGCCAGCTGGAGCTGGAGAACAACCTCAGCCAGGTATGGCCGCGGGACTGCGGCGCTGCCGGGCGGTGGGGACAGCGCTGAGCCCCGACTCACCCTCAGGTGCAGGACATCACGCTGGAGATCACAGAGCTGCTGCAGTGGCTGGAGCAGGTGGAGCTGCAGCTCTTCTGCTCCAAGCCGGCCTGGGGCCACCCGGATGCCACCAAAGAGAAGCTCAATGCACACCTGGTGAGAAGCAGAGCCGGCACCTGGGGTCTGTTGGTGTCTTGGGGGATGTGTGGTCCAGATCCACCCCTCTCCACACTTCTGGGCTGGGATCGTCCCCTGCTGCCTCCTCTCCCCAACCACACGGAGCCTGGAACTCCTCCCTTACTGGCTCCAGCTCCCTGAGACAGAGCAGGAGACATCCTTGTCCCTTACCCCGATCCTGTTCCTGTCCCTATCCCATCACTGGCTATGTCCCCTCTCCCTGTCCACTGTGGCTGTTTCCCTTGTCCCCATCCTCTGTCCCCTATCTACCTGACTCCCTCCACATCTCCATCCCTGTCCCCCTTCTCCCCTGTTCCTACCCCCATCCCTGAACCTGTCACCATCCCTGCCCCATCCACATCCTCATCCCCATCCTCATCCCTATCTCCATCCCAATCCCTGCTCCATCCACATCCTCATCCCTATCTCCATCCCAATCCCTGCTCCATCCACATCCTCATCCCTATCTCCATCCCAATCCCTGCTCCATCCACATCCTCATCCCTATCTCCATCCCAATCCCTGCCCCATCCACATCCCTATCTCCATCCCAATCCCTGCCCCATCCACATCCTCATCCCTATCTCCATCCCAATCCCTGCCCCGTCCACATCCTCGTCCCTCTCTCCTCGTCCCCTCCCTCCCCCGTCCACATCTTCGTCTCTATCTCCATCCCTCCCTGCCCCATCCACATCCTCATCCCTATCTCCATCCCAATCCCTGCCCCGTCCTCATCCTCATCCCTCTCTCCATCCCTCCCTGATCCATCCACATCTTCATCCACATCCTCATCCCTATCTCCATTACTCCTTCATCCCTCTCTCCATCCCTCCCTGCCCCATCCCCATCCTCATCCCTCTCTCCATCCCAATCCCTGTCCCCTTCCTCATCCCGCTCCCTGTCCCCTGTCCCCCATCCCGATCCCGGCCCCCCGGTGGTGCTGACCGGCTGTCCCGGCAGGAGCTGTGCCGGGAGCTGGAGGCACGGGCGGTGACATACCGGGGGCTGCGGGAGAGGCTGCAGCGCCTGCTGGATTCCTGCCGCGCCGGGCGACCCTGCAGCACCGAGCACAGCCTGCGGCTCCTGGAGCAGAAGTGGGAGAGCGTCCAGGCCGAAGCTCAGGAGAGGAAGGTGGGCAGGGTGGGCAGCTGTGACCCGCGGTGGGCTCACCCTGCCCAGGGATGCCCATCCCCACCCTGCCGCTGCCCACAGGAGCGCCTGGCCGAGGGGCTGACGGTCACCACCGAGTTCCACGGCTCTGCGCAGGAGCTGCTGCGCTGGGTGGCTCACGCCGAGGAGCTGCTGGGGTCACCCGCGCCACCCAGCTTTGTCCTCGACACTGTCACCGCCCAGATCCAGGAGCACAAGGTGACAGCGGGCAGGGCGTTTGTGGTGCCCTCGGGGCTTTTTATGGGTCTGGGGTCTCCCTGAGGGGTCTGGCGTGACACCAGCAGGGATGTCCCATCTGCAAGTGGGATGTCTGTCCCCACAATGGAGTGAGTGGACTCTGTGCTTCATCCCAGTATGAGCTGTTTGGGTTGATTTTCCCTGGATTTTGAGCAGGTTTTCCCTGCCTCAGTTTCCCTTTTTCAGGACCCCAAATTTGGGAATATTTGGGAAATTTTGAGCAGGTTTTCCCTGCCTGTTTTTGGGTTTGGGTTTTGGGGTTGGTTTTTGGTTTTGGGGTTTTCCTCAGTTTCCCCTTCCCAGGACCCCAAATTCGGGATTTTTTGGGAATTTTGGGGTTGGTTTTCCCTGGATTTTGAGCAGGTTTTCCCTGCCTCAGTTTCCCCTTCCCAGGACCCCAAATTTGGGGATTTTTGGGAAATTTTGAGCAGGTTTTCCCTGCCTCTGTTTCCCTCCCCTCCCCTCACAAGGACCGTTCCAGGCTCCCAAAATTCTGGGAAATTCATGGTGGGTGGAGGGGAGAGGTCAGAATCCCCCCAAAACCGATGGAAAAAAACTAATTAAAAAAATTTAAAATTATAAAAGCAAACTTTTTTGGGAGCCTCCAAAAATCCTTAGATTTGTGTGTCCTTGGAGCGATTTGGGATTCCCTGGTGGCTCTTGGGGACACTTTGGTGGTCCAAATGTCCTCATGGTGGCCCCAGTGACGTTGTGGTGGCCCTTGGGGATACTTTGGTGTCCCAAATATCCTTATGGTGGCCTTTGGGGACCTCTTAGTGACCCCACAGTGTCCTCGTGGTAGCTCTTGGAGACTCCTTGGTGGTCTCTTCCTGTCCCATACAGCCAAGGGCTATGTCTGGGTGCTCCTCACTTGCCCCAGGACCACCCACACCCACCTGCCCCCTCCCCACAGGCCCTGGTGAAGGAGGCAAATGCCCACGGCGAGAAGCTGGGCAGCCTGGAGGCTGTGGCCGCTCGCCTGAAGGATTTCAGCCGCAAGCAGGACGGGGCTGTCATCCAGAATTTGGTTCTGGCGGCGCGGGAGAGGCTGGGCAAGGTCCTGCAGCGGGCGGCCGAGCGAGGGACGGCGCTGGAGGAAGCCAGAAAACGCAGCAAGCAGGTATTGGGAAACAGCCTGGACACACCCAGGAGTTGGGGAGGGGGCTTTGCCCCTTGGTGTGCTTTGGATGCAGACCTGGAGGGACAGGACAAGTGGGAATGGCTTCCCAGTGTCACTGGGCAGGGTTAGATGGGATCTTGGGGACAAATTCTTCCCTGTGAGGGTGATTTCCCAGAGAAGCTGTGGCTGCCCCATCCTTGGAAGTGTCTGAGGCCGGGTTGGACAGGCTTGGAGCAACCTGGGATAGTGGAAGATGTCCCTGCCCACAGCACTGGATGGGACCTAAGGTCCTTTCAACCCAAACCATCCCAGGACTGATGAATCCATGACATGAATCCTGCTGGGAGCTGTTCCAGGAAGGGACCACACTGCTCCAGTGTTGTCACCGTGCTGTCCTGGCCCTTGGTTTGCCTCATGGTGATACCCAAGCCGTGCCACTCCCTTCTGTGGCCCCACAGCTTCTGTCCAGGCTGTCCCAGATCCACTTTGCCCCCTCAGCCCCCACAACCCTCCCCTGCATTGCAGTTCAGCGAGTCCCGGCGGCTTCTTCTGGACTGGATGGACGAGGTGGAGCAGAGCCTGGAGGTGCCGCAGGACGCTGCCACCAGCCAGGAGGAGATCAAGTGCCAGCTGGCTGAGCACAAGGTGGGGGCTGCCCTGCTCCTTGTCCTTGTCTTGGGGGTTGGGGGGGTGCAGAACTGGGGTTCTGGGGGGATCCTCAGCTCCCAGGGGCATCACCCAGTGCTGGGGGGTTTGGACAACTCCCCAGGGTCATCCTGCAGAGTGGGGGAGTGCTAGGCCAAGGGATGACAGAATCACCAGGTTGGAAGAGACCTTCAAGATCATTGAGTCCAACCCATGCCCCAACACCTCAGCTAAGCTAAACTAAACTAAACCATGGCACCACATCCAATCTATTTTTAAACACGTCCAGGGATGGTGATTCCACCACCTCCCCGGGTAGACCATTCCGACATTTTATCACTCTTTCTGTAAAAAATTTTTCCTAATATCCAACCTATATTTTCCTTGGCACAGCTTAAGACTGTGTCCTTTTGTTCTGTCAGTTGTTGCCTGAAAAAAGAGACCAAACCCCACTTAACTACAACCACCTTTCAGGAAGTTGTAGAGGGGATATTGGCACCCCAAACACCCCAAATCAGTCAGGGGAGGAGGGAGTCTCCCCCCAAAGCTGGGGGACCCCAAACCCACTTGTGGGGTGCGTGGGACCCCTGCAGGCGTTCCAGAAGGTGCTGCGGGCGAAGCGCCCGGTGTACGAGGCGACGCTGCGGAGCGGGCGGGCGCTGCGGGAAGGGGCGCGGCTCCCCCAGGACCTGCAGCCGCTGGAGGAGCTGCTGGGGGAGCTGAAGGAGCGCTGGGATGCGCTGTGCAGCCGCGCCGCGGAGAGGTGGGGATGGGGTGGGAGGGATGGGATGGGACTGGGATCGGATGGAGTAGGGGTTGGGATGCAGGTGGGATGGGATAAGGATAGGATGGAGAAGGGGTTAGGATGCAGGTGGGATGGGATGGGATGGGGGTGGGATTGGGATGGGATGGGATGGGATGGGATGGGATAAGGATAGGATGGAGAAGGGGTTGGGATGCAGGTAGGATGGGATGGGGATGGGATGGATTGGAATGGGGATGGGATGGGATGGGATAAGGATAGGATGGAGAAGGGGTTAGGATGCAGGTGGGATGGGATGGGATGGGATGGGATGGATTGGAATGGGGATGGGATGGGATAAGGATAGGATGGAGAAGGGGTTGGGATGACATTGGGATGACATTGGGATGACATTGGGATGGGATGGGAATGAGATGCAGGTGGGATGGGATAGGGATGGGATGGGAATGAGATGCAGGTGGGATGGGATAGGAATGAGATGCAGGTGGGATGGGATAGGGATGGGAATGAGATGCAGGTGGGATGAGATAGGAATGAGATGCAGGTGGGATGGGATAGGGATGGATGGGAATGAGATGCAGGTGGGATGGGATGGGTTGGAATGGGGATGGGATGGGATAAGGATGGGATGGAGAAGGGGTTGGGATGGGATGGATTGGAATGGGGATGGAATGGGAAGAGATTGGGATGGGGATGGGATGGGATAGAGAAGGGGTTTGGATGCAGGTGGGATGGGAATGAGATGCAGGTGGGATGGGATGGGTTGGAATGGGGATGGGATGGGATAAGGATAGGATGGAGAAGGGGTTGGGATGCAGGTGGGATGGGATCGATGGGATGGGGATGGGATAGAAAAGGGGTTGGGATGTAGATGGGATGGGAATGAGATGCAGATGGGATGGAATAGAGAAGGGGTTTGGATGCGGATGGGATGGGATGGGATGGGGATGAGATAGAGAAGGGGTTTGGATGTGGGTAGGAATAGGATGGGATGGAAATGGTGTGAGATAGCACAGGATAGAATGAGATGGCGCTATTTGTTCTCTGCTTGCTGTGTGGGTCCCAGGCAGGCACATGGGATTGCCCTTCCTCCCTGAGCATCCTTCTCCCTGCTCCAGGACCCCCATTCCCAGCATTGCTAGACTCTGCCCATGGGGTGCATCTGGCTGCCATCCATGTCCATAATGGCACTGCCAGGACCTGTCCCTGTCCATAATGGCACTGCCAGGACCTGTCCCTGTCCATAATGGCACTGCCAGCTCTGTGGGGTGGCCATTCCTGGCTCCGTGGGGTGACCCCCAGCACGTGGCTGCTGCAGCATCTCCTGTGCTCCCCTCGCAGGCAGCACAAGCTGGAGGAGAACCTGCTCTTCTCGGGCAAGTTCACGGACGCGCTGCAGGCCCTCATGGACTGGCTGTACCGCGCTGAGCCACAGCTCAGCGAGGATGTGCCTGTCGGAGGGGACAGGGACCTCGTCGGGGACCTCATGGACAAGCATAAGGTGGGTGTCCTGGGGCGTGCAGGGAGGCCACACCCAGCGTTGGCCCCCAGGCTCTGCCTCCACTGTGCCCAGGACCAGAGCCAGGCACAGGACAGGGCATTGCCCACTGGAACAAGCCCTGCTTGACCCCAGCCTGTGCCCCTCGCCCTGGGTCAGCACTGGGGAGGCCCTGTGTACCCCATTGCTGTGAGGATTTGGGGTGCCGGGGAGCCCTGTGCCCACTTCTGTGAGGATTTGGGCTGCAGGGGAGCCTTGTGCCCAATTCTGTGAGGTTTTGGGGTGCAGTAGAGCCCTGTGCCCTACTTCTGTGAGGATTTGGGGTGCAGGGGAGCCCTGTGCCCTACTTCTGTGAGGTTCTGGGGTGCAGGGGAGCCCTGTGCCCATTGCTGTGAGAGTTTGGGGTGCAGGGGAACCCTGTGCCCACTTCTGTGAGGATTTGGGCTGCAAGGGAGCCCTGTGCCCATTTCTGTGAGATTTTGGGCTGCAGGGGAACCTTGTCCCCAATTCTGTGAGCTTTTGGGGTGCAGGGGAGCCCTGTGCCCACTTCTGTGAGGTTCTGGGGTGCAGGGGAGCCCTGTGCCCATTGCTGTGAGGATTTGGGGTGCTAGGGAGCCCTGTGCCCACTTCTGTGAGGATTTGAGCTGCCGGGGAGCCCTGTGCCCACTTCTGTGAGGATTTGGGCTTCAGGGCAACCCTGCAGGGCCCAGGTGGGCTGCTGAGACCCCCCAGCACCTCCAAACCCTCCTCCTCTCCCTGCCAGGTGTTCCAGAAGGAGCTGGGCAAACGTGCCAGCTGCATTAAGACGCTGAAGCGTTCGGTGCGAGACCTGACCCGGGGCAGCAGCAGCGTGGATTCGCAGTGGCTGCAGCGGCAGGTGGAGGAGCTCAGCACTCGCTGGGACTTGGTTTGCAAGCTCTCCCTGTCCAAGCAGGCCCGGCTGGAGGCTGCACTGCGGCAGGTGAGGCTCGAGGGAAAGCCCAGTTTGGGGTCTGCAGGCAGTGCAGCCATGTGGGGTGGCTGAGGTGGCTGTGGGGTGCCCGGGTGGTGGTTTGGGGTGAACTCTGTGGGGTGCTCGGGTGGTGGGTGGCTGAGTTTCCAGGCTTGGTGGGTGGCTATGCATCGAGGGGGTGCTCTGGGCTGCCTGGGTGGTGTGGGGCTGTGCATTTCAGGGTTCTCCGTGGGTTCCCGGGCTCGGTGTATGGCTCTGCGTGGGGCTCTGTGTGGCAAGGTGCCACGGCCAGGTGCCAGGCTGGCTGCTGAGGTGTGAGTGTGTGCACGGTGCCCAGAGCAGGTGGCTGTGTGGCACAGGGAGGTGCTGGGGGGTCAGAGGAAATTGTGTCCAGGTGCTGAGCCAGGTGTTGATCCCACCGTGGGTTTGGAGCAAGGCTGGCAGGAGCTCTTCCTCTGCACAGCGTTTGGCCAGCGCCTGTGCCAAGGGCTTGTCCATCCAGCACCTGAAGCCCTCAGGGTCTTGCCAGGAGATTCAGGGTCTGGAGGGGTTCAAGGGGCTGCAAGGAGGGTGCTGAGCAGATCCCCACTGTCGTGGCAGGCGGAGGAGTTCCACACCCTGGTGCACTCCTTCTTGGGGCGCCTGACTGAGTCGGAGAAAACCCTCAAGTACGGAGTGTTCCCCGAGGAGGAGGCAGCTGTGCAGGAATGCCAGGCCCAGCTGAAGGTGGGTGACAACCCCACCAGCCCCCACCGGTCCCCACCTCAGATTGGCCCCAACTTTTCCCCAGAACCTCCATCACTGGGGTCAGCCAGCCCTGCTGGGCTGTGGGATCCCGATGTTGAGTCCCCACCACACCAAAAACGTGGGTTTGGGGCTCCAAATGCCCTGAGGTGAGGAGATTTGGGCATTCCCAGTCCACCAATCCTCATGGCACAGGGGGATGTGGAAGGGTCTGGGGGGCTGACACCTGGCAGTACCACGGTCCATGTCCCCCCAGGAGCTGATGCAGTCCCTGCAGTGCCAACAGCTGGAGCTGGAGTGCATCACCTCGCTGGGGGAGGAGATCCTCGCCACCTGCCATCCCGACTCCATTATCACCATCAAATCCTGGGTCACGGTCGCCAAGAGCCGCTTCCAGGAGGTGAGACAGGTGCCCTGTTCCCATCCCTGCCCGCGGGAGCAGAGTGGCACCTGGCCATGGGGCAAACATGGCCCCACACCTCTCCCACTGCCCCACACCTCTCCCAGCACCAGGGACTGCCTGGGAGTACATTTCAGGAAGCTGGGGGTGCTCGACCCCAGAGGGCACAGAGGGTCTTGTCCTTGCCAGTGTCCCCCCATGCCCCATCCTGTGGCTTCACTTGGGGCCTCTGTGGTAGCTCTTGCATGGTGGTGGCTCATTCCTGTGCCAGAGCAGCCACCACTCAGCTGAGGCAGGGAAATTTGGGAGCAGTGTCCAGGGGACCCTCAGCCCAGATCATGCTCCCAACAGTGGCCCAGAGCCTCCCTGGGTTGAGGGTGTGCAGGTAAGAGACTCCCGGCGCTCCTGGGACCGGTCTGGCAGGTTCAGCCAATCCCACACAAAGCCCTTATTGAGCACAGACCTGCAGGATCTGCTCTGGGTATGCCCTGGGGCTGCCCTTCTAACCCCACTCACCCCAAAATTGGGGGGCAGCCGGCATGTCCCCACAGCACAGAGCTGGGGACCCTCGGCACACGGGGGGCAGCACCCCCAGCCCTGCCCCAGCTGCCCCACAGGAGCTTCATCCTGCCTCATGTCCCTGCCCTATGGTTACTGCAGCTGCTGGCTGGACCTGCCCCAAGGTCATGGTCAGCTGTAGAGTCCCCATGTCCCTGTCCCATTGCCACTAGTGGGGGGGTCCGTGAGCCTGTCCCATGGCCGGGGTGTCTGTGGCTCGCCATGCTGACTCGTCCCCCCAAAGCAATGGCCCTGTGGCATCTGCTCCAGATGGGAGACCTTGAGGTCTGCACTGGGGTGGCATCCCCGTGCCCCCCTGCCCCATTGCCCCTCTGCCCCGCAGGTGCTGAGCTGGGCGCAGCAGCAGGGCGAGCGGCTGCGGGCACAGGCTGCCGTGCTGGCGGCCGAGCGGGAGGAGACGGCGCAGCTCCTGGACTGGATCACGGCAGCCGAGGAGGCGCTGGGGCTGCGGGACCAGGAGCCGCTGCCGGAGGAGGTCGAGCAGCTGGAGGAGCTCAGTGCCCAGCATGCGGTGAGGAACCCCAAAACCGGCTCTCCCTGGGGACCCCAAACCCCCTAACACACCCCATCCAGCACCGGGCGAGCACCTAGCCTGATCGAGGAGGAAGCACTGGGCAGGGGTCGTGGTGCATTGTGCTGCCCAAGCCCACCATGTCCACACTGCTGGTTCGGAAGGGTCCTGGGAGGGGGACAGCGGGGCTGCAGTCCCCGGGGCTGTGGAGCTGTGCTGTGCTCAGTGCCAGCGCTCTGCTGCAGGTGTTCATGGAGGAGCTGAACCGCAAGCAGCCCGACGTGGAGAAGGTCACCAAGAGCTGCAAGCGGAAGCTGGCGGTGGATCTGGGCCCCCCGACCACCCGCCGACTAGCCACGCGTAAGGATCCCCGTCATTCCCCCCACCACACCCCGGATCCTCGGCCGCCCCCTCACCCCTCCTCTCCACAGGTCGCCGCAGCGGCGGGAAGGCGCAGGGCACGGCGGCGGTGCCGCTTGGGGGGCTGGAGCCCCAGACACCCCTCATGGCTCAACTCCTGCACCGCTGGCAGCAGCTCTGGCTGCTGGCCCTGGACCGGCAGTACCGGCTGGAGACAGCCCTGCAGCGCCTGCGGGAGGTAGGAGCACCTCTGGGGTGCCCTGGGGGTCCTGAGGAGTTCATCTCATCTTCTGCCCCTGGGAGCCCCTGGTCAGATGCACATGGGGTCACTAGTCCCAGACCCTGTCCCTGCAGCTGGGAGTCATGGTGCACCTTGACATCCCAGAGTGGCTGCTGGAGCTCCCTGTGCACCCCAGATTTGGGGATCCTGGGCAGAGAAGCCCCCTTGCAGCTTTGGCAGAGCCAGAGCTGGGAGCCACAACTGACCCTGAACGTGGGGCACAGCGTGGTCACCCCAGCTGAGGGGGGATCACCCCGGTGGGGGGGATCAGGGGGTCCTGCTGGGTGTGTTAACCCCACGTGTGCCTCTCCAAGCTGGAGGAGTTCGCGCACTTTGACTTCGGGGTCTGGAGGAAGCGCTACATGCAGTGGATCAGCCAGATGAAATCCCGAGTCCTGGACGTTTTCCGTGGCATCGACAGGGACCAGGACGGCCGCATCAGCCAGCGGGAATTCATCGAGAGCGTCCTTGCCTCCAGTGAGTGCCAAGGGGGTGGAGGAGGCTGATGGGGCTGGGACTGGGGGTCTGAGGGTCCCTGTCCCCCCCACAGAGTTCCCCACCAATGTCCTGGAGATGAATGCCGTGGCCAGCATTTTCGACATGAACGGCGATGGCTTCATCGACTACTATGAGTTTGTCAGTGCTCTGCACCCCAACCGCGACCCGCTGCGCCGCTCTGCCGACGCCGACCAGATCCAGGACGAGGTGTGGTGTGGGGACAGCAGTGGGGGAGGCTGGAAGGGTGGGGGAGCCCTGCCTGGGGCTGAGCTCAGCGTGGCCCCGCAGGTGAACAGGCAAGTGGCCCAGTGCAACTGTGCCAAGCGCTTCCAGGTGGAGCAGATCAGCGCCAACAGGTACCGGGTAAGTACCAGTTCTTGTTCCCTAGCCTGGAATTTGCTCCGACAGCTGTGTACAACCTGCCCTGTGCAGGGGTCCTGCACTGTCCGTGTGCCATGGCAGAGAGGGGGCCCTTCCCCATGCCCCGGGGAGCCCTGCACCCTCTGGGCGGGCTGCAGGAGCCACAGGGATGGGCACATCTGGGTGCTGGCACCTGCTCCGGCACCCCTTCCCAATGCCCAGCCCTGCCGAAGCCCCACCTTGCCCCAACGTCGCTCTGCCCGCAGTTCGGGGAGTCCCAGCAGCTGCGGATGGTGAGGATCCTGCGCAGCACCCTCATGGTGCGGGTGGGCGGGGGCTGGATCGCCCTGGATGAGTTCCTGGTGAAGAATGACCCCTGCCGAGGTGGGTTTTGGGGTCCCACCCCGTGCCCGGGGCGGTGCCTGCGGGGCCATGCAGGTCGTTTGGGGCCATGGGGGGCACACCTTACCGCGCTCCCCAGGGTCTCGCACTGCTGGGACCTCATCTCTATCCCCCTCCCTGCCCCTGTTGTCCCCAGTGAAGGGAAGGACCAATCTGAAGATCAACGAGAAGTACCTGTCCTCAGACGTCTTCGGAGCCGCTGCCGCCACCAGGTGTGCGGGCAACCAGTCGGCCGCCTCCTCCAAAGTATTGTCCCCGAGCCGCTCCAACTCCAGCCTCAGCCTCTACAGCAGCGCCTCGGCCCCCAGCAGCCCCCTGGCCAGGAAGGTAAGGGCCAGAAGAGCCCCCTAGAAATCCTGACCCTCCCAACCCACCTGCCGCGGGCAGTGACCCTCACCCTCCCCAGTCGGTGCTGCGGAGGACGCGTTCCGGGGATCGGTGTCCGCGCTCGCGGGGCTCGGGATTACCCGACGGAGCCGAGCTGCAGTTCAGCGCGGCTGAGGAGAGCCTGGCTGTGGCACCCCCAGGTGAGCGCCGTGCTGCTGCGAGCTTCCTGCCCGCTCCGTAGGGCACAGGGGAGCCGGGCTCGGTGTGGGGTAGGGCAGCGGGACTGTCCCCTGGTCCCTCGGAGGAGAGTCCCCCCCGCTTCAACCCCTCCGTGCACTCGCAGAGCCGCCCGAAGGGTCCCCTCCGGAGCGCTGCAGCCCCTGCCGCTGACCCCCGCGCCCACCCTGCGCCCAGCACCCTCGGCCGGCCCCACTCAGGACCCTCTTCCCCGAGGCTGGAGGACGGCGAAGCCGCGGCCGCGCTCCCCGCGGGTCTCCGGCCCGGCGCTGCGGCCCCCCGAGCGGGGCTGAGCTGTCTGTCCGTCACCGATCCTGCTGCGGCCAGTTCCGCGGATATGCAAGTATCTCCCGACACACACCAAGCCTCCCGGGCTCTGGTCTCCCGCCCCTCCGGCTCCACCGGGCAGCGCGGGGCGGCTCTGAGCCCCGGTGCCCCTCTCCAAGTGCCCGGGGCTGTGGGACCAGCCAGGCATCCCCGCGCTGGGCCCTGCCCTTCTTCCGTGCCGTCAGCTCGGGGTGGCTGCAGTACCCCCGGGGGTCCCCATCCTGCCTCCGATGCCCCGGCGAGAGGCGGCCGGGCTCGGTACCCGGGCTCCGGGGACCCCTGGCCGGACGCCGAGCCCCGTTTCTGGTGCTAACCCTCACTCCTCGGCCTTCGGTGTGTGTGCACGGGCCCCCGGCTCTGGCCGCCCCCTGCCCTGGTGGGGCTGGGGCTGCCACGGGTGGGGGTCCCTGGCGCCTGCACTCCCGTCCTGCCGGTGGCACCGGCGGGCAGCGGGACCCCCGCCCTGCTGACGCATGCTCGTGCCACCCCGCTAACCGGACAGCAGTAGAGCTGAATGTAACCCCGGCCGGGCCCACCCGCCGCCACAATAAACTGTAGTGAGGTTCCTTTTTCTATGAGCACCCAGTCTGTCCGTCCGTCTGTCTGCTCGGGGAGGAGCTCCATCCATCCATCTGCTTGTCCCTCTGCTGGAGCAGGAGTCCGTCGGTCGGTCTGTTTGCTCGGGGCGGGAGGCTGCTCTCTGTCTGACTTGTGTGCTCACCGCACTGTCACGATGGGGAGCTGCGGTCTGTCGGTCTGC
Source organism: Lichenostomus cassidix (assembly GCF_008360975.1). NCBI lineage: Eukaryota > Metazoa > Chordata > Aves > Passeriformes > Meliphagidae > Lichenostomus > Lichenostomus cassidix. Next base: position 151,812,022 of record NC_139482.1, on the reverse strand, counting down.
TCACAGCAGGGAGCTGCAGTCTGTCAGTATGTCTGTCTGCTCAGGACAAGGGGCTGCAGTCTGTCGGTCTGTCTGTCTGTTCAGGATGAGGGGCTGCAGTCTGTTGGTCGGTCTGTCTGCTCAGGGCATGGGGCTGCAGTCTGTTGGTCTGTCTGTCTTTTCAGGATGAGGGGCTGCAGTCTGTTGGTCGGTCTGTCTGTTCAGGGCATGGGGCTGCAGTCTGTCGGTCTGTCTTTCTGTTCAGGACAAGGAGCTGCAGTCTGTCTGTCTGTTCAGAGCATGGGGCTGCAGTCTGTCGGTCTGTCTTTCCGTCCAGGACAAGGGGCTGCAGTCTGTCGGTGTGTCTGTCCAGGACAAGGGGCTGCAGTCTGTCGGTCTGTCTGTCTGTTCAGAATGAGGGGCTGCACTCTGTCGGTCTGTCCCTCTGCTCAGGACGAGGGGCTGCAGTCTGTCGGTCTGTCTGTTCAGGACAAGGGGCTGCAGTCTGTCGGTCTGTCTGTTCAGGACAAGGGGCTGCAGTCTGTCGGTCTGTCTGTCCAGGACAAGGAGCTGCAGTCTGTCGGTCTGTCTGTCTGTCCAGGACAAGGGGCTGCAGTGTGTCAGTCTGTCTGTTCAGGGCAAGGGGCTGCAGTCTGTCGGTCTGTCCCTCTGCTCAGGACGAGGGGCTGCAGCCTGTCAGTCTGTCCATCCCCTCACCATGCTGTCAGGGCAGGTGGTGCCGCAGCTGGGCAGTGCAGGGGGTGTCACATCACCAAAGCAGGTGCACACCAGCGCGGTGGCACACGGCGGCTGGGCACGGCCGGGTGTGTCCCAGCTGATGCCACCGGCAGAGCCGCCCGGCGCCAGAGCCGCGGCTGGCAAGCCCCAGGCGCTGCAGTGGGTGCCAGTGGGCACCGTGCCGCGTTACCTCCTTTCCAAGGAAAGCATTGCTGGCATTCCTGCTGTGCCCAGCACCAGCGCCCACGGTGGGCAGCACGGGGAGACGCCAGACCCCTGTCCCTGATGCTGGCTGCTCTTTGGCCACCCCGCAGCCCTGAGGTCACCAGGAATGTCCGTGTGGTCCCAGCAGGTCACCTGCATGCCCTGTCCTGGCTGGGATGGCCAGGGGACAGTTGAGATGGGCCCAGCTGCCTGTCAGGATGGGATGGGGTATCTGGAGGCACTGGCTGTGTCACCACTCCAAGGGGTTGGGGACACCTTGAGCAGGGGGCTATCCCCAGCACCATGACCCCTACCTGGCACCTCCCCACCTTGGGGGAGTTCCAGACCCCACGAAGAGGGCTGTGGCTGTTCTCTTTGATCCCCCACCAGCACTGCCTGGCTGCCCCCTCCCAATCCCAGTTCCCTTGGTCACCATGCCATGTCCTCATGGTTTCCAGTCGCTTTTTTGCACTGTCTCACCCTAAAACCCTATCTCCACTCATTTCTTTTCTGGACAAACACAGAGCCAAAGGGTCCAGGACTGGAATTGTACCTGGGCTGGACACATCCCTAGCCATGCAGGGAGGAGACCCACGAATGCCTGGTCCGCCAAAAGCAGGGCTGAGCCCATGGCTCTCCATGGCACATCTGCCAACACATCCCAGAATAGTCCCGGCGCGGGCTGGGATTGCTGGTACGAGTTGCGTTGCACATTCCTGTGCCTGTGGAGATCTCATCCACCCCTCCCAGCTGGGGCAACGTGCCTGGCACCACCGGCATCACCGGCTTGTGTCAGACACATCCTGAGCCCCAGGCACTGGCGCTGGCTTGGGAAGCAAAGACAACAGGCACACGGGGTGGCTGAGCCCACACCAAACTGTTTGCAAGGTGTTTTCGCTGCTGTGCAGCCCCTGGGGGTGCGGGAAGGCTGGCGGTGATACAATGGACAGGCACACCCACCCGGAGCACGGGAATGGGCACACGGGAACTTCACCATCCTCAGGGAGATGAGGTGGGGAGCTGGGATGGCCTGGGAGAGCCTCGGTGGTTCTCTGTGGTTGGTGTCTGCAGCGAGTGCTGAGTTTGAGGGATCACATTGCTGGGGCAGCAGTGCAGAGTGGGGCTGGAAGCTCAGCTCCAGGCAGGACCATCATGGCTGGGTGCTCAGCTGTGAGCCCCCAAGACCTTCCCTGAGCCCCCCAGCCCCACTCAAGGGTCAGAGCAGCTGTCCTAGAGCTGGCTGACCCCACTGCAGGGAACCAGATTTGGGTGCTGCCTTGTTGCCCAACCACCCTGGCACTCACCCTGATTGTGGGAACCCTGAGATGGGGATTTCCCCTGATTGACGTCCCATTCCACACACCCCACACAGCCACCCCGGACTCGGCTGGAGCCACTCCATCCCACCCAACAGAGCCTGGATGTACCGTGGAGATGAGTGGCTGTGCCCCAGGGGTGGGGTCACTCAGTTGTGTCCCCCCAGACACCTCCTATCCTCTCTCTGGGGTGTGAAAAGAACCGTCCTGCCCCATGGAAATCACCATCTGGGCACAGGGCTGGGACACCAGCGGGGCTGGAGGTAATGGCATGTTGACAATGGAGGCTGGCAGGGCTGGAGTCCTCCGTGCCACGTGGGTTGGTGTCAACACCAGCTCTGATCCCCGGCTGGGGCCAGCATGTGTCCAAGCACACGCGTGTGAGCGTGTGGAGCTGCTTGCACGGCAAATGTTGCACTTGCACACCTGAGCTCACCTGTGCATGAGGTGGGTGTGGGCATTGGTCCTGGGCAGCAGAGCCCCAGCGGGCACCTCCCGGCGCTGAGCTCAGCGTCTGGCCGCAGCCCTGGCGATGGCTGAGCTCCTGCTCCGCCTCAGCCCTTGCCCAGCATCTGCCCGGAGGGATGGGGAGTGTGGCGACTCACACCCGAGCCAGCCCATCCTCCTTGTGCTGCCACTGCCACCCCACCAGTGCCACCAGCAGCACTCTGAGCCCTCCCCACCCTGAGCCAGGGCCTGTGCACTTTGCTGCTGGCCCCTGGGCTGTCCATGAGCCTGGATTGACAGCAGCTGGACAGATGGACATGACACAGGGGATTTGTGCTGCCTGGTGATGCTGGGCAGGGAGGGTAGCGCAAGGGGCTGTGCTGGACACGTTGGATGGGATATCCCTGCAAATGGGAGCTCAGCCAGTGGCAGCAGTTTGTGGTGGGTGCAGTGGCCACTGCTGGGACTCCTTACTGGCTCTGCCAGCTCAGCCCAAGCTCCTGCTTCTCCTGCTCAGACCCAGAATGGACAGTGGAATCTCAGGATGGACCACGATGCACACAGGAATTCCAGGACGGACACTGGTGGGTCTGGGATGGACACTGGAATTCCAGGATGGACACAGGAATTCCAGGACGGACACTGGTGGGATTGGAATGGACACAGGAATTCCAGGATGGACACTGGTGGGACTGGGATGGACGAGGGTGTCCCAGGAAGGACCAGGATGGAGAAGGGGATCTCAGGCAAGGTTTGGGATGGACACTGGGGGAACGCAGATGGAAAAGGGAATCCCATCCCAAAACCCCTCCATCCCCAAAACCCCGGGAATCTCTGCACTCACTTCTCCCTCTCCCGGGAGTTCTTGTAGAGCTTCACCTCCTGAGGGAAGAGATCCCGGACACGGGGGGGTTAATCCCGGACATTAAAGGGTCAATCCCAAACACTAGGGGTCAATCCCGGACACCGGGGGTCATTCCCAGTGGGAATTCCTCCCCACAGCCCCTGCTGGTGGCCAGGCATGGCAACTCTGCCAGCGACACCCAGCTTGTTTGGCCACCAACCCACCCACACGGGGTTCCCGCTGTAGGACAACTCCTCCAACCCAGAGTGACCACATCCCAGCACCTCTGGGCTCCCCCTTCCCCACAGCCACTGTCCCTGTGGCCCTGCAGCTTGGCTGGCACGGCAGGGGTGTCACCGAGGCTCCGGGAGCCACAGCCGCCCACAGGCAGGGGAGAGGCGCCCAGGCCGGTCGCTCCTCATCCTTGTCGGCAGCTGAGCTTTGATGAAGCCGCGCGTGCTTTGGTTGGATTTGCCCAAATCGCAGCTGCTCATTACGGCTAATTAACACCACAGCCCCTTCCCGCCGCCGCCGCGGGCAGCAGCAGCCACCCTGCAGTGGCAGGGGGAGTGTGGTAGGGCTCAGCATGGCCCAGTATGGCCCAGTCCAACCCAGTACAGCCCAGCACTGCCCAGCACAGTGCACTGGGTCCTGTGTGCACAGCTATGCTGCCCCAACAAGGACCTGAGGTCCCCTACAGCCTGTCCCTGCAGCCTGGCAGGGAGGCCATGTCCCCATCGGCCACACCCATCCCTCCTGTCACTGGTCACCATGTCCATGCCTGGGCTCACTGCAACCCCAGGGCAGTCTGGACTCCCAGTGTGGGTCACAGGGCCCTGGAAGGCTGCAGAGAGGCTCTGCTGTCCCCCACCCTGCTGGAGGGTGAGCAGGTCAGCGCGTCGGCAGCAGGAAGTTCTGTGGTGCCGACGGTTCTCTGCAGTGGCGGCGAACACTCATCCCTGTTTGCCTGTGGATTAAGGCTCCTCAGCTCCTCCCGTGAGCGACATCTCTGCCAACTTGTGCCAGTTTCTGGGGCACAGCTGCCTCTCCACGGGTCACAGGAGCAGGGATGGGTATGGTGGCAGCCACTGGCCATCTCACCGACCCCACTGGTCAGACATCACCCCACAAGTCCAGGGCATTGTGCTGGCCAGTGTCTCCCTTGGTTCTACAGCTCTGGCTGCTCCAGGTGACCCTGCCTGGGTTCCTCTGCCCTCCTGGACCACCGGCTGGGTGCTGCCCAAGCTGCAGGCACAGAGGAGCCACCCTGCCCAGGTGTTTGGCAGTGCCATTCCAATGGGAATGCCATCCACGTGGGGTACACCACTGCTGCACCCACAGAAGGCACCAGGGCTTTGTGCCCACCCCAAACCTCATCGTGCTGCATTGTGGGCTCACCTGGCCAGCCCTGTGCCTGGATACCGGCACTTCTCCAGACAACACACTCCCACACACCATAAACATCTTGCCCAAGTGCCACATCCCTCCTGCAGCACCTCGCCCTGCATGGTGGCACCGGAGGAGGCTGTGGCACGACCCCTCCTTGCACCAGTGGCCCCAAAGGCATCTTTGCCCTATGTGGTACTTAGAGGGCCCACCAAGTACCTGTGGCACTGGGGAGAAGGCTCAGAGTGCTCAGGGGGGAGCAGGATGTGGCTGCAGGGTCTGGAGAGAGGGTGTGGAGCTAGTGACGGAGGCAGGGCAGGGGTGTTTGGGTGACTCAAGCAGCAACAGGATGGTTTGGGCATGTTTTGGGCAATTCAACTGCATCCAGGGGTGTGGGCAAGACTGGGGGAGCAAGTAAGAGTCCCCCTCTGTACCCCAGCTGCTGTGGTGCTGGGGTTAGACCCACACTGGGGGTCCATCAGCCCTGCAGCTGCAGCCACCTCAGAGAGGCACAGGGGCACTGCTGGCAGCAGGGAGGGTTTGGGGGGTGATGGGGAGAAGAATGAGGATCTGCTGGAGACAAAGGCAACGCTGACCCTGGGGAGGAAGGTCTTTGCCTTTCGCTGTCACCTCCTCTGTGGAGGGCACAGCCCACCGGGACAAGACCACCTCCTGCACGGCAGGGATTTTGGGATGGATGAACCCCCCTCAAGAGGGGACCCCAGCGCCCAGAGGGAGCCGTGGGGAGGGCTGGCCCGCGAGTTTCTGCAAGGGCTGGGTCGGTGTGTCATCCCCAGGGGCGGGGAAGGGCCAGGTTTTAAACGTGCTCTGATCCCGGGCAGGAAGCAGCGGAACTCCGGGCACCTGCCAGGGGAACCCGTTGTGTGACCGCCGTGTGCAGGTAGGAGAGCTCGGGCGGAGAGGACCCTGGCTGGGCGCTAGGGGTGCCGGGGGCTGCAGGGGCCAGAATTCCTGCCATTCCTCCTCCGGTATGGCAGGAATGCGGCAGCACTCCCGGTGCCGGGGTGGGACCGTGGGCGTAGGGCAGCAGCCGCACGGGGCTGTTGCACCCTGGGCATTGCCAGCCGTCCTGGGGCACAGTGGGAGGATGGAGGTCCCAGACCCCGGTGACGGACGGCTACTCGGGCAGTTCGGCTCCCGGGAACAGCCCGTGACGCCTCGAGGCGCCGATGGGGCAGGAGGGCTCGGCGGGTGGTGAGGAAGGGGCAGGGGGTGGCATAGGGCAGGCGGGGGACTGGCAGCACCCACCCACAGTACCCGGTGAGGTAGGTCCGAGTTGCGGTGAGGTTGTCCGTGCGGACAGGGTGTGATTTCGCCCCACAGCAGTCCCATTTGGGCACCGGGCAGGACCCTGGCATTGCTGACCCTGCGCCGGGCAGGTAGCACTGCCTGGCAAGGGGTGATGATCTGCCCCAGCCCGCTCAGAGCAGGGACCCCCAAAGCCCCCCAGCTGCCCTCCCTGTTCCCAACACTCTCTGTCACTGCCCCAGAAAACTTCCCTACTGCTCTCCCTCCCCCGAAACACCGCCGGCCTCATCCTGTCCCTCGAGACACCACCCTGCACACTCTCCCCGACTCCTACCCCCAGCCTCTCCCAGCGTTCTGCACTCCCTGCCCCAGCAGACAACTCCTCCGCCACCGTCTCCGCGACACCGTGTCCCCCATTCTTCCAGTAAAACCTGTCCCTTCTCCCGGTCCCTCCCCGGGGCCCCCAGCAGCCTCTCCCTCCCCAGCCGGTGCAGCTCTCCGGGTGCTCCCCGCGGGTGCAGACGGGCGGATTGTCCCGCGGGATGTGGGACAGCCGGGTGTGCGAGGAAGGGTCTTGCTCGGGGACTCCCGTGGGTGTCAGTGGGTGCGTGGGGGCTGCAGGGGCAGGGGGCTGGCGCGGGTCGCCGCTCACACGGCTGCCAGCACTTTCCCTGACGCAGCCGGGAGCGAAAGCCGCGGAGCAGCGGTTGCGGCTGCCAGGGAGTGCTGCCCGCGTCGGGGAGAGACCGTGGCCCCGGGGAGGGTGGCAGGTGCCAACACCTCTGCCAGGAATCTCCCTGCCTTCGTCGGCAAAGTCGCTTACTCAAAGTTTCCAGTGGAGCTGACGCCTTCTGACGAAAGGGAGAGGAGCCCTTCCCCTGCCGCTCGACCCCCACCCGGGGAGGAGAAGGGGGCAACACCTCGACCCTTTGATTCCCCAGCTCCCCGGGCTTTCAAGCTGCCACAGAAATGGGTGGCAATACCTAAATTCCATCTCCGGTGCCAGTGGCCAGTTTGGCTCAGGGACATGTGGGGACCTGCCTGGGGCTCTCCGGATACTGGAACCACACCGGTGCTGGTGTCCCCGGCCGCCTCAGCTCTGCGACATGCAGGGACCTGCCTGAGGCTCTCCAGACACCGGAGCTGCCACCGCTGCTGTACGCGCGGCGTGGCTGGGCTGAGCCCGGCTCCTTCCAAGCGCAGCACAGCCGGAGCCATGCAGCCCGGCATCTCTCTGCCGGGAAAGGGCTGCGGCGCCGGGAACAGCTTTCCCGGGGCGGGCAGAGCCGGTGGGAGGTGCTGCCAACCCCGCAGGTGTTTTGCATGCGCATGGCATATCACAGGGATGCCCATCACCGGCCCCAGTGGGCGTGGGCACCCGGTGTGAGGCCGTGGGACAGACAGCCCTGGCGAGCTGCGGAAGCCTCTCGTTGCCAGCCCCGAGCAACCTGGACGTGTCCAAAGGCTGGTGAAGGGCTTGGAACACAAGCCTATGAGGAACGACTGAAGGAGCTGGTGTTGTTTAGCCTGGAGAAAAGAAGACTCAGAGGAGACCTTATCACTCTTTATAACTACCTGAAGGGTGGTTGTAGTCAGGTGGTGGTTGGTTTCATTTTCCAGGCAGCAGCTGACAGAACAAGAGGACAAAGTCCAAGGGAAATTCAACTTGGATGGTAGAAAAAATTTGTTACTGAAAGAGCGATAAAGTTCTGGAATCGCCTGCCTGGGGAGGTGGTGGAGTCACCATTCCCGGATGTGTTTAAAAAAAAGATTGGATGTGGCACTCAGTGCCGTGGTTTAGTTGAGGTGGTGTTAGGGCATGAGTCGAACTCGGTGATCTTGAAGGTCTCTTCCAGCCTGGTGATTCTGTGATTCTGTGGTTGATTCTGTGATTCTCTGATTCTGTGAACTGCCCCATCTCTCAGCCACCAGCTGAACTCCTCTCCCTGCCCCGCAGGACCCTCCTTCCCCCCAGGCAGAGACCCCCGAGCCCTCCTCCCGCCTCCCGGTCCTTCCCGGAGGCAGGCTCAGCCCCGGGGCCTCCCGCCCGTCCCCACCTCTTGGCGCCGGAGCCGGGCGCAGTCCTGATCCTGCAAACACAAACAGCATTGCCTGGGCAGATCCGAGCCGCGCTGACATCACCGGGGAGAGGGAGCCGGTCCTGTTGAGACCTTTCCCCGGGCCGGGCAACGAGCCCAGAGCACGGCTGGGAGACAGGAGTAAGCGTAAGGAAAAGGTGCTGGCATGCCTGAGGTGCACGGAATGAGCTGGAGGGTCACACAGGGGACAAAGCCGGGCGCACGGAGCCCCTGGGGTGGGCAGGGTCCGAGCACAGTACCCGCCGGCACCGTCACGGTGGTCTTCGCTCTCAGCACTTGTTCACACGGGTGGAGCAGAAGAGGACATGGGGCTGTGAGCTCCAGGCGGTGACACAGAGCTGCTCCGTGCTGTCCCCACTGGATGTGACATCTGCGGGAGGATCAGTGTCGCTCCTCAAACTTGCTCCAGCCTCCTGCTGCAGGACATCCTGGCACGGAGGCTGCGGGCAGGGAGGCTCCTGTGCCGCTGTGCGCCGCAGCCGCAGCCCGGAGGCGCCGGCTGACCGCAGCTCCTAGAGCTCGGCACGCCCCTGCTCGGCCACAAGCACCCTCCAGCCTCCCGGTTCGCCCAGTGGCAGATCCCGGCTTTGCAAGCTGGAGGGCAGGGTTGGGTTAAGTGTAATTCCACCCTGAGGTAGCCCCGGAGGCTCTTTGCCTGGTGCTCACTGAGATGGAGCTCTGCCTTCCTTTCATTGCTTGGGCAGGGTGAGAAGGTGGGGATAGTGGAAGGAGAAAGGGGTTCATGCAATCCCGTGGTGGGAGCACACAGACCTGCATGCCAGCAGCCCTAGAATCACAGAATCATGGAATGGCTTGGGTGAAGAGGGACTTTAAACTCATCCAGTCCCACCCGGTGACATGAGCTGGAACACTTTCCACGGGACCAGGTTGCTCCAAGCCCCATCCAGCCTGGCTTGGAAACCTTCCAGGAATGGGGCAGACATAGCTTCTCTGGGCAGCCTGTGCCAGGGCCTTATTCCCCTCACAGGGAAGGATTTCTTCCCAAAATCCCACATAACCCTGCCCTTTGGCAGTGGGAAGCCATTCCCCCTGTCCCATCCCTCCAGGTTCTTGTCCCAAGTCCCTCTCCAGCTCTCTTGGAGCCCCTTTAGGCACTGGAAGGAGCTCTGAGGTCTCCCTGGAGCCTTCTCTTCTCCAGGCTGGACATTCCCAGCTCTCCCAGTCTGGCTCCAGCTCTGGCAGCATCTCTGTGGCCTCCTCTGGACTCACTCCAGCAGCTCCACATCCTTCTGCTGTTGGACCCTGGAGGTGGAGGCAGCACTGGGGTCTCACCTGAGTGGGGCAGAGGGGCAGAATCCCCCCCTCCCCTGCTGCCCATGCTGGGGGATCAGCCCAGGGCACAGGGGGTTTTGGGTTTGCAGTGCATATGGACAGGAAATGTGGAGCTTCTCATCCACTGATTCCTTGAGTTTGGCCACATCCCTCAGGATGGCACATCAAGTTTAAACACACTCAGGCTTTGGCTGTCACTTCCTCCTGCCTGAGAATACTTATGTTTCCGATTTCCCTGTGTTTCACATGCAAACCATAAAGCAGTTGATTTCTCACCGAGCTTTCCCACTCTCCCTTCTCTCTTCCCAGAGTCCTGAGAGCTGTGGGAGGCGTGCAGCAGCAGGATGGAGAGCAAGCCAGCAGTGAACGGCCACACTGTTCCCAGCTCTCCCAGGGAAGACATGCCAGGGACAAACCACTTGTGCCAGGACATGACGCCGTGCAAACAGCAAAAAGCAGCTGGCAGGGATGTGGCAGCTCCGGATGCTCCCAGGGAGCCCTCGGGGATGGCTGGCAGCATTGCAGGAGTGTTTGTAGAGTCTTCAAAGGAGATAATGAGCTTTTATGAGGCCACCAGAGAGCATCTCATGAGCTTGGATTCGGCTCTCTACCTCCTGGAGGCTCAGGCAGCCACGGGCTCCATCTCTGACCCGGTGAGGAACTGTCGCATGCCCGTGGCAGAAGCCGTGCGGATGGGGCTGGTGGGGCTGGAGCTGAAGGAGAGGCTTCTCTCGGCAGAGAGAGCTGCTACTGGCTTTGTGGACCCCTACACAGAAGAGAAAATCCCCCTCTACCAGGCCATCCAGAAGGAGGTGGTGGGGAGGGAGCAGGGAATTCGCCTGCTTCAGGCTCAGATGGCAACCGGTGGCATCATCGACCCAGCCACTGGTGGCCGGCTCCCAGCAGATGTGGCCTGTGAGAGAGGATATTTGGATGAAGAGATGAGCCAGCTGCTCTCTGACCCCAGCAATGAGGAAAGCAAAGTGTTCCTTGATCCCAGCACGTTGGAGAAAGTCACTTACTCGGAGCTTAGGAAGAAGTGCGTTGCAAATCCGGCCTCAGGCTTCCTCCTCTTGCCTCTCCAAATCACATTCCCGGGGCTGCAAGGGAGGGTGAGCAGCAGGGACCTGATGGACTCTGGCATCATCAGCGCTGATATCTTCCGAGGCCTTGAGGAGGGAAGCATCTCTTCCCAGGACGTGGCAGAGAACGATATTGTTCAGCACTTCCTGCGTGGCACAAGGAGCGTGGCTGGTGTTGTTTTGCCTTCTGGGGAGCAGAAAAGCCTTTACCAGGCACTGAGGGAGCATCTCCTTGTGCCTGGTGCTGCTCTGATTCTCCTGCAAGTCCAAGCCTCCACCGGTAGCCTGACAGACCCCCTAAAGAACAAAAGCTACTCAGTGGATGAGGCTGTCAGGGTTGGTCTCATCGGCCCAGAACTTTACGAGAAACTGTCCTCAGCTGAGAAAACCATCACTGGATACAGGGACCCCTCCACTGGGGAAATGCTGTCTCTGTTCCAAGCCATCAAGAAGGGCTTTGTCCCCAGGGATCATGGCCTTTGCCTTCTGGAGGCTCAGATAGCCACTGGAGGTGTAATTGCTCCAGGCAGGCACCTCCGTGTCCCCATGGAGACAGCCTGTGAGTGGGGCTACCTGGATGAGGCCACCAGACAGCTCCTCTCCAGCCCTCCTGATGACATCAAGGGGTTTTTTGACCCTGGCTCCAAGGAGAAGCTGAGCTACGCGGAGCTGCTCCAGCGCTGTGTCACCGATCCCACCACAGGGCTCCTGCTGCTGCCACTCGGTGGGGATGAAAGATCCCAGGGAACACTCCCCTTCTTTGACCACAGGGCCCAGATGGCTCTGGAAAACACAGAGGTACCCATTTCTGTAGGGAAATTCAAGGGCAAGTCGGTGTCTCTCTGGAAATTGTTCTTCTCTGACTACATGCAGGGTGAGCAAAGAGCTGCCCTTGCTCAGCAGTTCCTGGCGGGAATGCTCTCCCTGCAGGGACTGGGAGAAGCCATCAGAACTGCCATTGAGGAAAAAGCTGCCACTGCTAATGTCACCTTCACGGGCCTGAGGGACCAGGTGACAGCTGACCAGCTCCTGAGCTCGGAAATTATCAACAAAGACTTATTTAAGAAACTCAAGGAAGGAGAAACGTCAGCCAAAGAAGTCATCAGCATGGACACTGTCAGGAAGTACCTGCAGGGCACAGGAAGCATCGGTGGGCTGCTGCTCCCTGACTCCCAGGAGAAAATCAGCATCTACCAGGCAAAGAGGAAAGGACTTTTAAGGCCAGGAACGTCTCTGATCCTCCTGGAGGCACAAGCTGCCACAGGGTTTGTCATCGACCCTGCTGCCAACAAGAGGTATTCCGTGGACGAGGCTTTACGAGCAAACGTCATCGGCCCTGATGTTTACGACAAGCTGCTGGCTGCGGAGAAATCCGTCACTGGCTACAGAGATCCTTACTCAGGGGAGAAGATCTCCCTCTTCCAGGCCATGCAGAAGGAGCTGATCGTCAGGGATCATGGCATCCGGTTACTCGAGGCCCAGATCGCCACCGGTGGCATCATCGACCCCGTCAACAGCCACCGCATCCCCGTGGAGGTGGCCTACAAGCGTGGCTACTTTGACAAGAAGATGAATTTAATCCTCTCTGACCCCAGTGATGATACCAAGGGTTTCTTCGACCCCAACACCCACGAGAACCTGACGTACCTGCAGCTGAAGGAGAAATGCATCACTGAGCCCTCCACCGGGCTCTGCCTCCTCCCTCTGAACAGCAGGAAGAGGCAGTTCATTGATGAGGCCACCAGGCAGGTGTTCAGGAACTCCTGGCTGCCCGTCAGGTTTGGGCGTTTGAGGGGGGAGAAGGTCTCTGTGTGGGACCTGCTGAACTCTGAGTACTTCAGCGAGGGGAGGCGCCGGGAGATTTTCAACCACTTCCAGCTGAGGAAGCTCAGCCTGGAGCAAATCCTACTCATGTTGGAGGAGGAGATGAAGAAATGGGCTCCCATCAAGTTCCCGGCCATGAGAGGCAGTGTCAGTGCTTATCACCTGATGGAAACCGGTGTCATCAACAGGGCCCTGTTTGAGAAGGTGCTGGAGGGAACTATCACCCCAGAGCAAGTCCTGCACATGGATTCTGTCAAGAAATACCTCTACGGCTCGGGCAGCATTGGGGGGATTGTGCTCCAGCCATCCAACCAGAGGATGAGCATTTATGAGGCCATGAAGCAGAATATCATGGTGCCAGGAGTGGCCCTGCCCCTGCTGGAGGCCCAGGCTGCCACGGGCTACATCATCGACCCTGTGAACAACCAGAAGCTCCGTGTGGATGAAGCTGTGAAGGAGGGAGTCATCGGGCCAGATGTCCACGAGAAGCTGCAGCATGCAGAAGGGGCTGTGACAGGCTATAAAGACCCTTTCACGGGCAAGAAGATCCCTCTTTTCCAGGCGATGAAGAAGGGCCTGATCGCTGACAAGCAAGCCATGCAGCTCATGGAGGTGCAGATGGCCACAGGAGGCATCATTGACCCAACGTGTGGCCACTACATCCCCCTCGAGTCGGCCCAGCAGCGAGGGTGCCTGGATGAGGACACAAGCAAGGCTCTTTCCAAGCCCAGTGATGACCAAAGAGCCTTCTGCCTCCCCGACAGCAAAGAGAGTGTGACCTATGCTGAGCTCATCCAGCGCTGCCAGAAGGACGATGTCTCTGGCTTCCACTTGCTGCCTCTGGCACAGACAGCAGCTCCTGCCTACACTGATGAGCAAATCCAACGGATTTTCAAGGAAACCATGGTGAAGGAAAAGGGAGTCTCCCTCTGGGAGCTCATGCACTCGGGGTATTTCACCGAGGAGCAGAGGAGAGACTTCACGGAGAGGTTCCGGTCAGAGGAGCTGTCGCTGGAGCAGCTGGTCGCTCTTGTGCTCAGGCTGGTGGGGGAGATGGAGATGAAAGCCAGGACCCAGATATCCCTGGAAGGTCTGAGGGGCAGTGTGCCCGTGGTCTGGCTGCTGGACACTGGCATCATTTCTGAGAAGACATTTGAAGAACTGGCTCAGGGCGTAAGAACTCCTGAAGAAGTGGCTGCAATGGAGAGCGTGAAGAATTACTTGCAGGGCACAGGCAGCATTGCTGGGGTCTTCATCGAGGCATCCAAACAGAAGATGAGCTTCTACGATGCCATGAAAAACAATCTCCTCCTCCCTGGAGCTGCTATGAGGCTGCTTGAGGCTCAGGCAGCCACGGGATACCTGACTGACCCTGCAACAAACCGCAGGCTCAGCGTGAGGGACGCAGTGAGAGCAGCAGTTGTTGGAGAAGAGCTTACAGAGAAACTCCTTCTGGCTGAGAGGGCAGTGACAGGCTACACAGACCCCTACACTGGGAGCTCCATCTCCCTGTGCCAAGCACTCAGGAAAGAGCTCATCCCCCTGGCAGAGGCTGTGCCCTTGCTGGAGGCCCAGCTGGCCACGGGAGGGGTGGTTGATCCCATCCACCACCTCCACCTGCCGCTCCAGGCTGCCTGCAGGTATGGTTTCTACGACGAGGAGCTGAACCAAACCCTCTCTCAGCTGGATGACAGCACCAAGATCTTTTTCGACCCGAACACCAAGGAGAACGTGACCTACCAGCAGCTGAAGGACCGGTGCATTCGTGAGGCTGAGTCAGGGCTGTGGCTCCTCCCTCTGTCAGAAAATGCAATGTTCTGTGTGGATGAACAGACCATGAAGGTGCTGAAATCTGTGACTGTTTGTGTCAACGTGGGGAGGTTCAAAGGACAGACAGTGTCTGTCTGGGACCTCCTCAACTCTGAGTACTTCTCAGACAGCAAGAGGAGAGAGCTGGTGCAAAAGTACAAAGATGAGAAGGCTGAAGTGCTGCAGGAAATCACAACAATTATCACCACAATCATCCAAGAGACCGAGGCACAAGGCAAGAAGTTTGCATTCCAGGGCCTGCGGAAAAGAGTGTCAGCCAGTGACCTCTTCCAGTCTGAACTGATAGACAAAAAAACCCTCGATGAGCTCAGCCAGGGGAAGAAAACAGTCAAAGAAGTCACTGAAATGGAGTCTGTCCGCAGATACCTGGAGGGCAGTAATTTCATTGCAGGGGTCCTTATACAGCCAAGCAAAGAGAAGATGAGCATCTACCAGGCTATGTGGAAGGGCATCCTGAGGCCAGGGACAGCCTTGGTGCTCCTGGAGGCACAAGCAGCCACCGGTTACATCATTGACCCCGAGAAAAACAAGAAGTTTTCAGTGGAGGAAGCATTAGAGGTGGGTCTGATTGGAGGGGAGATTTTTGAAAAGCTGCTCTGTGCGGAGAGAGCCGTGACAGGCTACACTGACCCTTACACCAAAGCCCCGATGTCCCTGTTTGAAGCCATGAACCAAGGGCTGATTGTGAAGAGCCACGGCATCCGGTTGCTCGAGGCCCAGATCGCCACTGGTGGCATCATTGACCCCGTGCACAGCCATCGTGTCCCTGTGGAGGTGGCCTACAAACGTGGCTACTTCAATGAGGAGATGAACCAGATCCTCTCCGACCCCAGCGATGACACCAAGGGCTTCTTTGACCCCAACACCCACGAGAACCTCACATATATGCAGCTCCTGGAGAGATGTGTCCAAGACCCAGAGACTGGGTTGTACATGCTGCAGGTTGTAAAAGAGGGAGGAAAGTATTTCTACATTGATGAGTCCACAAAACAGGCTTTGCGCTCAAAGCTCCTGCAAATGAAAGTTGGAAAGTTTAAGGACCAAACAGTTTCCGTCTGGGAAGTCCTCTGCTCTCACTACATCTCAGAGCAGAAAAGGAAAGAGCTGGTGATGCAGTACAAAAGCAAAACCCTAATGCTGGAAGACCTGATATCACTCATCTTAAAAATCATTGAGGACACAGAGCGGAGGGGAGAAGCTCTCAAGGTCAAAGGACTGCGGGGGGAGGTGTCGGTGTCAGAATTGTTCAACTCTGAGATAATTGACAAGAAAACTCTGGATCAGCTGCAGGATGGGAGTCTAACCCTTACCAGCCTCACAAAGAGGGACACCATCCAAAGGTACCTGGATGGCACAGGGTGCATTGCTGGGGTTTTCCTCCCATTGAGGAAGGAGAGGATGAGCATCTACCAGGCACTGAAGAAGGGTCTCCTCACAGAGCAATGTGCACTGGGGCTGCTGGAGGCACAGGCAGCCACTGGCTTCCTTATTAACCCCCAGAACAACCAGAAACTCTCTGTGGATGAAGCCATCTCATCCGGGCTGGTGGGCAGTGAGCTGCAAGAGCAGCTGCTGTCGGCAGAGAAAGCCGTGACAGGATACACAGATCCTCAAACAGGAAATAAAATCTCTCTCTTCCAGGCGGTAAGACAGAAGATAATCGTCAGGGATCACGGCATCCGCCTGCTCGAGGCCCAGCATGCTACTGGTGGCATCATCGACCCCTGGCATGGCCACCGCCTCCCCGTGGAGGTGGCCTACAAACGTGGACAGCTGGATGAGGACATGTTCCTCCTGCTTTCTGATCCAGATCACGGTAGCAAAGGTTTTATAGATCCAAACACTCGTGAGAAGATCAGTTACAGCCAGCTGCTGCAGAGGTGTGCCAAAGACAGGGAGAGTGGCTTCTACCTGCTGCAGGTCCTGGAAAAGGAAGGTGACTATTTCTATATTGATGAGCAAACAAAAAATGCCCTGTTGTGTACATGGGTCGAAGTGCCTGTGGGGAAATACAAGGGACAAGTGTTATCGCTGTGGGAGCTTCTCTGCTCTGAGTACATCACAGAGGAGAAGAGAAAAGAACTGGTGAAAAAGTATAAATTAGAATCACAACACATTATTCAAGGAATCATTGAGACAATACTACAGATCATTAGACAAAAAGAAGAGGACAGAAGTGATGTTTGGTTTCAGGGAATCCGACAGCAAATTACAGCATCAGAACTGCTCAGTGCAAAAATAATTACGGAGGAAACAATGGAAAAACTCCATGAAGGAAAAGAGACAGTGCAAGAAATAGCACAATCAGAAAGTGTAAGGAGATATCTTGAGGGAACTGGAAGCATCGCTGGCGTGCTGGTGCCCTCCAAAGCTGACCCAAGTAAGATGGAGAAGATGAGCATCTACCAGGCCATGTGGAAGGGCATCCTGAGGCAGGGCACGGCGCTGGTGCTGCTGGAGGCACAGGCAGCCACCGGCTTCATTGTCGACCCAGTGAAAAACCAGAAGCTCTCTGTGGATGAGGCTGTGTCATCTGGGTTGGTGGGGAGTGAACTGCATAACAAACTCCTAAGTGCCGAGAGAGCTGTGACTGGCTACACCCACCCCTACACAGGACAAAAGATGTCCCTGTTCCAGGCCATGAAGCAGGAGCTGATCGTCAGGGATCACGGCATCCGCCTGCTCGAGGCCCAGATCGCCACCGGCGGCATCATCGACCCCGTGCACAGCCACCGTGTCCCCGTCGAGGTGGCCTACAAGCGTGGCTACTTTGACCAGGAGATGAGTCAGATTCTCTCTGACCCCAGCGACGACACCAAGGGCTTCTTCGACCCCAACACCCATGAGAACCTGACGTACCTGCAGCTGCTGAGCCGCTGTGTGCCTGACCCGGACACGGGGCTGCTCATGCTGCAGCTGATGGACAAGGGCTCCGTGCTCTACCAGCTGAACGAGGATGCCCGCAAAGCCCTGCAGGATGCCCGAATAACCGTGGGCGTGGGACTCTTCCAGGGACAGAGCGTGACTGTCTGGGAGCTGCTCTTCTCCCGCTATATTCCTGACCACCGGCGCCAGGACCTCCTGCGCCAGTACAAGGCAGGGACAGTCACCATTGAAGAAATTATCAATATCCTCACAGCCATCCTCAACAAGGCTGAGGGCCAAGGACATGCTGCCAATGTTGCCCCCAAGGCCACAAAAAAAGAGGTCCTGCCACATCCGATCCAGAACAGTGCCTCAAACTCCCAGAAGAAATTGGAAAAGAAGCAGGAGCAAGAGCGAGAGCAAGAGCGGGAGCTGGAGAGGTCCCTCAAGTCGTACACCATCGAAGTGATGGCAGGAGGCTTCCACAGCAGGAAGGTGTCCCTGTGGGAGCTCCTCTTCTCCAAGTTCGTGTCAGAGACAAAGCGTCAGGAGCTGCTGGGGCAGTTGCGGGCTGGGAGCCTGGCGCTGGCCCAGCTGGCCACACTGCTCACCCAGCTGGTGGAGGAGGCAGCAGAGCGCAGCAGCAGCGTGAAATTCACAGGCCTCAGGAAGCAGGTGAGTGCCTCGGACCTGCTGGACTCGGGCATCATCGACACGGACACGCTGGCCGACCTGGTGCAGGGCGCCAGGACGGTGCAGGAGGTGACAGAAATGGCCTCCGTCAAGCGCTACCTGGACGGCACGGGCGTCATCGCCGGCGTGCTGGTGCCCTCCAAGGCTGACCCCAGCAAGATGGAGAAAATGAGCATCTACCAGGCCATGTGGAAGGGAATCCTGAGGCAAGGCACGGCGCTGGTGCTGCTGGAGGCACAGGCGGCCACCGGCTTCCTGGTTGACCCCGTGAAGAACCAGAAGCTCTCTGTGGACCAGGCTGTGTCGTCCGGGCTGGTGGGCAGCGAGCTGCACGAGAAGCTACTGTCAGCCGAGCGGGCCGTGACAGGCTACTCTGACCCCTATACGGGTGACAAGATCTCCCTGTTCCAGGCCATGAAGAAGGAGCTGATCGTCAGGGATCACGGCATCCGCCTGCTCGAGGCCCAGATCGCCACCGGCGGCATCATCGACCCCGTGCACAGCCACCGTGTCCCCGTCGAGGTGGCCTACAAGCGTGGCTACTTTGATCAGGAGATCAGCCAGATCCTCTCCGACCCCAGCGATGACACCAAGGGCTTCTTCGACCCCAACACCCACGAGAACCTGACGTACCTGCAGCTGCTGAGCCGCTGTGTGCCTGACCCGGACACGGGGCTGCTCATGCTGCAGCTGATGGACAAGGGCTCCGTGCTCTACCAGCTGAACGAGGATGCCCGCAAAGCCCTGCAGGCTGCCCGAATAACCGTGGGTGTGGGACTCTTCGAGGGCCAGAGTGTCACCGTCTGGGAGCTGCTCTTCTCCCGCTACGTCCCTGACCACCAGCGACAGGAACTCCTGCGCCAGTACAAGGCGGGGACAATCACCATTGAAGAAATTATCAATATCCTCACAGCCATCATCACCAAGGCTGAGGCTCAGGGCCACAGTTCCAGTGTTGCCCCCAAGCCAAAAACAAGGGAGGCCCCAACACAGATTTCCCAGAACGGTGAGGCCACAGACGCCCAGAAGAAGCAGGAGCAAGAGCGGGAGCAAGAGCGGGAGCTGGAGAGGTCCCTCAAGTCGTACACCATCGAGGTGTTGGCAGGTGGCTTCCATGGCAGGAAGGTGTCCCTGTGGGAACTCATCTTCTCCAAGTTCGTGTCAGAGACAAAGCGCCAGGAGCTGCTGGGGCAGTTGAGGGCTGGCAGCCTGGCGCTGGCCCAGCTGGCCACGCTGCTCACCCAGCTGGTGGAGGAGGCGGCAGAACGCAGCAGCAGCGTGAAATTCACAGGCCTCAGGAAGCAGGTGAGCGCCTCAGACCTGCTGGACTCGGGCATCATCGACACGGACACGCTGGCCGACCTGGTGCAGGGCGCCAGGACGGTGCAGGAGGTGACAGAAATGGCCTCTGTCAAGCGCTACCTGGACGGCACGGGCGTCATCGCCGGCGTGCTGGTGCCCTCCAAGGCTGACCCCAGCAAGATGGAGAAGATGAGCATCTACCAGGCCATGTGGAAGGGCATCCTGAGGCAGGGCACGGCACTGGTGCTGCTGGAGGCACAGGCAGCCACCGGCTTCCTTGTTGACCCCGTGAAGAACCAGAAGCTCTCTGTGGACGAGGCTGTGTCGTCCGGGCTGGTGGGCATCGAGCTGCACGAGAAGCTGCTGTCAGCCGAGCGGGCCGTGACGGGCTACTCTGACCCTTATACGGGTGACAAGATCTCCCTGTTCCAGGCCATGAAGAAGGAGCTGATCGTCAGGGATCACGGCATCCGCCTGCTCGAGGCCCAGATTGCCACCGGCGGCATCATCGACCCCGTGCACAGCCACCGTGTCCCCGTGGAGGTGGCCTACAAGCGTGGCTACTTTGACCAGGAGATCAGCCAGATCCTCTCTGACCCCAGCGACGACACCAAGGGCTTCTTTGACCCCAACACCCATGAGAACCTGACGTACCTGCAGCTGCTGAGCCGCTGTGTGCCTGACCCGGACACAGGGCTGCTCATGCTGCAGCTGATGGACAAGGGCTCCGTGCTCTACCAGCTGAACGAGGATGCCCGCAAAGCCCTGCAGGCTGCCCGCACCACCCTGCACGTGGGGCTCTTCCAGGGTCAGAGCGTGACTGTCTGGGAGCTGCTCTTCTCCCGCTATGTCCCTGACCACCGGCGCCAAGACTTGCTGCGCCAGTACAAGGCGGGGACAGTCACCATCGCAGAGATGATCAACATCCTCACAGCCATCATCACCAAGGCTGAGGCCCAAGAATACACTGCCAATGTTGCCCCAGAGCCAAAAACAGTTGAAGCCCCAACCCAGATTTCCCAGAACGGTGAGGCCACAGACTCCCAGAAGAAGCAGGAGCAAGAGCAGGAGCAAGAGCGGGAGCTGGAGAGGTCCCTCAAGTCGTACACCATCGAGGTGTTGGCAGGTGGCTTCCATGGCAGGAAGGTGTCCCTGTGGGAGCTCCTCTTCTCAAAGTTAATGTCAGAGGCAAAGCGCCAGGAGCTGCTGGGACAGTTGCGGGCTGGGAGCCTGGCACTGGCCCAGCTGGCCACGCTGCTCACCCAGCTGGTGGAGGAGGCGGCAGAACGCAGCAGCAGCGTGAAATTCACAGGCCTCAGGAAGCAGGTGAGCGCCTCAGACCTGCTGGACTCGGGCATCATCGACACGGACACGCTGGCCGACCTGGTGCAGGGCGCCAGGACGGTGCAGGAGGTGACAGAAATGGCCTCTGTCAAGCGCTACCTGGACGGCACGGGCGTCATCGCCGGCGTGCTGGTGCCCTCCAAGGCTGACCCCAGCAAGATGGAGAAGATGAGCATCTACCAGGCCATGTGGAAGGGCATCCTGAGGCAGGGCACGGCGCTGGTGCTGCTGGAAGCACAGGCGGCCACCGGCTTCCTCGTTGACCCCGTGAAGAACCAGAAGCTCTCTGTGGACGAGGCTGTGTCGTCCGGGCTGGTGGGCAGCGAGCTGCACGAGAAGCTGCTGTCAGCCGAGCGGGCCGTGACAGGCTACTCTGACCCCTATACGGGTGACAAGATCTCCCTGTTCCAGGCCATGAAGAAGGAGCTGATTGTCAGGGATCACGGCATCCGCCTGCTCGAGGCACAGATTGCCACCGGTGGCATCATCGACCCCGTGCACAGCCATCGTGTCCCTGTCGAGGTGGCCTACAAGCGTGGCTACTTTGATCAGGAGATCAGCCAGATCCTCTCTGACCCCAGCGACGACACCAAGGGCTTCTTCGACCCCAACACCCACGAGAACCTGACATACCTGCAGCTGCTGAGCCGCTGTGTGCCTGACCCAGACACAGGGCTGCTCATGCTGCAGCTGATGGACAAGGGCTCCGTGCTCTACCAGCTGAACGAGGATGCCCGCAAAGCCCTGCAGGCTGCCCGAATAACCGTGGGCGTGGGGCTCTTCCAGGGCCAGAGCGTCACCGTCTGGGAGTTGCTCTTCTCCCGCTACGTCCCTGACCACCGGCGGCAGGACCTCCTGCGCCAGTACAAGGCGGGGACCATCACCACTGCAGAGATGATCAACATCCTCACGGCCATCATCACCAAGGCTGAGGCCCAAGAATATGCTGCCAATGTAGCCCCCAAGCCAAAAACAGTGGCAGCCCCAGCACAGATTTCCCAGAACGGTGAGGCCACAGACACCCAGAAGAAGCAGGAGCAGGAGCTGGAGAGGTCCCTCAAGTCGTACACCATTGAGGTGATGGCAGGTGGCTTCCATGGCAGGAAGGTGTCCCTGTGGGAGCTCCTCTTCTCCAAGTTCGTGTCTGAGGCAAAGCGCCAGGAGCTGCTGGGGCAGTTGAGGGCTGGCAGCCTGGCGCCCGCCCTGCTAGCCACACTGCTCACCCAGCTGGTGGAGGAGGTGGCAGAGCGCAGCAGCAGAGTGAAATTCACAGGCCTCAGGAAGCAGGTGAGCGCCTCGGACCTGCTGGACTCAGGCATCATCGACACGGACACGCTGGCCGACCTGGTGCAGGGCACCAGGACGGTGCAGGAGGTGACAGAAATGGCCTCCGTCAAGCGCTACCTGGACGGCACGGGTGTCATTGCTGGCGTGCTGGTGCCCTCCAAGGCTGACCCCAGCAAGATGGAGAAGATGAGCATCTACCAGGCCATGTGGAAGGGCATCCTGAGGCAGGGCACGGCACTGGTGCTGCTGGAGGCACAGGCGGCCACCGGCTTCCTCGTTGACCCCGTGAAGAACCAGAAGCTCTCTGTGGACGAGGCTGTGTCGTCTGGGCTGGTGGGCAGCGAGCTGCACGAGAAGCTGCTGTCAGCCGAGCGGGCCGTGACGGGCTACTCTGACCCTTATACGGGTGACAAGATCTCCCTGTTCCAGGCCATGAAGAAGGAGCTGATTGTCAGGGATCACGGCATCCGCCTGCTCGAGGCCCAGATCGCCACCGGCGGCATCATCGACCCCGTGCACAGCCACCGTGTCCCCGTGGAGGTGGCCTACAAGCGTGGCTACTTTGACCAGGAGATCAGCCAGATCCTCTCTGACCCCAGCGACGACACCAAGGGTTTCTTTGACCCCAACACCCACGAGAACCTGACGTACCTGCAGCTGCTGAGCCGCTGTGTGCCTGACCCGGACACGGGGCTTTATTTCCTCAATATTTTTAGAAAATGATTGTAAAACCTTTTGATTTTTTTCCTCGTTTTAACCTTGGGGAAGAATGTTTCTATTGTGAATAATTCTTTTGCTATTGGTGTTTGTCTATTTTTTTCTAAATATTATTTTAGCATTTATGATCCCAGTGAGGGAATTTCCTTCATTATCTCTTTTCTTTACCACCACCCACCCACATCAGGTGCAGCTTTGAAGTGCCTCCCCCGAGCTGTGTTGTGTGCAGTGCATTGAGGCTTTTTCTTTGCTCGCCTTTCAGGAACAGAGGAGCCAGCCTGGGTTATCTCAGGTCATTTTTGTGAAGTGTGTCATCCGCATTCTCCTCACTCAGGTTTCAGCGCAGGTCTTTGTTCCATACGGGTGTTGCTGTGAGCAGTATTTTTATTCTCTTCCTCTGTTTTCTTGCATATGCTGGCTATTTTCCCCAGAAGCTTTGCAGGACAATATTCAGGTTGCAGGTTTTCAAGCCTGATTTTTGCATGGAGAGCAGATTTCTGAGTGGGTAGCATGCCAGGTTTGAATTAGATGTCACTGATGTGGGACACAACATCTATGTTTGGTCTCCATGCCTCAGCCTGTCCTGCTTTTCTGGGGGTGTCTGGAGCACAAATACCCTCAGCCCAGAGTGGTTTGGTCTCTCACTGTGCTTTCCCTCCCTCCGTGAAGCCTCTGTGGGGATTGATCCTCCAAGGATCTGAGAGTGTACGTGACTGTGCTGTACTTTTAATCTCTCCATCCACAGTGAAACCTCTGTTCCCTCCTGCTCCTTTTGCCCTCCTGTGTCCTGAGCTGACTTAACCCACATACCATGCTCCAGGAGAGGAACAGCCCCAAAGCCACTGTGCCGTGGAGTTCAGGGATGAATAACTCTACTGCTGTTTAATAGAAGGAAACTTTGCCTCCTTAAATGTGCTGCCTTGGGCTGTTCGCCCTAATTAACCCGGTAATGTCCTGGAAAATGGACTTTTGGCCGCAGCTTGTGTAGCTGAGACCTGGGAATGAGGGTAGAGGAGCTGTGGGAAATCCTCACCATAACCTGCTGTGGAGCCAGGAGAATTGCATGGGTTCAGAAGGTGATGGGACAAATTAATGGGAGAGAAGTCACAGAATCATGGAATGGTTTGGGGGGAAGGGACCTTCTCATCCCACCCAGTGACATGGGCAGGGACAACTTCTGCTAGACCAGGTTGCTCAAAGTCCCATCCGACCTAGCCTTGGACACTTCTAGGAATGGAGCAGCCACACCTTCTCTGGGAATTCCATTCCAGGGCCTCACCACCCTCACAGGGAAGAATTTCTTCTAATATCTAATCTAAACCTACTTTCCTCCAGTTTGAAGCCTTTTCCTCTTGTCCTGTCTCCCCAGGCCCTTGTTCCAAGTTCCACTCCAGCCCCTTTAGGTACTGGAAGGCCACAATAACGTTTTCCAGGAGCCTTTTCATCCTGGAAACTCAATTCTCCCTTCCATGGAGGCAACAGCCAGTTTGGGTCACTGGGCTGTGTCTGCACTGCTGCTGTAACATCTGACTGCATCAGTGCCAGCGTGGTGTCCCTGCAGCTGCTGCACTGTGCCACAATCTGGGACACTCACAGGGACAGGGCACAAGCCACCCTGGGCTCTGGCAGCACCGGGATCTAGGCATTGGGACTGGCAGGTGGTGAGCTGAGGTCTCCAGGATATTAAACAGTCACAGCCAGGAGTGCCAGCCTGCCTGCCTGCAGAGCCTGTGGACCTTGTCCTCTGTGCCACGCTGCCTCCTCCCCTGCCTCCCTCCCCACCTTCCTTCCTCTCCCACCTTAGAACCATCATTTGAGTTGGGAAAGCCCTGTGAATTCAACTGCTCACCCAGCACAGCCAAGGCTACTTCTAACCCATGTCCCCAGATGTTGCATCCACATGTTTATGGAACACTTCCAGGGACGGAGACTCCACCACTGCCCAGGGCAGCTGTGCCAGGGCTGGACAGCTCTTTCCAGGGGGAATTTTCTCAATATCCCACCTAAATCTCCCCTGGCACAGCTTGAGGACATTTCCTCTTGTCCTGTCCCTCATTCTCTGGGAGAAGAGCCTGACCCCACCTGGCTACATCCTCCTGTCAGGGAGTTGTGGAGAGTTAGAATGTCCCCCCTGAGTCTCCTTTTCTGCAGGCTGAGCACCCCGAACTCCCTCAGCCTCTCCTGATGCTTCAGACCCTTTCCCAGCTCCATTCCCTTCTCTGGACACACAGGCAGCACTGGGCTGGGGAGATGAGGGACTGGAGCATCTCTGAGGGAGCTGGGCCTGGTCAGCCCTGAGAAATGACCACTGAGAGGTGTCAAACCGGGCTCTGCTCCATGGTGACAACCACTGGGACATGAGGCAATGTGCAGGAACTGATGCTCAGCAAGTTCCACCTGAGCATGAGGAAAAACTCCTTTCCTGTGCAGTGACTGAGCGCTGGAAGAGAGACCAGAGAGGGTGTGGAGTCTTCCTGACCAGAGATATTCCACAGCCAGCTGGACACAGCCCTGTGCCATGTGGTCAGTGATTGTTGCTGTTGAGCAGCTAGCAGAGTAATGAAGGCACCAGTTCTCAGTGGCAAGAAGGAATGACCTTTATTGTTTTGATTTCATCACATATATAGAGTTCTCAAAAGTCACCCAGATTGGTCAGTCAGAAGCCTTCCCCCAGGCCTGATTGGCCAGGCCTGCACTGCCCAAATTCTGGGACACTGTTCCAACAACATCCAAACTTTATCTTTATTTACAAAACACAAGAAAACTTCTCATGGGAAAAACCTGTGCTAGCCGCAAGTGATGACCCTGAGGATGACCCCACTATGGCTCCTTCCCACCTGACCCATCCTGGGATTCTGTGAGTCTGGGATTTTGTAACCCCACTATACCCAATCCAACCCACACCCCCACTGTGCCCAGGGGCACATTTGAGGATGAGCTGCTGGCAAAGCTGAAAGTGGAAAACATAAGAATGGAAGGCCCTGCTGAGGCACAGACAGGGACTCTCCCTCCCTCCCTCCCTGCAGTCTGAAGGCAACCTGCTGGGGAAGCCCTGGGTCCCTTTTGGTGGGGTGCAACTGGAATTTCTCCACAGCACAGCAAACCCCATGTTCCAGAGCACCTCTTGGATTCCTGGATATTGGGGAAAGATTCCTCCCTGTGAGGATGGTGAGGCCCTGGCACAGATTGTTCAGAGAAGCTGTGGCTGTCCCATCCCTAGAAGTGTCCAAGGCCAGGCTGGGCAGAGCTTGGAGCAACCTGGTCTAGCAGAAGGTGCGTCTGCCCATGGCAGGGGGTGTTGGAACTGGATGATCTTTAAATTCCCTTCCCACCCAAACCATCCTGTGATTCCATGACTCCTGAGCTCCTGGCAGAGGCACATCTGCCTTTGCTCATGGGCACATTTTGGGAGTGCTTGGCCAAGCACCACAAGCTGCCACCATTGGCATGAATCTGGTCCCCAAAGGCCACTGTCCACATCTGGTGTGGCCTCTGTCCACACCTATGCTCTGTCCCAGTGTGCCTCAGGGGACAACAGGAGTATGGCTGGGGGAACCTGAACCAGATCTTAAGCATGATCCTTCCCCTCGCTGTGCTCCAGAGGGAAATTCAGCTGCCAGGAAGCCAAATGATGAGCAACTTCCCTGGGAAAGGTGCAGGAAGCAGTTGCAGCCGTGGGTGAATTCCTGGCACCACCCCAGTGACCTTACCACCATCCCTGCAGCTCTGGCACCACCCAGTGCCACCAGCACCATCACTGCACCGTTGCCACCACCGCAGCACCCCCAGATTATCTCCCTCCCGGCTGCAGCCACAGCCCAGGTGCTCTGAACTCCAGGAAAATCCTGGCCGATCCCTTTTCACCAGAAACGAGTCAGGGCAGAGGACACTCGACAGTCCCTTTCCCACAGAGATCAGAGTTGTGCAATCTCTCTCAGCCGGAATAAAGAGCATTTTTGTCCGTGTCCGTGTCTGCCTGCGCCCGTCCCCTGGGCGTGGGGCTGGGCTGGCTCCTTGAGGCTTTTGAAAGGGAACATTTTTGTTATTTTGTTGTTTTTGTTGTTTTGCCACGGGGTGGTGCCGGGCAGAGGGACACCTGGTGCTGCTGGATTTCTCTGGTTATTGGTGTCCCTTGTTTGGCAGACCAAACCCTTTGGGACAAACTGGTTAAGCCCTGCACTCCTCGTGTCCCCTCATCCCCTGGGATTGATGCTTTAAACCCTCTGATTTCTGGCCAGACAAGCGAAAACACCGGTCAGACTCAGATCCTCTGACAAGGATTCCTTCTGATAAGGATTCCTTCTGATAAGGATTTCTTCTGATAAGGCACTTTATCCTTCTGATAAAACTCAGCTCCACCAACACGAGGAGCAGAGCCAAACAGCAGTGTGGCATAAAAAGGGGCCAGGAAACCATCAGAGACCCCCAAAGACCCCCAAAGCACCCCCAGACTCATTTTGGAGGCTTCCCCCACAGGATGGCACATAATTCACAGTGTTGCATCCGATAGTGTAAAATTCCCCCCCCTCAGGGGAAATACCTGAACAATTTAATGCAAATTAACCCACTGAATTCTTGTTTTTTGGGCCCCCAGCCCTGATGAATGAAGATTGTGACCATCACTCCTGTTTGGTTTTTGGACACCAAAATTGCAATGGTCAAGTCTCATCACTGGGAAATAGCTGGTGATAACTTTCCCTTCCATTATCTATTATTTTTTTTTCTTCTCCTTATATATTTTCTTAAATGATATTTAGATTTCTAAATTTTTATAGATAATAACCAAAGCAGCCACATCCCTCCTTCCCACTTCAAGGAATTAAAGCAATCACATTGTTTTAAAATAACCCCAGTCATGTATTCACGGGTCATTCAGTGTCGTTTCGCTCTGATACACCCCAAGGGTTGGATTAATAAGAAGTCTGCCGTGCTCTGCCTGTGCACAGAAGTTTCTGTTGCCATCTCCATGTCAGGCGTGGGCTCTGTGCATCACCTCAGCATGCTACAGGTCCTGGAAAACATCCTCAGCAGCCACAGGTCCAGGGGCTCAGGGATCAACACTCCCAGGATCAGCTGGAAGGGAGCTGGGAGCAAAGTCAGCACCTGAGCTCTGCCACCGGAGGTTTCCCAAATCAATCCCTGAAGGAAAACACCCCCTGAACACCCCAGTGCTGAAACATCCTTGGGAAAGGCATCTCCCAGCCCTCTGATGTGGTTCATGGCTGCTTCAGCCAACACTCCCACACCTTCCGGCAGGTGAGGCTGCGGGGCTGGGGATGCCCAAGCTCAGGTGTGTTCATGCCAGGCTTCCCAGGAATCTGCAGGACCAGCTGGTGAGTCAGCAGGAGCATCCCGGGGGTCTGAGCCACTCTCTGTGCCTCTCAGCCATCCAGTGCCACAGGATCATGGAATTACCCCCAAATCCAGCTGTTCACCCAGTGGTGCCAAGGCCACTACTCTCCCATGTCCCAAAGTGCCACATTTACATGGCTGTTAAATCTCCCCAGGGGTGGGGAATTCACCACTGCCCTGGGTAGCCATGCCAGGGCTGGGCAGCCCTACATTGGTAAGGTTTTTTCCCAATATCCCATAATAATAATAATAATAATAATAATAATAATAATAATATTTATATATGTGTGTTATACATATATTTATATAAATAATTCCCAATAACTTGGGGTCATTCCCTTCCATCCTGCCCCTTGTTCCCTGGGAGCAGAGCCCAAATCCCACCTGGCTGAACCCTCCTGTCGGGGAGTTGTAGGGAGTGAGAAGGTCCCTCCTGATGTGACATGAACTGTCCCCAGACCCACATCATCCACCCACCGACGGATCTGCACAGCCTGGCTGGGCACCCCTGGACTGTTTATTCTGCAGGAAATCTCCAGGACTGGGAGCAGCCTAAGGAACAGTTTCCCCTTGGGATGGACAGCTGAAAACCCATCCTCCTTACACCCCTGTTTCCAAAATCTCAGAATTAATCCCTCAGTCCTCATCAGGGAAGAATCCGGTTGGTTCTCCACGGAAGAGAGGATGATCTGGGAGGGGCATGAGGAGACAAATCAGCATTTCCAGCTCTGTCAAAGCCACCTGGTGCCCGTGAGCGAGGTGGAGCTGCTCTGAGACCGGAGGAGGTGATGCTCAGACCGACACACCGTGGGTGACGTTTGTCATCATGGGTGATGTTTGTCACCAGTTACACCCCAGGCAACCAAGGGACAGCAGCTCCACGTGGCCGGTGGCTGCTCTGTGGACACAACCCACATGTGCAAGTGGTCAGAGGAGTCATGCCCCGGGCTCTGGGGAGTGTTCAGTGTGCTGTCCACAGCTCTAACGGGACCAGGGCTGTGGGACACATCCTCTGTGGGGAGATAAACCACAGCCTGTCAGGTGCAAAGAAACCTCCGAGGGAAGCTGCCAATTGCTGGCACTTCAGAGGCATCTAAATGAGCTGTGCCAGCTCCACACAGTGCTCCAGGACCACTGGCACAACCTCTGCCAGGGAAGAGGTTCCCTTCCTCACAGGGAAGAATTTCTTCCCAATACCTCCTCTAAATAAATCTAAATTTTCCAGTTAAAAACTTCCCTCCCCCCTTGTCCTGTCATTCTCTGCCCATGATAAGAGAAATGCAATTAGTGAAGTTCCAGTTAGGCTGCAATTACCAAGTTTGAGAGCAGATGTCAGGCAGGGAAAGTCGTCAGAGCAGGGAGAGAAGACACCAGGACCAGGTCCTGTATCCACCTCTCCCCCGAGGACAGGGGACCTCCTGCCCAGGTGTATTCCCTGGAGCCAAATCCCCGCGGTGAGTCAGAGGGAAAAGCTCTCCGTGTGCTGATCAGCCAGTCTGGCGAGTGCCTACGCCAGCAGGAATGTGCTTCTGGAGCAGGACATCCAGGAAAGGCAGGGCCACCAGGGCCACCGAGGCACTCACGGCCACATGGGACATGGTCACACACCGGGCTGTGGGCAGCTGTCCGTGCTGCCTCATCCACGCCTTGCACATGCACTGTCACGTGTGTCCAGGGTCACAGAGAGTCACCCACACCTTGTACATGCACTGTCACGTGTGTCCAGGCTCACAGAGAGTCACACACACCTTGCACACTGTCACATGTGTCTGCATCCACCTGGAGTCTCAAACACGCCTTGTACATGCACTGTCACATGTGTCCAGGGTCACAGGGAGTCACACATGCCTTGCACACACACTGTCATATGTGTCTGCACCCACCTGGAGTCACACACACCTTGTACATGCACTGTCACGTGTCCAGGCTCACAGGGAGTCAGACACGCCTTGTACATACACTGTCATGTGTCCAGGCTCACAGGGAATAACACACGTCTTGCACACACACTGTCATATGTGTCCAGGCTCACAGAGAGTCACACACCTTGCACACGCACTGTCACATGTGTCCAGGCTCACAGGGAGTCACACACACCTTGTACATGCACTGTCATGTGTGTCCAGGGTCACAGGGAGTCACACATGCCTTGCATACACACTGTCATATGTGTCTGCACCCACCTGGAGTCTCAAACACACCTTGTACATGCACTGTCACGTGTGTCCAGGCTCACAGGGAGTCAGACACGCCTTGTACATGCACTGTCACATGTGCCCAGGCTCACAGGGAGTCAGACACGCCTTGTACATGCACTTACATATGTATCCAGGCTCACAGGGAGTAACACATGCCTTGTACACGCACTGTCACATGTGTCCAGGCTCTGAGAGAGTCACCCACACACAGAGTCACACCAGAGCCCACACTGTCACACACAGAGTCACACCAGAGCCCACACTGTCACAGGCACATGGAGTCAAACAGAAGTCCACAGAGTCACCCAGGAGCCCACAGAGTCACCCAGGAGCTCACAGTGTCAACCAGGAGCTCACAGTGTCACCCAGGAGCCCAGAGAGTCACACCTAACCCCACACAGTCACAGAGGAGTTCACAGTGTCACCCAGGAGCCCACAGAGTCACCCAGGAGCCCACACAGTCACACAGGAGCTCACAGCATCACCCAGGAGCTCACAGTGTCACCCAGGAGCTCACAGTGTCACCCAGGAACCCCCAGAGTCACCCAGGAGCCCACAGAGTCACACCAGATCCCACACAGTCACACCTAACCCCACACAGGAACCCACAGAGTCACCCAGGAGCCCCCAGAGTCACACCAGACCCCACACAGTCACACACACACCGAGGCACAGACACCTGAGCAGGTTGACAGGGACACACACACTGTCACAAATGCTCCCATGCACACCCACGGCACACCCATGTCCCCTCTCTGTCAGCCCAGGCATGGCTACAGGGACAAACTTGGTCTCTGTCCTGGCTGGGAAGGAGGGACAGCTGCAGGATGGTGGCTGCAGCTCTCACCCAGAGCAAAAGCAGATCCAACAAGCCCAGATCCATGGAGACCTCCACGGCAGCTAGGACCATGGGCAGGGCTGTCCCCAAACATCTGTGCTGTCAGAAAAAAGTGGTGGCTGAGTCCAAAAACCTCCTGGAGAGATTTGTGTCCCACATTTTGCACTGGGACTGCTCCCCGTGCCCCAAACCCTGCCACCCCTGGGCTGGTGGTCAGTCCAGGTGTGTATTCCAGCTGTGCTCCGGGTGTCAGCACAGAGCAGATCCTCCCCTGGCAGGGGCGGGGAAGGGAAGGATTTAAATTGGGCACTTGGCTCCTCGTCTCACCTGGCTGGGAGTCGGCAGGAGGAGGAGGAGGCAGAAGAGGAGGAGGAGGAGGATCAGAGCCTGCCGGCGATCCAGCAGCTCTGGATACACTTCCAAGAGGTAGGACAGAGCCCACCTGAGGGTCATCGAGGCCACCACAGGGGACCTGCACGGGAATGGGGACCTCTATCCCAAACTGCTGAGAATCCCGGGATTGGTGAGCAGGAGGTCTCCAGGCAGAACTTGGTCCTTGCAGGGAAGGGACAAAGTGACAGAGTGGCACCAGGGCTGACTGGAGCTGCTGCTCCGTGTGATGTATTTTGTGTCGCCGATGCTTCAGCTGAACTGGGGATGCGGGAGGGAAACAGCCGGAGCTGCAGGACCCTCCTGAGCCTCACCTGGGGTCGCAGGCTGTGGCTGGAGCGGTAGGGCTTGGCCAGGATCCAGGCGAGGAGGCTGCGGGCGAGTGCTGGGCTGGAGGTATCGCTGTGATTTCCCTCCCCAGAGCTGGGGACCCCCGCGCTGTGGGGTCACCCCGGCTCGCTCCGGCTGGAAAACCGCTTCCACCGGAGCCTCCCGGGCTGGGCTGCTGCGACAGCTTGCCGAGCCAGCCAGCCCCTGCCCCGGGAGCTGCGTGTGCAGCCCAGCCCCGGCATCAGGAGGTTGATTAGAGACCAGCAAATGACAGGCTGCGGTTAGGAAACGACTTTGCAGCGCCGAGGGTTCACACGACATCCGCGTCCTACAAAGGTGTCGCCGGCTCTAGGGTGTGACACCGCTCTCCGGGAGTCAGTGCCACCCCAGCAGGCGGCACAGCCAGCCCGTCACCTCCCGGCTGCATCCTCAGAGCTGGGAAGGGATGGAGAGGAGCTTGCTGGAGGTGCAAGGTGGGAGAGAAGCACCGGCAGGATCCCCGGAGAGCAAGGGCTGGGCTGGGACTGCTGGGGTGAATCTCTTCCCCCATCGTGCTGCATCTGCCGCAGCATCAATCCAATATTTAAATGGATCAAAAGCAATGACTCAGAGACTTTCCGACCAGTTAGGTAAACAGTCGGCGACTTAAGCTGTGACCCTGATAATGAGTTAAACGTGTCATTAATTCAGTCACCACAGTTTACAGGAGATGGGTGTTCCCAGAGAAATGCTCTGGGTTTCGATTCTGCTGTTTTTACAAGACGGTGGCCTCATCGCTGCACAATGTTGGGGATGCTGCAAATTTTGTTTACAGGGCTTCCCAAGGGGAGCAGGTGACAGCATGTGAGACATCCCGTGAGTGGGTGGCATCCCTGCCTGTGGCAGGGGCTGGAACGAGATTAGTTTTAAGGTCCCTCCCCACCCAAACTATCCTGGGATTCCATGATGCATCTGTGATTGCTACATCAAAATAGACAGAGCCAACAGGAGGGTGATAAGAAGGGATTTGGGCTCTCTGCCCACCCAGTGGCCTTAGAACAACAGAAAACCCAAAGATCCATCCCAGCTGTAGCAGCAGCGCAGCTGGAGAGAAAACCTCCATCAGCTTGGACTTGCTGCTGCCCATGGATCTGAGCAGCCACTCGTCCATCCCTGAGGCCATTCCCGTGTCCTGTGGACTGCCAGAGTGTTGTGGGATCACACAGCGCCCAGGAAGATCCACACAGACAGCCACGTGCTGGGCTGTGCCTGTCACCCTGTGTCCCGCCATGCTCACAGCCAGCCTGTGACCAGCACAGGGCCAGCCAGGGCGATGGTCTCAGAGGACAGAAAATTACTGGCAGCACCAGCCAGCAGCTCTCTGAGGCTGTGGCATCATGTCAGGAAGTCACTGCTGTCTCTTGGCATGACCTGAGCTTAGGAAGAGACCACCAGTAAAATCTGCCAGTGCCAGGGTGGCTCCAGGGAGCAGGGAGGGAGCAGCGAGGTGAGCAATGATCCTGTCTCATGCTGGCACCTGGTGGCATCAATCCAAACGTGTTGTGTCACCCAGGAACAGAAGAGAAAGGTGGTTGAGGCTCCAGGTTTGAGGCAGTGTTGAGCTCTGAGAGAGCAGATTGGTCCTCAGGGGGCTGGAGTGAGACCAAGGTGTCCGTGATGATGAGATGATATTTTTTTGCCTGGTGCACATCTGTCACCAACCTGTGACATGTCCTCGGAGCTCTCTGCCCACCCCAGCTGCACTCTGACCCTGGGATTGCTCTGAGGGAGCAGCAAAGCCCCAGACCCCACTCCCTGCTTCTCCCTGGGCTCCTGCAACCACGTCCAGGAGAAGGCTTCCTCCACACCCACCGTGAAAACCACACATGGATTTGTGTCTTACTACAGTCTCTTTGTTTCTCCCTCCTCAGACACACTCAGCACCCCACAGGAGCAGGATTCTTCCCCTTTGAGGATGCAGAAAATGAGTGGATGCTCCCAGAACAACAAGTCGAGCAGCACAGGGAGTAACCTGGTTGCAGGTGAACACAAAGAGATGGGCGGGGGCGGCAGTAACTTCATCGCCGGAGTCTTCATCCAAGCCAAGCACAAGAAGTTGAGTATCTATGAAGCCATGATGAGGGGGCTGCTGACCCCAGGCACGGCGCTGGTGCTGCTGGAGGCACAGGCAGCTTCAGGGCTGCTCACAGACCCCTTGAGGAACGAGCAGCTCTCGGTGAAAGAGGCTCTGGCTCAGGGGCTCATCGGCCGGGACTTCTACGAGAAGCTGCTCTCAGCGGAGGGAGCTGTGACAGGATACACAGAGCCCTACACAGGACACAAAATCTCCCTGTTCCAGGCCATGAAGCAGGAATTCATTGTCAGGGAACACGCCATCCGCCTGCTCCAGGCCCAGATCGCCACCGGCGGCATCATCGACCCCGTGCACGGCCACCGCGTCCCCGTCGAGGTCGCCTACCAGCGTGGCTACTTTGACCAGGAGACGAGCCAGTTCCTTTCTAACCCCGAAAATCAAACAAGGACTTGCTTCGACCCCAACACCCACGAGAACCTGACGTACCTGCAGCTGCTGAGCCGCTGTGTGCCTGACCCAGACACGGGGCTGCTCATGCTGCAGCTGATGGACAAGGGCTCCATGCTCTACCAGCTGAACGAGGATGCCCGCAAAGCCCTGCAGGGTGCCCGCACCACCCTGGCCGTGGGGCTCTTCCAGGGCCAGAGCGTCACCGTCTGGGAGTTGCTCTTCTCCCGCTATGTCCCTGATCTCCAGAGAGAGGAGCTGCTGAGGAAGTACAAGGAGGGCGCAGTGAGTATCCTGCAGATGATGAACATCCTCACCGCCACCGTCACGGGGGCAGAAAGGGAAAATGGGGCTCTGGGCTCATGCACAGCCAAAACCAATGACAAGGTGAGGTCGTCACCCCCAGCTCAGGACACACAGTCCCAGGAGCAACAGTTGAGGAAATCCTTAAAGTCTGCAACAGTCCGTGTCACTGCTGGAGAGTTCCGGGGGCAAAACATTTCTCTGCTGGACCTGCTCTTTTCCAAATATGTCCCTCAGGGGAAGCGGCAGGAGCTGCTGGAGCTGTACAGGGCAGGGATACTGACCACGGAGCAGGTGGCCACTGTGGTCACCACCATGGTGAACAGAGCAGAAGCGGCGAACGCCGCGCTCGTGGCAAATGCCAGGAGCTCACACAGGGCAGTGGCAGCGGCAGGGGAAGGTGGAGAGGATTGTTCAGCACACCTGGATGACAATTTGAAATCCACCACCATCACCGTACCGGCTGGGGAGCTGCAGGGAAAGCAGGTGTCCCTGTGGGATCTGCTTTTCTCTGAGTATATCCCCGAGGAGAAGAGGCAGGAGCTGCTGGAGCTGTACCATGAAAGGTTATTAACTCTGGAGCAGATGACAACCATTGTCACCACTCTCATTAAGAAAAAAGAATCCACAGGCAGGAAATTCCATGTTACAGTCAAGAGTTCCAACAAGGACACTGTGACAGCAGCAGGAGAGGAGGGTGACAACTCCCCCAAAGAAGAACCATGGGAAACAACCTTAAAAACCACAGTGGTCGACATAGAGGTTGGGGAGTTTCAGGGCCACAAGGTCTCGCTGTGGGATCTGCTCCACTCCCACTATATCCCTGAGGAGAACAGGAAGGAGCTCCTGGAGCTGTACGAGGCAGGTGAGTTAACCCTGGAGCAGGTGAAGACTGTTGTCACCACCATAGTGACCAAGACAGCAGAAGCAGCAGCAAGGGCAGAGCCAGAGGAACCTGTGAATGATCCCAGGGCAGAGCCAGAGGAACCTGTGAATGATCCCAGGGCAGAGCCAGAGGCACCTGTGAATAGTCCCAGGGCAGAGCCAGTGGCCACAGAGGCTGAACTCACCTCCCTGCACGGTGACAGAGCTTGGGAAGAGACCCTGAAGGCCACCACAGCCGAGGTGTCAGTGGGGGACTTCCAGGGCAGGCAGATCTCCCTGTGGGACCTGCTTTTCTCTGACTACATCGCCGAGGAGAAGAGGCAGGAGCTGCTGGAGCTGTACCGTGCAGGGACATTGCCCTTGGAGCAGTTAACCCTTGTTGTCACCACTCTCATTAAGAAAAAAGAATCCACAGGCAGGAAATTCCATGTTACAGTCAAGAGTTCCAACAAGAACACTGTGACAGCAGCAGGAGAGGAGGATGATGACTCCCCCAAAGAAGAACCATGGGAAACAACCTTAAAAACCACAGTGGTTGACATAGAGGTTGGGGAGTTTCAGGGCCACAAGGTCTCGCTGTGGGATCTGCTCCACTCCCACTATATCCCTGAGGAGAACAGGAAGGAGCTCCTGGAGCTGTACGAGGCAGGTGAGTTAACCCTGGAGCAGGTGAAGACTGTTGTCACCACCATAGTGACCAAGACAGCAGAAGCAGCAGCAAGGGCAGAGCCAGGGGCACCTGTGAATGATCCCAGGGCAGAGCCAGAGGAACTTCTGAATGATCCCAGGGCAGAACCAGAAGCAGCTGTGAATAGTCCCAGGGCAGAGCCAGTGGCCACAGAGGCTGAACTCACCTCCCTGCATGGTGACAGAGCTTGGGAAGAAACCCTGAAGGCCACCACAGCCGAGGTGTCAGTGGGGGACTTCCAGGGCAGGCAGATCTCCCTGTGGGACCTGCTTTTCTCTGACTACATCCCCGAGGAGAAGAGGCAGGAGCTGCTGGAGCTGTACCGCGCAGGGACACTCCCCATCCAGGAGCTGCTCAGCACCACCAGCAGCCTCGCCAGTGACAGCCACCAGAGGCACTTTGGAGCCCTTTCTGCACACATCGTGGATCTGCTGCGCTCCGAGGGCTCCTACATCACCTTTGGCCCCTCCCAGGAGCGCAGGGTGTCGGTGTGGGAGCTCCTCTCCTCCAAGCAGGTCTCTGAGTACAAGAGGGAGGCTCATCTCGATACTTACCCCTCGGGAGGGCTGACAGTGAACAGGATCACCATCACCACCACCATCACCACCAGCCTCCAGCACGAGAAGAGCCACTCCTGGCACCACTAACACCCATCCTGGCAGAGGAGGGTCCTGAGCACCTCTCCACGTCCCTCCGTGTGTCACAGCAGTGACAAACCCACGTGTGGAGCGGGGTGGGTGTTTGGTTAAACTCCTGCTGTCTCCATTCTGGCTGTGCTGAGATTTCTTTTGCCCAGCAGAGCTTTCCCAGAGGGGCTCTGGGGGTTGTCCAGGAGCCTTGGGATTGCACTGTGGGCTGGAGAGGGGAGCAGGCAGAGACCCCAGGGTGGGAGCTGTGGGCAGCAACACCAGCAGAGCCCCAGGAGAGCCACAGAGACCCCCTGCTCAGGACAGCTGGGACCCCAGCCCTGCAGCACAGCAGGGGCAGCATGTGGGGCTGTGGTGGCCTGTGGGACATTGAGATCTGACCTGTCCCTCAGTTCTGCTGCAGAATGCCTCTCCGTGCCTCCACGGAGCACGAGGACACTGCAGAGAGCAGGATGGCATATCCTGAGGTGCTTATTGTCCCATCTCATTGTTCCATCCCACTGTCCCATCCCATCCATTTGTCCTATCCCATTGTCCCATCCATTTATCCCATCCCATTATCCCATCCCATCCCATTGTCCCATCCATTTGTCCCATCTCATTGTCCCATCCCACTGTCCTATCCCATTGTCCCATCTCATTGTTCCATCCCATTTTCCCATCCCATCCCATCCATTTTTCCCATCTCATTGCTCCATTCCATTTTCCCATCCCATCCCATTGTCCCATCTCATTATCCCACTGTCCTATCCCATTATCCCATCCCATCCCACTGTCCTATCTCATTGTTCCATTGCATTTTCCCATCCCATCCATTTGTCCCATCTCATTGTCCATCCCACTGTCCTATCCCATTGTCCCATCTCATTGTTCCATCCCATTTTCCCATCCCATCCCATCCATTTGTCCCATTTCATTGCTCCATCCCATTATCCCATCCCATCGTCCCATCCATTTGTCTCATCTCATTATCCCATCCCACTGTCCCATCCCATTGTCCCATCTCATCATCCCATCCCATTTTCCCATCCCATCTATTTGTCCCATCTCATTGCTCCATCCCATTTTCCCATCCCATTGTCCCATCCATTTGTCCCATCTCATTACTCCATCCCATTGTCCCATCCCATCCATTTGTCTCATCTCATTGTTCCATCCCATTGTCCCATTCCACTGTCTCATCTCATTGTCCCACCCCATTGTCCCATCAATTTTTCCCATCCCATCACTCCATCCCTCTGTCCCATCTCACGAGGACTCACAGAAGCACAAGAACAATGAGACACAGGGAAGGAGATGAAGGACAAATGGACTCCTGGGGTGCATGGCACAGCAGCCATGTCCTCCATGTCTTCTCCAGCCCAAGGATTGTGGATTCTTCTCCAATCCACCATGAGAGCAGCTGAGGCTGAAGGAATTCTGCACCCTCGGGGTGGCTGGGCTGAGGAACTCCACATGCAGGATGTCCCAGGAGCTAAAAGTTCCTCTGTCACACCCTGGGATGCACTGAGGGCTGGGATGGTGTCCTCTGTCACACCCTGGGACACACTGAAGACTGGGATGGTGTCCTCTGTCACACCCTGGGACACACTGAAGACTGGGATGGTGTCCCCTGGGACAAACTGAGGGCTGGGATGATGTCCTCTGTCACACTCTGGGACACACTGAGGGCTGGGATGATGTCCTCTGTCACACTCTGGGACACACTGAGGGGTGGGATGATGTCCTCTGGCACACCCTGGGACACACTGAGGACTGGGATGATGTCCTCTGTCACACTCTGGGACACACTGAGGACTGGGATGATGTCTTCTGTCACACTCTAGGACACACTGAGGACTGGGATGGTGTCCTCTGTCACACTCTGGGACACACTGAGGGGTGGGATGATGTCCTCTGTCACACCCTGGGACACACTGAGGACTGGGATGATGTCCTCTGTCACACTCTGGGACACACTGAAGGCTGGGATGGTGTCCTCTGGCACACTCTGGCACACACTGAGGGCTGGGATGGTGTCCTCTGTCACACTCTGGGACACACTGAGGACCGAGATATTGTCACATAGGGAGGGAGGACTCACAGCCAGCATGGGGAAGGGTCTGCAGGGACTCAGTGCCACCTTCAGCCTGCCCGAGGAGCCGAGCCTGGGTGAGCTCCAGATGGCTCCTGGGATTCGGGTTGCACTCCCACAGGAAGTGCTGGATTTTCCAAAAAAGCAGCTGAAAAGAAAGCAGGAGGTTGCGCGAGGGGAGAGCTGAATACATTTGCATAGCTAAAAGCTCGTTGCATAACGGGACGAAGCAGAACGGTCTCCGAGCTCTCCCGGGGGCACGAGGGGAAAGGAAAGGTCAGGAGAGAGAATCCCATCCCTGTCGGAATGTCGCTCCACAGTGGATGCACCGGGAAACGCCTCGGTTTTGTGGGAGAAGAACGGGGTGAGAGCAAAAGCCCCAGGACGGGACCTGACCTGCTGAAAAAAAAAATCCAAAAAACAGGAAACCAGCAAATCCCTCGCTGTGCCCACAGGCGTGAGGGAGAAAGCAGGGGGAGTGCCCAGAGCAGCTTTCCCTGCAGAGTGATCCCAGAATCACGGAATCATGGGATGGTTTGGTAAAAAGGACATTAAAATCTATCCCATTCCACCTCCTTCCGTTAGATCCAGTTGCTCCAAGTCCTGTCCAACCCAGCCTTGAGCACTTCCAGGGTTGGGGCAGCCACAGTTTCTCTGGAAAACCTATGCCAGGGCCAATCTAAATATCCAAATCTACTCTCTTTCAGCGCAAAGCTGTCCCCCTTTGTCCCCTGTCACTGCATGCCTCGGTGAAAAGTCCCTCTCCAGGGACCCACACACATCCCACAGCAGTGCCCTGGAGTGTGGGATGTGGTGCCCACCTAGCCCATCACCCCCCAGACACAGCCAGGGGGCTTTTTGTGCCCCAGGCAGGCTCTGTCCTTCCTTTTCCAGCAGCCACAAACGTCCTCCGAGCGTCCAGCCCAATTTCCTCACGTGCAAACCCCTCCATCAGCAGAAGCAGACCCACTCCTGGCTCCCTGTTTGTCCCTGATAAGGCCACCCTGGGTATTTTTATCTCCAGGCACATCTGTCCTGCCAGAGCTGCTCCTGCTCTGCGTTCCTCCTGCATTTCTGCTGGTTTTGCACAGGGAATTCACGGGTTTTTTGGATTGTTGGTGCTCAGGCTGTACACAAAACCCTGTCTAGCCCCTGGAATCCTCTGCCCCTCTGGAAAAACATCCCAGGGCAGCTGAAAACATGCCACAGCCTCGTTACACTCAAAGCCACATCCCTCCTGAGGTTGCTTTTCCTCTTTAATCACTTCCATGTCGTATGCTTCGTGGCACAACTGTTTGTTCAGTGACTCCAGGGCATGACTGTGCATTCGGGTCCATTCCTGATGGTCCCATGACTGTTCCTTTAGCTTCAATGTCACCTGTTCCTGCTCTCTGTGCTACCCCAGCTCACTCACTCACCGCAGTTGGTATTTATTGACAAAGCTGTTGATAAAAATATTAAATTAATTTGGCTTCGAGAGCATGTATTCTCCTTTATAACTCCCAGCACACTCCAATCTCTGAGGGGCAGACAGGGCACAGCACATGTCTCTGTCCCACCTATGCAGCAGCCAGGCTGTCACAGGGGACAGAAGTTTCCTTTTTGGGGAGTGCAAATTGTTCTGGTTTCTCCCACAGCACAAAGAATGGAGCCCTGGGGTGTCTCCAGCACCTTCTCCCCAAATCCAGAGGTCACACCTAACACCAGCTCTGTGTGTTGCGTTTTTCCTCATGAAAAGTTTTACCTGGAAGATAAAAAGGAACAAACCAGGCTGTTACAATGAAGTTTTGCCCAATTTTCCACCGAATTGGTTCCACTTCTTTGTCTTAATCGAAGCTCAGAAGGTTGTTGGGACAGGGAACTCCTTGGCTATGACATGACAGCTCAAATTCCTCCCTCTGTGACAGCCAAGGCTGGGGATTCTGGAGAGGTCAGGATCCTGGAAAGCAGTGGGATCACAGTGGGATTTGGCCTGAAGCAACTAGCAGAGATTTCAATGGGAAACCACAGCCTGGAGAGCAAGGAATATCCTGTTAGCCGAACACAGAATTCAGGAAACTCTGGGATTCAGGAAACTCTGGGATTCAGGCTCTCAGCCACACACAGCACCACACCATCCCCACCAAGAGCTCTGTCAGCCCAGCTTCAACCCTTGTGAGTCAGGAAACCCTGAGAAAAGCCTTGTGGAGCAGCAGTGAACTCTCCCAGGAGCAGCTGGGGAAGGGAGGTGGCAGCAAAGGCTGACACAAACCAGGTGCCCTTTGTGCGTGACCAGCGACAGGCAATGGGCAAAGTCCAGCAGCTGTCTCCAAAATACAACCAGCCTGCTCTGAAATACAATTATTCTGCTTCAAAATACAACTCCTCTGCTCCCAAATCCAACTGGCTTGATCCCAAATACAACCCCTCTGCTCCAAAATCCAGCCAGCCTGCTCCAAAATACAATTATTCTGCTCCAAAATACAATCCCTCTGCTCCAAAATCCAATTACTCTGCTCCCAAATACAACCAACCTGCTCCCAAATACAACCACTCTGCTCCCAAATACAACCCCTCTGCTCCAAAATCCAACCAGCCTGCTCCCAAATCCAACTGACTTGATCCAAAATACAATCCTTCTGCTCCCAAATACAACCCCTCTGCTCCAAAATCCAACCAGCCTGCTCCAAAATACAATCACACTGCTCCCAAATACAATCCCTCTGCTCCAAAATCCAACTGGATTGATCCCAAATACAATCCTTCTGCTCCAAAATCCAATCACTCTGCTCCCAAATACAATCCCTCTGCTCCCAAATACAACCAACCTGTTCCCAAATCCAACTGGCCTGATCCCAAATACAACCCTTCTGCTCCCAAATCCAACTGGCTTGATCCCAAATACAGCCCTTCTGCTCCAAAATCCAACCAGCCTGTTCCCAAATACAATTACTCTGCTCCCAAATCCAATCACTCTGCTCCTAAATACAATCCTTCTCCTCCAAAATCCAACTGGCCTGCTCCCAAATACAATCATTCTCCTCCAAAATCCAACTGGCTTGATCCCAAATCCAATCACTCTGCTCCAAAATACAATCACTCTGCTCCCAAATACAACTGGCTTGTTCCCAAACACAATCCTTCTGCTCCAAAATCCAACCAGCCTGCTCCAAAATACAATCCCTCTGCTCCCAAATCCAACTGGCTTGATCCCAAATACAATCCCTCTGCTCCAAAATCCAATCCCTCTGCTCCCAAATACAATCATTCTCCTCCAAAATCCAACTGGCTTGATCCCAAATACAATCCCTCTGCTCCCAAATACAACCCTTCTGCTCCCAAATCCAACTGACCTGATCCCAAATACAACCCCTCTGCTCCCAAATCCAACTGGCTTGATCCCAAATACAATCACTCTGCTCCCAAATCCAACTGGCCTGATCCCAAATACAATCCCTCTGCTCCCAAATACAATCCCTCTGCTCCCAAATCCAACTGGCTTGATCCCAAATACAATCCTTTTGCTCCAAAATCCAACTGGCTTAATCCCAAATACAATTACTTTGCTCCCAAATACAATCACTCTGCTCCAAGTCCAACCAACCTGCTCCCAAATCCAACTGGTCTGATCCCAAATACAATCGCTCTGCTCCCAAACACAATCACTCTGCTCCCAAATCCAACTGGCTTGATCCCAAACACAATCTTTCTGCTCCAAAATCTGACCAGCCTGCTCCCAACTGCAATTGTCCTCCAAAATCCAACCAGCCAGCTCCAGTGGGAGCAGCTGCTGACAGTGCTCCCAGGATCCTGACCTCCACCTCCCTTTGTCACCTCTGCCCTCAGAACCCCAGAATCACAGAATTGTTGAGGTTGGAAAACCACTCTGAGCCCAACTGTCCCCCCAGCATTGCCAAGGCCACCACTGAACCATGTCCCAAGTGCCACATCCACATGGCGGTTAAATCCCCCCAGGGATGGGGATTCCCCCACTGGGGGGGACAGCCCTTTCCAGGAGTTTGTCCCTCAGCCCGTGGCTTGTCCCCTGGTCTGTCCCACATCCCCTGGCTGTGCTCTCCCACCTACCCCCTGCCCCATTCCCAGCACAACCTCTCCCCCTATTCCACCCCTCAGCTGCCATTCCCTGCCTCCTCCCACTCCACGGGCAGATTAGCTTTCCCGAGTGGATTCAGATTATCCCATTTTTAGCCACAACCAATTCCAGCCGATGTCCTCATCCCAGCAGCTCCCGTGGTCAGCCTCACCTCCACGCTCGCTGGCTCCCTTCCCACTTCTGGAAGCACTTAGGGAAGAGCTGGAGACGTGTTTCCTGCCCAGCGGGAGCACAGGCAGGGCTGGAACGTGCAGAATGAGCCATTCCAAAGGCTGCAGCCCCCTCTCTGAGCTCTCCGGCCCGCCCTGTGCCCCGGGGGGATGTTTTCAGCAGCACCAGCTGTGGAAGCAGTTCCAGGAAAAATGCTCTGCCCCTCTGCCGGGATTGCTCTGTGTTGGATTCCTGTGGTACCTGCGGGGTCCACACCTGAGCAGGTCACGTTTTGGGGATGCTGCAGGTGAGGAGCTGCAAGGTGGGGCAGGTTAAAGCCTGGTGGGAACTCGGCAAAAATGGATTCTGAGGATCGACGTGGCCAGCACAAAACTCCTCAGAATCCACGGACAAACGTGCTTGGACAGAGAGAGAGCAGCAGAAAGATGTTTGCCAGACCCACGGCGCCGCTTTGGCACCTAAACCTTCAACCCGGCAAAGTGCAAGCTGTGCAAAAACACATGACATCATCACATCCCAGCCCCGTCCATCAGACACGGGTAAAAATAGCCTCACGCCAAGAGGGGCCTCCCGGCAGGGAGAGGGGAAGGGAAATCGGGAGCTTCCCCCAGCTCCTGGTACATCCAAATCCTACAAAAATAGTGTGGGGTAATGCTGGGGGGTGTCCTGCTCGGGGGGTGTCCTGCTCAGGGGGTGTCCTGCTCCCCAGGGGTGTCCTGCTCAGGGGATGTCCTGCTCAGGGGGTGTCCTGCTCGAGGGATGTCCTGCTTGGGGGATGTCCTGCTCGGGGGATGTCCTGCTCAGGGGGTGTCCTGCTCAGGGGGATGTCCTGCTCAGGGAATGTCCTGCTCCCCAGGGAGTGACAATCCCACTGCATGGCGGCACCAGAGCGTCCCCACAAACCCCAGAGCCTGCAGGGGTTCCCGAAAGGGGTAAAAGCAAACTGAGCTCAGAGGGGCTCAGAAATCACCACGGATTCTGTCAGGTTACAGTCGATGTTCAGGGGGATTCATACCTGAGACTCAAATTAAATAAGGTAAGGAGATCCAGGCTGGCTGCACATGTGGGATAATCACCTCCAGGCTGGGAAGCAGTTTCAAGGGCCAACAGCACCGTGGAGGTCCTGTCCAAGCCCTGGTCCTGGAGGGATCCATGCCCAGGGCATTTGGGGACAGGGGTGACAGGAGTGTCACTCTCCAAGTGCCGCCTGCCTGGAGCAATGGAGACAGAACTCGCCCCCAGCAGCAAATCCTGCCTGCCTGTCCTCCCACACACCAGAATCCTGGATGGAAACCAAAATACGAACCTTTAGACCTGTAATCTCACTGCTGAGATCCCCAAACTCCTCA
This sequence comes from Lichenostomus cassidix, assembly GCF_008360975.1. Taxonomy (NCBI): domain Eukaryota; kingdom Metazoa; phylum Chordata; class Aves; order Passeriformes; family Meliphagidae; genus Lichenostomus; species Lichenostomus cassidix. The sequence continues at coordinate 151,767,664 of NC_139482.1, read as the reverse complement.
GCCAAGAGTCACAGCCCAAATGGAGGCATCTGAGGTGTTTCTGTGCTCAGGGCAGGCAGAAAGGAGTTCAGAGGAGGGGCTGATGGCAGCACAGCCTGCAGCATTCCCTCCTGGAACCCTTTTTCCAGACTTTCCCAAGATCCCTGACTGCAAACTGTGGTGGGAGAAGGTGAGACTGAGCAGAGGGACAACCTGAGAGGGGCTGGCAGAGGGACAGGTCAGAATCTGGGACAAAAAGGTTTCTGCTGCTGCCCCACACCAGGGAAATGGAAATGGCATTCCTGGTGAAGGAAATGTAATCAGCTCCAGGGCATGAGAATTTCAGAATTGTTTGGGTTGGAAAAGCCCTCAGAGCCCATCAAGTCAAACTGTTCCCCAGCACTGCCAAGGCCACCACTGATCGTTGTGGATCGTTGTCCCCAAGTGCCACATCCACACGGCTGCTAAATCCCTCCAGAGATGGGGACACCACCACTGCCTGGGGCAGCTGTGCCCTTTCCAGGAAAGGCTGGACTGCTCTTTCCAGGAAGGAATTTTCCCAGTATCCCACCTGAACTCAACTTGAGGTCATTCCCTCTTGTCCTGTCCCTCATTCCCTGGGATCATAGCCTGACCCCACCTGGCTGCATCCTCCTGTCAGGGAGTTCTAGGGAGTGAGAAGGTCCCTCCCACCCTGAGCCTTCTTTTCTCCAGGCCAATTCCAGCCACCCCAGCTCCCTCAGCATCTCCTGGTGCTCCATCAGAATTCCCAGCTGGAACCCTGGGAGCAGCCAGGGGCAGGAGGTCACATTCAGCATTGAGAGTGTGGAAGCCACCAGGATGGAGCCCATTTCTCCCATCTTTGGTGACTTGATGGCTGGGACAACCTGAGGAGGGAGGACTGTGTGACATCCAACTCCTGCTGCTGGTTGGTATTTATGTGCCTCAAAAAACTTTAAGGATCCTACTAGGAGCTGCTTGGTGGAGCCAGGACAGAGATATGAGAATCTCCAGCCAGGGATGTGTCCAGCATGTGGGTGACAACATGTTGGAGATTCCCAGAGCACCTCTGAGGACCAAACACTTCCTGCCACAAAACTGGGAGCAACTCTCCAGCTTGTACCTGAGCTCACCATGTCCCTGCATCCTATTTTGGCCCATTTCCAACTGTGGATCCCGAGGGGAAAAGCACAGAGACCTGAGCAGGGGCTGAGCTGTGTTTCATCAGCTGCAGCTCCTGGCAATCCTGTGGAGCCTCTGGAGCCAGGAGCTGCATCTGCGTCTCTGGTTAATAGCCCTCAATCAATTTTTCTCCCACAAATTTGCCTAATGGCTTTTAAAATCCCTTTAAAATCTACTTGGGCCGCTGCAAACGCCCCGTGGCAATGAATTCCGCCGTGGATCACGCCGAACACTCACCCCAAGGAACAGTAGAAGGTTTCCCTCCTCCGTGTATTCCGCAGCTCCGTCGGGTATTCCAGCTGCTGCTCCATGTGGAATGACACGCCTGGAATGAGCAGGCAGGACAGATGTGCTCTGCTGTGTGTTCCCCAGGAAAGGAAAAGGGAGTTGTAGAAGGAAGATAAGGTGTGGAATAGTGAAGGGCCTCTCCCCGTGCTGTCCCTGCAGTCCAGCCCTGCATGTCCCCAGCTCAGCTGAATAACTGGTTTCACATGAAAACTCATCCACACCTCTGCCACCCCTCCCTGTGCCACCAGAACCACCCAGAAACTTCGGTGGCATCAGCAAACTCTGCCAACTCATTGCTCATCCCTTTTCTGGGAGGGGGCTGGAGGTAATGAGAGGCAGGTCCACGTGGAACCAGAGTGGGCCAGGGACAGGAGGTGGTCACAGGAGTGCCACTGGGGATTGGAGTCAGCCAAGGACAGGAGGTGGTCACGGAAATGCTGCAAGGGCAGTGAAGATGCGGCAGATGGAAAAGGTGCTTTGGGTGTGGCGCGTGGTTTGTGTTTGGTTGCAACTTTTTTATTCCTCGTCCTTGAACTTATTCCCAGACGCACTTTTGACTTCGCCGTGATAAGAACCGGGGGTTGAATTCCCTTCCAGCCCTGTCTGGCACACATGGGACAAGGTCACCCACCGTGGGAGCTTGTGGCACCTGGCACAGACACGGAGGTGTAACGGGGGGTGGATGGGTGATGGGAGGTGGCCCAGGGGTGATGATGGGGGGTCTTTGCCAGGGGGTCACACCGACACGGTGACAGTGACAGCGGGGACTTCCCCAGGTGGGCTTAGACACGGGGCTGACATGTAGCTCTGTCACTGTCCATATCAGTGTCCCAGGGCTGCAGCTGGTGGCACCAGCCAGTGGCCCAGCAAGACCTGGTGGTGGCCCACACCAGGAAACACCTGCTGCTCTCCTGTGTCAGGCTGGGATGTTGTGTACGATTATCTGCTGTGCACCTCCTGCGTCACCTCGCCCAGAGCCACCTTCGCCGTGGTCCCCTCGGTTAACCACGGCGGCCAGAGGAGCCACAGGCTGCAGGGGGAGGAGGTGCCCAGACCCAGCCAGGCGCCAGTACAGCACGGAAGAAGGGTGGGACAACAAATAGTCGGGCTAAAAGTAACTGGAGACGGCCAGAAAAAGAAAAAAAAAATCAACCAACGAGCCAGACACTTCCCAGCGGAATGAAAACGGCGCTGGGTGGGGGGTGGTGGAGATATTTCGGGGTGCCCAGGGCCCGGCGAGGGGGTCCTGCAGGGGTCCAGCCCCTGGCAGTCGCACGGAGTTGTGGCCACTCGGGAAGGTGCCGCGGTGGCCGTGGGACGTTCGGGGACGATTGTGGGGAGCCGGGAGGAGGGGAACCCCCCGAGACGGGGCTGGGGGCGGCAGAGGTCGGGGGGAGGCTGGGCAAGGAGGCACCACCGGCATGGGACGGGCTCGGGAACGGGGCTCCGGGGGGTGGGACAAGCCCCGGGGCCCCGAGCGGGGGCAACCGGCGAGTGCTGGGGGGGGGCGCTGAGTGCCGGGGGAGGACACCGGACACGCACCGGGCGGCCCCGGGGAGGGTCGTTCCCGGCGGCGCATCGCGGTCCGGGGTGCGGGAGGTGCCGGGGGTGCGGGAGGAGCTGGAGGTGCGGGAATTGCTGGAGGTGTGGGGGGTGCGGGGGCTCCTCCCGGTGGGGCGGGGCGTGCGCGGCCGCACGTCCGGAGCGGGGCGGGACGAGACCGAGCCAGCCCAGCGCGGCACCGGCAGAGCGCGGCGGGGCTCGAGGCGGTGCGGATCGGTGCGGTGCCGCCGGGATCGGTGCGGCTCGTTGCGTTCCCTTGGGTTCCGTTCGGTTCTGTTCGGCTCGGCTCGGCTCGGCTCGGATCGGAGCGGCTCGGGTCGGATCAGAGCGGATCGGATCGGACTAGAGCGGCTCGGCTCGGCACATTTCGGCACAGCTCAGCCCAGCTGGGCTCGGCGCAGCTCAGCACAGCTCGGCACAGCTCGGCACAGCTCGCACAGCGCGGTTCGCGGCGGGGATGGCGGTCCCGGAGCCGGACGCGCGGCTGGCGCAGGAGAAGGAGGAGGAGAGCGAGGAGGAGAGCGAGGTGCTGGAGGAGAGTCCCTGCGGCCGCTGGCAGAAGCGCCGCGAGCAGGTGGGAGCCGAGCGCGGCGGGACGGGAATGCCGGAGGGCGGCCATGGGAATGCCGGGCAGGGAGACGCCGGCAGATCGGGATGTGGATGCCGCGGGATGTGGATGGAGACGCCGCCGCCGGGCCCTGCGGGGCTCCGGGCTGTGCGAGGCGCTCAACGCGACCCCTCGCCCATCGCGGGGCCGGAGTGGCCGCAGGGCACGGCGATGGAGGGCGAGTCGCCGGGGGCGGCCGGAGGAACGGAGAGCCGGTGCGGGGAGCCGGGCTCGGTCGTGCCCCGGCTCGGGGTGTGCCGGTGTGGAAAGCCGGGCTCGCCATGCTACAGTGCTTGGCGTGGCGGTGTGGAAAGCCGGGCTCGCCTCGCCTCGGTGCGGGTTGTGCCGGTGCGGGGAGCCCGGTGCGGGGAGCCCGGTGCGGGGAGCCCGGTGCGGAGTGTGCCGGTGCGGGGTGCCCGGTGCGGGGTGTGCCGGTGCGGGGTGTGCCGGTGCGGGGCGTGCCGGTGCGGAGAGCCCGGTGCGGGGAGCCCGGTGCGGATTGTGCCGGTGCGGGGAGCCCGGTGTGGGGTGTGCCGGTGCGGGGAGCTCGGTGTGGGGTGTGCCGGTGCGGGGAGCTCGGTGTGGGGTGTGCCGGTGCGAGGAGCCCGGTGCGGATTGTGCCGGTGCGGGAACCGGGCTCGCTATGCCCAGGTCCGTGCAGACCGGGCTGGCCATGCCCTGGTGTGAGGAGCCGAGCTCATCGAGCCCCGGTGCGGCTGCTGGTGAGGAGCAAGGAGCGAGGTTTCACCGTGCCCTGGGCTGGGGTGTGTGGAGCAGGAATTGGGGCTCATCGTGCCCCTCTGGGGAGCCCTGGAAGATGGGCTCGCCGTGCCCCGGTGGGGAGAGCCGGGCAGTGCCCGGGGCACCGGAGCAGTCCCCGGCACGTCCCGCAGCTCGGAGCTCAGATGCCCGTTCTGCCTACAGCCATCCTGCAGGGCTGCCGGAGGGTCCCGGAGGTTTTTGCCGGTCTGAGAAAACCCTTGAGCTGTGCCCGGTGACAGCGACACAGGTGACAGGATGGTGACCCCGAGGTGATGGCTTGGAGCTGCTGCGGGGATGGGGGCTTGCTGGGTCAGTAGTGGGGTGACCCTCACAGCTCACCCCCAGGGCTGGACAACCCGATTCCTCCTCTCCAGAGCAGGGGTTGGTTTGCTTCAGCTGATCTTCCTAGGCCAGAGAAGCATCAGGACCATCTCCACAAAAATGGGGCTGGAGTCACCCTGCCTCTGTCAGGGCACCCAGGAATGGGGACCAGAATCGGTGGGTGACCCCAGGCAGGGGTGGGACAGAGACACGTCACAGGCACTGTGCTTGAAGGGGAAAAGGCCCATCCAAGGCCAAACTCTTTATCTTCCCGTTATCTCCCCTCTCCCCTGTTAAGTACCCAACCCCAGCATTTAGCTTTGCCTGCGGCTGCATCTCCCAGCCTGAATTCCCAGCCTGGGCTTTGCTGAGATCTTGATAAGCTGCTCCTGTCTGATAAGCTGCTCCTGCCAGCCAGCGCCATCAGCACCTGCCACTCTGTCCCTCGGTGCTGCCAGGTGCTTCCACACCCACACATTCCCCTTCCCTCCCCATTCCTGCTCCCTCCCCCTCTCTGGCAGACGCCTTCCCCACACCAGGGTGCCTAACCCTGACCCTTTCGCTCATAAAAAGAAGGACATCGAGGAACTGGAGGATTTTCAGAGACAGGAGTGGAACTGGGAAGAGTTTGGAGGAACAGGAGTGGATGAGAGAGCTGGGGGGGTTCAGCCAGGAGAAAAGGCTCAGGAGGAACCTTCTGGCTCTCCACAACTCCCTGACAGGTGGGGATCAGACTCTGCTCCCAGAGAATGAGGGACAGGACAAGAGGAAATGTCCTCCAGCTGTGCTAGGGGAGGTCTGGTGGGATGTTAGGAAAATTCCTTCCGTCTGTTCTGGCCAAACAACGACGTTTAATTATGAGGATTTCAACATGAATTTTGTGCAGGAGCTTTCTGGAGTGGTGCTGCCATGCATGGATTTGGCCCGGGGGGGTTCATCCTCCTGTGAGGGTGTGGGAGAAGTGGAAACCCCCCAGTGCCATCTCCACGCAGGTACTTTGGGTTTCTGTCTCTCTCCATCCACTGGGATTTTCCAGCTGGAGCAGTGGCAAGGGTGGGTTGGCCTTTCCAAGGGCAGGACAGCTGTTCCAGGAGGGCTGGAGTGGCAGGAAGGCTCCTTGATTGCCAAGAGGAGGAAGTTTTGTGGAAGAGCTGCGTCTGTGCAAATTCACAGATGCTTCGTGACGTGCAGGAAGGAGCTGAGTGCTGTCGAGCTGCTCTCCTCTCACTGCCCTCAGCACTCCTGGAATTTGTACCCATAGGGAGCTCCCCTCACTCTCCTGCAGGTCTGCTGTAATTATTTATTTTGCTAATCTGGTTTGGTCAGAAGAGACAAGCCCTGTGTGGGACCTGCAGAGCTGTGCTAGGGGAGGTGTGGGTTGGATATTGAGAAAATTCCTCCTGGAAAGGGTTGTCCAGCCCAGGCTGCCCAGGGCAGTGGTGGAATCCCAACCCCTGGGGAGATTTAAGATCCTTGGGGATGTGGGTTTGTGGTGGCCTTGGCAGTGCTGGATTGACTCACTGGGCTGAAAGGCTTTTCCAACCTGAACCATTCCACGATTCCACAGTTCTGTAGGCTGATTGACAATGCACAATACATTAAGATTGATGTACAATAATGATGTGGACTCAAGGACTACACCTTGTTTTCACACACACAGGGCTGTGCTGAACCTGCTCTGCCCCCCCCCAGGAATAAACCATCTCCCTTCCCGACCTCCTCTGCCTATTTATGATTATTTATTCCTCAGGGATGTGAAGTCACAGGTTGTCACGAGCAGTTCAGGGAATAGAAACGCTTGGATGAGGTGTGAGGAGAAGCAGCACTGTGTCCCCTGCAGTGTCACATCCCCAGCCCAGCCCTGTCCTGCCCCTCTCAGTGCTCTCCTGTTGTTTGTGAACTGCTGCTGGCACAAAATTTTCCATGTGGGAACACCAGGGATCTTTCAGCCTTGCTTTGATGAACTCATTTGCTTTTCCCACCCACCCTGGGGAGTATAAGCAGAAGGGAGAAGAAACTCAGTTTTCTGCGTTTGTGGAAAGTTTTGCACCTTTGCTGGTCTGAGCTGGGGTTGTGGCTGAGCCTCGTGCTGGGATCAGTCTGGTTTATCCCTGTTGGTTTGTGTTCCCAAACCCTCAATCTGCCTGGAAAAGGGAGGGTTATGACCAGCAAGTATTTGCTGCTCACAAATGCTGGTCCCACCACGATCATCTGTCACATTTTTCGGGTTCAGACCACGATTTCCACATCCTCCCCCTCATCTCTCCCAGTCATTCCCACCTCTCAGTTCTGCCCATTGTGCTCCCTGTGGAAATGCCCTCAGCCCAGCGTGCTTTGGGTTCCTGAGGGCTTTTCCCTTGGGATGAGAGTGGTGTGGCAAAGCTCAGCTGTGGTTCACAGACAGAACTTTGGAGTTGTTCCTATAATTTATTCCTCTGAGCAACCCTGCAGTTGCCTCTCTCTCATAATTCTGCTGCTGCTTCTAATATGGGATTTGTTTTGGAGCACCCTTGGATTTCAGTTCTGGAAGGGATGGAGCATCCAGAGGGGCCTGGATGGTCTGGGGAGGACAGAGTGAACCTCGTGAAGTCCAGCAAGGCACGTCCTGCACTTGGACTGGGGACTGGCTGGAGAGAATCCATGGGGAGAAGGACCTGGGGGTGCTGGGAAAGCTGGATTTGCTCTGGCCATATGCACTGGGATCCCAAAACCCTTTGATCCACCAGTGTGGGCAGCAGGGGAAGGGGGGATTCTCCCCTTCTGCCCCACTCAGGTGAGACCTCACCTGCAGGAGCTGGGAGAGCTGGGAATGTCCAGTCTGGAGAAAGGAAGGATCCAAGGAGACCTCAGAGCTCCTTCCAGTGTCTAAAGGGTCTCCAGGAGAGCTGGAGAGGAACTTGGGACAAAGACCTGGAGTGACAGGACACGGGGAATGGCTTCCCACTGCCAGAGGGCAAAATTAAATGGGATTTTTAGGAAGAAATCCTTCCCTGTGAAGGTGGAGAGGCACAGGTTGCCCAGAGAAGCTTCCTCCATCCCTGAAAGTTTTCCAGGCTGGATTGAATGGGGTGTGGAGCAACCTGGTCCAGTGGGAGGTGTCCCTGCTCATGTCACTGGGGGTCTTGAAGATTCTTGAAGAATCACCATCCTGGGATTCTCCAATCCGAACCATGAGCTTTAACTCACCCAGCAGGATGAAAGAAAGGAGGGAAGGAGGGAAACAAGAGAAGAAACGCAGAGAAAAAAAAAAAAAAAGCGCTGAAGCGGAATTTTTAGGAAATAAAGCGATATTTAAAAAAGTCAGCAAGAGGGGGAGGTTTTTGGGGTGCTGCTGTAGGTTCCCACAGTTTCGAAAACGAAAACAAAACATGGAAAAACAGTGTTAAGCGCTGGAATCCCGTGAGGTGCAGGGGGTTCCCATTTTTAGGCATTAATGAGGTTTGCAGTTGGCAGCAGGATCATCCGTGGTGGATGAGTTGGGAAAGCTCCAACTATGCATTATCTGCCACGGGGTTATTTTTAAAAAGCTGCTTTGTTGCCAGCCATCCCCAGGGATCTGGGCTCGGAGTGTGAGGAGCTTTTCCAGCGCAGGGAGGATCAGCTGGAGGACTTGGCTCCTTCTTTTCCTGCCATTTCTTTTGTTCCTGCTTCTTTTTCCTTCTGCGGCTTTCGTTTGCTTGCGGGTGAACTTTGCAGGGTGAGTTTGGGCTGATTGTGCTGAGCTAAGCTGAACTCTTGCAGGGGAACTTCTGGGACTTTTGGGTTAATATCCAAGAATTTAGGGTAATATCAAAGAATTTAGGGTTAATATCCAATGATTTGGGTGTTGTTTGGGTTTGTTTGGGTTTTTGATTTAGGGTGAATATCCAAGAATTTAGGGTTCATATCCAAGAATTTAGGGTTCATATCCAAGAATTTTGGCTAATATCCAAGACTTTAGGGATAACATCCAAGAAGTTAGGGTGAATATCCAAGAATTTAGGGATAATATCCAAGAATTTGGGGTTCATATCCAAGAATTTTGGCTAATATCCAAGACTTTAGGAATAATATCCAATAAGTTAGGGTGAATATCCAAGAATTTTGGCTTATATCTAAGACTTTAGGAATAATATCCAAGACTTGAGGGACAATATCCAAGAATTTGGGGTTCATATCCAAGAATTTTTGCTAATATCCAAGACTTGAGGGACAATATCCAAGAATTTAGGGTTAATATCCAAGAATTTTGGCTTATATCTAAGACTTCAGGGTTAATATCCAAGACTTTAGGACAGTGAACGCTTCACCCTGTGCTCTAAACAGGCCTTTTGGGTCACCCTAGAGGCTTCTAACCGAGAATAAACCGAGAGGAAAATTGAATTCTACTGGAAAACTCACCGGTAGATAAAAATTGCAGGAAGCAGCCAGCGGAGTTCTGTCCCCAGCACGTGCTCCGGGGGTCTGGCAAGGAACAAGCCTTGGCTGTGCCAGATTTAGAGTCCTCCCCATCACCCTCCGAGCTCGTAGGCGGTGCAGGGCCTGTTCTGGATGGTGCCTTGGGGCTGCTCTGCCCGTGCCACGTTCTCCATTTCACGGAGCCTTTAATCCTTCGGGATCTTAGCCGGCCACAACAATCCTGTGCCTTGTTCTCGCTGCTGGGGAGGGAGCTGACGTCAGCCCGCCGTGAGGCTTCAGTGCAGGAGCTTGTGGTTTTTCATGCAGGAACATGCTCCTTATTCCCGTCCGTATTCTGCAAGGAATGTCTGGTTGCAGCTCCTTTTTCCCATCCCTGTTGTGCACGGGAATTCCTGGTTGCAGCTCCTTTATCCCATTCCCTATTATGCTTGGGATTGCCTGGTTGCAGCTCCTTTATCCCATCCCTATTGTACGCAGGAATTCCTGGTTGCAGATTCTTTATGCCATCCATATTCCCATCCATATTTCAAGGAATTCCTGGTTGCAGTTTTATCCCATCTATTGTGCACGGAATTCTGGTGCAGCTCCTTTATCCCATCCCTTTTCGGATCCTGGTGCAGCCTTTATCCCATTCCTGTTGCACAGGAATTCCTGGTGCAGCTCTTTATCCCATTGTGGTTGTTGTTTTTTTTGTTGGGTGTGGTTGGTTTTTTTGTTGAATTCCTGGCTGCAGCTCCTTTATCCCATTCCCTATTATGCTTGGGATTGCCTGGTTGCAGCTCCTTTATCCAATTCCTATGCTGCACAGGAATTCCTGGTTGCAGATTCTTTATCCCATCCATATTGTGCACAGGAATTTCTGGTTGCAGCTCCTTTATCCCATCCCTGTTGTACACAGGAATTCCTGGCTGCAGCCCTTTTATCCCATTCCTGTTGTGCACAGGAATTCCTGGCTGCAGCTCCTTTATCCCATCCATATTGTGCACGGAAATTCCTTGTTGCAACTCCTTAATCCCATCCCTATTGTATGCAGGAATGCCTGGTTGCAGCTCCTTTTTCCCATCCCTGTTCCACACAGGAATTCCTGGTTGCAGCTTCTTTATCCCATCCATATTCTGCAAGGAATGCCTGCTTGCAGCTGCTTTATCCCATTCCCTGTTATGCTTGGGATTGCCTGGTAGCAGCCCTTTTATCCCATTCCTGTGCTACACAGGAATTCCTGGTTGCAGCTCCTTTATCCCATCCATATTCTGCAAATAATGCCTCGTTGCAGTGCCTTTATCCCATCCCTGTTGTGCACAGGAATTCCTGGTTGCAGCTCCTTTTTCCCATTCCCTATTATGCTTGGGAATGCCTGGTTGCAGCTCCTTTATTCCATTCCTGTGCTGCACAGAAATTTCTGATTGCAACTCCTTTATTCCATTCCTGTGCTGCACAGGAATGCCTGGTTGCACCTCCTTTTTCCCATCCATATTCTGCAAGGAATTCCTGGTTGCAGCTCCTTTATCCCATTCCCTATTATGCTTGGGATTGCCTTTATCCAATTCCTATTGTGCCCAGGAATTCCTGGATGCATCTCCTTTATCTCATTCCTGTGCTGCACAGGAATTCCTGGTTGCAGCTCCTTTATCCCATCCCTGTTGTACACGGGAATTCCTGGTTGCAGCTCCTTTATCCCATCCATATTCTGCATTTCCCCTCAATCTCCCAAACAGATGCTGCTCCTCAGCTCCCAGAAGGTTCCCTCTGCACTCCCCCCCACCTGAAGCGTTACAATTACTGGCATTTGCCCCGTGTTCTTCCCTTTCCTGTCTTTATCCAAGTTTTTTTGGCCCTTTCCCTCGCCTTCCCAGGGGGTTGGTTTTGTTTGCAGTGCCCAGATGTTGCAGCCAAGTCCTGCAGGCTCGAGCCCTCTCTGTGCCCCTCGGTTCCTTCCTGCTTTTCCTCTGCTGTAATCAGAGACCTCTCCGGTCCCAGAGGATTTTGTATTCCACTGCTGGGACCAGGGGGTGTCCCAGGCTGTGCTCCAAGAGGGATGAAGCTGCTGGAGTGCTGTGGATTGGCTCTTTGCTGAGCAGTTGGATGGCAAACCCACGGCTGAGCTTCCTGCAGGGATCACAGACTGATCACCAAGGGTTTCTTTGGTTTTCCTGGAGCTGCTCTGCTGATGGCTCAGTTGGTTAACAGGGCAAAACCAGGGAAATCAGACCAAAGTCCTCTGAGCTGGGCTGATTCCTGCTGGTCACTGCTCCTGCCCAGCCTGCAGAGGCTGCTGCCTGCTGCTTCCCACTGGGCCTGGATGCTCATCCAGCACAGTCTGGCTGGAGCACTGCAAAGTCAGCCTGGGTTTTTGTCACTGGGTTGGACTGGTGGGCACTGGGTGCCTGTGGGTTATGGCACGGGCTGGGAGGGAGTACAGCATTCCCATGGGATGGGGCACAGCATAACCACGGAATGCCTATGGGATTGGGCACAGGAAACCTGTGGGATGGGACACAGCATAACCATGGGATGAGGTCCAGAAAGCCTATGGGATTGGGCACTGGAAGTTGGGTGGGGTTGGGTGGGTTGGGTTTGGGGGTGGTGGGGTGTTGGGTGGGGGGTTGGGTTGGGTGGGTGGGTTGGGTGTTGGGTGGGTGTTTGGGTTGGGGTTGGGTTGGGTTGTGGGTGGGGGTTGGTGGGTTGGTGTGGGTTGGGTTGGGGTGGGTGGGGGTTGTGGGTGGGTGGTGTGGGTTTGGGGTGGGGTGGGGGGTGGGTGGGGGGTGTGGGTGGTGGTGTGGGTTGGGGGGGGTGTGGGTGTGGGTGGGTGGTTTGGGTTGGGTGGTGGGTGGGGGGTGGGTTGGGGGGTGGGTGGGGGGTGGGTGGGTGGTGTGGGTTTGGGGTGGGTGGGGGTTGGGTGGGGTTGTGGTGGGGGTTGGTGGGTTGGTGGGGGGTGGGTTGGGGGTGGGTGTGGGTTGGGTGGGTGTTGGGTTGGGGGGGTGGGTGGGGGTTGGGTGGGTGGTGTGGGTTTGGGGGGGTGGGGTGTTGGGTGGGTGGTTTGGGTGGGTTGGGTGGGTGTGGGTTGGGTGGTGGTTGGGTTGGGGGGGTGGTGGGTTGGGTTGGGGGGTGGGTGTGGGGTGGGGTGGGGGTGGGTGGGGGTTGGGTGGGGTTGTGGGTGGGGGTTGGTGGGTTGGGTGGGGGGTGGGTTGGGGGTGGGTGGGGGTTGGGTGGGTGGTTTGGGTTGGGGGGTGGGATGGGGCACAGCATAACCATGGGATGAGGTCCAGAAAGCCTGTGGGATTTGGCACAGGAATCCCATGGGATGTGGCACAGGAAGCCCATGGGATGGGGCAGAGCATAACCGTGGGATGAGGTCCAGAAATCCTATGGGATTGGGCACAGGAAGCCTATGGTATGGGGCACAGCATAACCATGGGATGGGGCATGGCATAACCACAGGATGAGGCACAGGAATCCCATGGAATAAGGCACAGCATAACCATGGGATGGGGCACAGGAATCCCAGGGAATTGGACACAGGAAGCCCATGGGATGGGGCACAGCATAACCATGGGATGAGGTCCAGAAATTGGGTGGGTGGTGGTTGGGGGGTGGTGGGTTGTGGGTGGGTGGTTGGGTTTGGTTGGGTGGGTGTTGGGTTGGGGGGTGGGGTGGGTGTGTGGGTGGGTGTCCTATGGGATTGGTCACAGGAATCCCATGGAATAAGGCACAGCATAACCATGGGATGAGGTCCAGAAAGCCTGTGGGATTTGGCACAGAAAGCCTGCAGGATGGGGCACTGCATGCCCACAGGGATGGGATACAGGATGCCCAGGGATGAGATACCACCTGCTCATCCTCTCTTTTGGAACCTCCTGCTCCCACCATCCACCTCAACCCCTCCAGGCTCCACTCTCCCAGTGTGGGGTGGCACTGGGATCTTTTCCCTTTCCTCCTGGATCCTGCAGATCCCTGTGCCACTGCCCAGCCCCATTTCCTGGGTGAGGCTGCTGGGCTGGGGTGACACCAGGCTTGTCTCACCTCGCAGGGCTGGGCAGTGCTGGGCTGAGGGTGACCCCACATTTGTGTCACCTCCAGGGGCCCTGCAGGGCCTGGGGGGGTAAAACAAACATTGCTTCAGGCTGCAGGCGTGCACAGGGAACAGCTTCTCCCAGGAAATAGCAACCCTGGTACTGCCCCGTGCAGGATTTCTCCTGGCTCTGGTCTGGAGAGTGGAAAAATACTCCTCTGTCCCTTTCCTGCAGCAGTGGCCAGAGAACAGGGATCACAGTGTTTGCTCCAGCAGCTGCTGGCCAGGAGGGAAGGGCAGCCGTGGGCATGGAGGGAAGGAAAAGCTTCCAACCCTCCCACCCAACCCTCCTACCCTCCAGCTGCGTTCCCGAGGAGTCCTGCTCAAGATCCTGCTGGGAGAGGCAGGATCCCTGTCCACTGGGATTACACAGGGATTATCCCTGTGCTGCTGCAGCTGCCAAGCAGGAGTTTCCTAGGAATGGACAGTGGCTTCCCACTGGCAGAGGGAAGGGTCAGATGGGATGTTGGGAAGGAATTCCTCCCTGTGAGGGTGAAGAGGTGCTGCAGTGGAATTCCTAGAGAAGCTGTGGCTGTCCCTGGATCCCTGGAAGTGTCCAAGGCCAGGTTGGATGGTTTGGAGCAGCCTGGGATACAGGAAGGTGTCCCTGTCTGTGGCAGGGGGTAGAAGGAGATGAGCTTTAAGGTTCCTTCCCACCCACACCATCCTGGACTTTGATGATTCTGTGACAAGAAGAGTTCCTGGGAAAAAAAGGCTGGGTGCTGTGGGTGCTCCTCCTGCCCTGGGTGGGGCAGCTCTGCTGCTGCCCATCCCACTGCCTTGTCCCTGACTCAGTTTCCCTGCCTGCTCTCCCAAGCCCGGAGCACAGCTGGGCACTGGGGTGATTTCCCTGGTTGACTGAGCAGCCCTGCTGCTTTCTGCCCTCAGCTCTGCTCCTTCTTCCCGGCTCCAGGATGGAACTGGTCACCAGTACCTCCCTGTGGCACCACGGCTGTGCTGGTGGCAGAGCTCACCCTGTGCCTCCCTGCCCTCAGTCAGGCTGAATTAGTGGGTTTGTGAGAGACAACATCAAATGCTTCACTGGAATCAAAATATTTTCCATCTCGTGCCTTCCCTTCACCTGCTGGTTGTGTAACAGGATCGCTCGGACAGAACAGGTTTGTCTGGCGCTGCAGGGCTGAGCTGCTCTGCTGTGGGTGCCACGGGTGTCCCCAGCCCTCCTGTCCCAGCCCTGAGTGCTCCTGCCGTGGGGACAGCTCCTGCCAGCTGAGGGACAGGTGGAGCTGTCATTGCTCAGGGTTACTGCTGGTCACAGTCCCCTCTACGGGGACAAAGGGACTGCTGGTGGTCCTGGTCGCCTCCCTGGGGACAGATGGGCTGGTGGTGGCCCTTCTGGTGTTGAATGTGACCTCTGAAGCAAGAGCTGGGAGTCTGGAGTGTTTCCCACTCAGGAGAGGGGTGTGACAGCCACTCACCCGGGCCACAGTAAGGGCACAGGGTGGGTCAGTGACCCTTTATCCCCAGGGTCCTACAGGCTCTGCTTGCACTGCCACTCCCTTTCCCTGTCCCTTGGGGATCTCAGGTGTCCCTGACTGAGGCCTCAGCCCTCTCTGCTCGTTTTTTTTTCCCTTCCCATGTTTTCTGAAACGGTTTCTGTGTTGCAACAGCCACCCCTGCCCTGCCTGGGGCCACAGCTGGGGACGGCAGGGCACAGCTTCGGTCAGGGACAGGGGGCACGAGGTTTGGGAGGGGCACGGGTGCAGGAATGGGACACAGCCCTCCCCGTCACCCAGCTCCTGGGACACTGGGGTGGACAGGCCAGGCTGGGATTTATCCTAAAGAGAGGTTTTCCAGGCATGCAAATCCCAGACTTTCCCAGTGCTGAATATTGTGGTGGCCCAAGCAGTGAGATAATTGATGCACACAGTGAGTGGAGAATCATGGAATTATTTGGGTGAAAATGGACCTTACAGATACCCCTGCCATGGGAGCAAAAACTCCTCTCCCATTATTTCCAGCCCCATCCACCAGCTGCTCTCCCAGAGCCTCATCTCTGAGCATTCCCATGCCAGTCTCAACCCTCGTTGACGAGAAAAGCTCAGAAGGCAGCGATTTATTGGAAGCTTCAACCTGATCTTTGGTAAACCTGCCCTGCCCCGTCCCCAGCGACCGCTCAGAGCGTTTTCTGGCAGCAGGAGCTCTCCCAGCCTGGTTCCAGCAGTGCTCACCACGGAGCTGCCGGGAATAGCGGATAACCACGCGGTATAACCGCGCGGGATAACCGCGGAGACCCGACTGCCTTTTGTCCCAGTCAGGCTGCGTGGAAAACGCCGCGTTTATTTATTTATGGAGGCCGAGCCAGAGCTCGGCGCGGGAGCAGCTGGTGGGGATCAGCTTTGTTCTCTCAGCGCAAGACAGAGCACGTCTGTGTCCACACAGAGCGGGGAAGGTTCCTCCCCATCACGTTTCAGGGCCTCCCAGATCCTGGCAGATCCGCTGCCCCGAACCCTGAGCGCGCTCGGGATCAGAAAGCGGCTTGTTTGGAGGTGGGGAGGACCCTCCAGGCTCGTGCTGGTGTGCACTGGGATCACTGGGATCACTGGGAAGGCTGTGGCTGAGTGCCTTGGCCGTCCGTGCTGAGCTTAGCGCGGAGCACGCGGAGCCTGTGCCGGGGAGAACAAGGAACAGAGGTGCTTTTGTGTGGCTGCAGCAGGAATTGGGCCATGAACTCCCCTGCTAATGAGCTGGGGGTGCTGAGAGCTCATGGCTGCCCCGAGCCTGGGCAGCAAGATTGTCACCAAAAATCGGGGAGAAAATAAAAAACCCCCTAATGTTGTATTTGACGTAATAGAGAACCAGGCGTTGCTTTATTTTCTGGCCAGGATGTGCCAAGGGAAATATTCCAAACGTGCGTGTTTTTACAGGATTTTCTCTCAAACTTTGTGCAGTCGAAACTCATAAAAGATGGATTGTTTCGAAGTTTATTGGTCCAGAGTTGAGCAGCTCCCAGTATTCGGTTTCCTGTTGGATCTGAATTTCTTTGCCTCTGATGTTAATTAGGTCATTTTTTTATTTTCTTATCAGTCTTTTCTGGACTAGATGTCTCCAACTCTGCCAGAGGCGAGTTTGTAGGTGACCACTGCTGTCCTGTTGATGGTTTTTTATCTTTCTGGCTATCTTTTGGGCTATCCCTGGTTGATATGTTAAGCCCATCTCTGTAGAGTGATGCTACATCTCCCAAAAATCTTCAAAAAATTCCTTTCCCCAAGGCAAAGTCCAACTGAGCTTAACTAGAGAAATAAAATAAAATTTTTAAAGTTATATTTTTTCCAGCTGAGCCCCAAGCCCTGGCATCAGGACACCACATAGCTGCCCTGGCAGCAGCAGAACAATCTCCTTTTTCCTCTGAATTTCCCCTTTTCCTCCTCCAGGGCCACTTCAGGGACCTGAAGTCCAAAAAAAGCTTAATTTTTAAGACAGTGCCATGTTGCCGTGGCAGGGATTGTTGTAACAGCGTGGAGACTCTGCTCTTCCTGAGCAGGAATCATGTTTCAGGCTGATTTATTTATTATTTTTTATTTATTTATTTATGTGCTTACGCTGGGAAGTGTCAATCATTCTGGAAATGACATTCAGTGACATGGAGGTGATTTCTATTGTCATGATTTACCTACCAAAGCTGCAATGAGGGTTCATGTGGCCAGAAAATCTCTGAATTCCCAGAGGTCTGTGGGTAATAAACCAGTCAGAAAAACCAGTAAGGTCTGGCTGATTAGGTTGGGATGAACCAAAAAGAAAAGAAAATGGATTTTGTTTCATGAGTTGCCTGCGGAGGAGGTGATGCCATCCTCCCCCAGACCACCCCTGTCCCCCCAAAATTCATCCCTCAAACCTCCCCTTTCCCCCAGGTGAACCAGGGGAACATGCCTGGCATCCAGAGCACCTTCCTGGCCATGGACACCGAGGAGGGTGTGGAGGTGGTGTGGAACGAGCTGCTTTTCACTGACAAAAAAGCCTTCAAAGCACATGAGGTGAGACCCTGAGACCCCCACACACCTCCCTGGGTGGTGCACAGCCTGGCAGGATGGCTTCCTGCCCTCTGGCACTGGGATTTCCTCATTTTCTGCTGCAAAAAGCAGCTCCAGAGTCCTCCAGGGGTCTGAGGAGGTGACATCCCCAGCTCTTGGGGTGCCCTGCCCAAGGTCCAGGGGGTCTGAGGGGGTCTGGGGTGTCCAAGAGGACCTTCCACCTCACCTGTCCTGCCCCATGCCAGGACCCACCACCTCACCTGTGCTCTGTTGTGCCCCCAGGAGAAGATCAAGACCATGTTTGAGCAGCTGGTGCTGGTGGATCACCCCAACATCGTGAAGCTCCACAAGTACTGGCTGGACGTGAAGGACTCCAAGGCGAGGGTAAGGGGTTTGGGGAGCAGGTGGGGATCCCAGTTTTGCTCCTCACCCTTCTCCATGAGGGTCCAGGCTGGGAGGAGCTGACCTCCTCTCCCCTGCCAGGTCATCTTCATCACGGAATATGTGTCCTCGGGGAGCCTCAAGCAGTTCCTGAAGAAAACCAAGAAGAACCACAAGGCCATGAATGCCAGGGTGAGTTCTGGGAGCATCACAGGAGTGGCTCTGTGTCCTTGTCCCTTCCAGGGAGGGTCTCTGGGACCCTACAGGGCAGAGCAGGTGGGAGTTGCTGTTTCCTGGGTCACACGGGGACCTTGCTGGACCTCAGGAGAGCCCAAATTGGATTCTGCTGGCCCCAAGTGGCCGCAGTGGGTGACACTGCCTGGGGTGCTCTGCGTGTCCCCACCCTGCCCAGGGGGTTCAAGGGACTGCAAAGCCACTGGCCAGGGCTGGTGTGAGTGACCTGTGGGATAATCCAGAGCTTGCCATGGGCGACCTTTCCCTATCCCAGGTTGCTCCAAGTCCCGTCCAGCCTGGCCTTGGTCACTTCCAGGGATCCAGGGGCAGCCACAGCTTCTCTGGACAGCCTGTGCCAGGCCCTCCCCACCCTCCCAGGGAAAGATTTCTTCCCAAAATCCCATCCAACCCTGCTCTCTGGGTGTGAGAAACCCTTCCCACTTGTCCTGTCACTCCATCCCATGTCCAAAGTTCCTCCCACCTCTCCTGCAGCGTTGAGCCCTTTGCTGGAGTCCTTTGAACAGGGGACAGGGCACTATGTGGGACAATGTGGGACACATCACTGAGCCTCAGCTGGGCATAGCAGGATGTCCCTGTCGCTGGGAGTGGGTGGGAAGGACCCTGATCATCAGCAGGGCATAGCAGGATGTCCCTGTCACTGGGAATGGGGGGGAAGGACCCTGATCATCAGCAAGGCACAGCAGGATGTCCCTGTCACTGGGAGTGGGTGGGAAGGACCCTGATCATCAGCAGGGCACAGCAGGATGTCCCTGTCACTGGGAATGTCACTGTGTTTTGGCTCATGGAGCTCTGTCCCTGCTCTGTCCCTGCCCTAGGCCTGGAAGCGCTGGTGCACCCAGATCCTCTCAGCTCTCAGGTGAGGCTTCCCTGGCTCCCTGCCCTGCCCCGTGGGGTCCTGGGGGGTGCAGGCTGTGCTCGGGACACCCCTGTGCCCCCCCAGCTTCCTGCACTCCTGTGAGCCCCCCATCATCCACGGCAACCTCACCAGCGACACCATCTTCATCCAGCACAACGGGCTCATCAAGATCGGCTCTGGTGGGGCAGCGCCGGCCTGGTCTGGGGGGTCTGAGGGGGCCTGGGGGGTCGAGGGGGCCTGGGGGTTTGGGGGAGCCTGGGGGTCTGAGGGGGTCTGGGGGGTCTGAGGGGTACAAGGGGGTCCATGGGGGTTTAGGATCTGAGGGATCCACGAGGGTCCAAGAGGTCAGGGTTTGAAGGATCTGAGGGGTTCAAGGGGGTCTGAGGGGGTCCAAGGGGTCTGGGGGGTCTGAGGGATCTGAGAGGTCCATTGGGTCCAAGGGGTCTGAGAGATCCAAGGGGTTCTGGGGAGGTCTGAGGGGTCCTGGGGGTCGAGGGGGTCAGAGGGGTCCATGGGGGTCTGAGGGATCCAAGGGGGTCAGGGGGGTCTGAGGGGTCTGAGGGGTCCATGGGTCCAGGGGTTTGAAGGATCCAAGGGGATCTGAGGGATCCAAGAGGGTCTGGGGGGTCCGAGGGGTTTGGTGATGGTCCAAGGGGGTCCAGGGGGGTTCAAGGGTCCTGAGGGATCCAAGGGGGTCTGGGCATCTGAGGGATTTGAGGAGTCCATGAGGTACAAAGGGTCTGGGGGATCCAAGGGGGTCTGAGGGGTCCAAGGGGGTCCAGGGGGGTCCCAGGGATCTGAGGGGTTCATGGGGTCTGAGGAATCCAGCAGGGTTTGAGGGGTCCAAGAGGGTCTGGAGGGTCCAAGGGGTCCATGGAATCCAAGGAGGTCCGGGGGGTTTGAGGGATCTGAGGGGTCCATGGGTTCTGAGGGATCGAAGGGGGTCTGAGGGGTCCGAGGGATCTGAGGGGTCCAGGGGGGTCTGAGGGATCCAAGAGGGCCTGAGGAGTCCATGGAATCCAAGGGTTCTGAGGGATCCAAGGGCATCTGAGGGATCTGGGGGGTTTGAGGGATCTGAGGTGTCCAAGGGGGTCTGGGGTGTCTGAGGGATCCAAGAGGTCTGAGGGGTCCAAGGGGTTTGGCAGGAGGAAGGGACAAGGGTCCTGCAGGTTGTGGGGGGGGGTCCTAGCCAGGCAGGAGCCCCAAAAATCGTGGGGTCCCTTTTTGGGGTGCCAACCTTGGCGTCACCCGTTCTTCTCCTCTGCCCTCTCCTGCCTTCCCAACGTCTGGCTCCATCTGGCAGTTTGGCACCGGGTGTTTGCCAATGGTGAGTGACCTCCCAGCGTGTCCCCTGCCCTGGGGACACCCCTGTCACCCCTGAGCCCCCACCAGTGGATTATCAGGCACAGGGGATGATCCTGGGCTCTGTGGAGAGGGAGGAACCTTCATCCCTCCTGGAATTGCTGCTCCTGGGTGGGAGTGGAGAGATCTCCTGGGATGGGTTGTGCCCAGGGTGGGCAGAGGCACCCACAGACCACCCCCTCGTCCCCAAAGACCACCCCCTGACCCCCTCAGGGCACCCACAGACCCCTCAGAGCACCCACAGACCCCATCTCACCCCACAGCCCTCCCGGATGATCTCCGCAGCCCCATCAGGATCGAGCGGGAAGAGCTGAGGAACCTCCACTTCTTCCCTCCGGAGTATGGCCGTGAGTAGGGGCTGGGATGGGGGGAATGGGGGACATGGGGAGCTCCTGAGGCTCCATCCTGATGTCTCCTGGTCTGTTTTCCAGAGAAGGCAGACGGGACGGCCGTGGATATCTTCTCCTTCGGGATGTGCGCGCTGGAGGTGTGGAATGGGACAAACCCCTGGGAATGGGGGGATCCTGTCCCTTGTCTGGGGGTGTCCCTTGTCCCTTGTCCCTTTCCCTATGGACTGGCCACTCTTCTGCTCCCAGATGGCCGTGCTGGAGATCCAGACCAACGGGGACACGCGGGTGTCAGAGGAAGCCATCATGAGGGCCAGGCATTCCCTGGATGATCCCAACATGAGGGTGAGTGCAGCTGGAGGAGCCTGCTGGGGGTAAATCCATGTCCTACATCCTTCCTGGGGGTAAATCCATGTCCTACATCCTTCCTGGGGGTAAATCCATGTCCTACATCCTTCCTGGGGGTAAATCCATGTCCTACATCCTTCCTGGGGGTAAATCCATGTCCTACATCCCTCCTGGGGGTAAATCCATGTCCTACATCCCTCCTGGGGGTAAATCCCATCCTGTGTAAATCCCATCCTTCATCTCTCCCTCCTCAGTGTAAATCCCATCCTGCATCCTTCCTCAATGTAAATGCCATCCTGCATCCCTCCTAGGTGCAAATCCCATCCTTCATCTTTCCCTCCTCAGTGTAAATCCCATCCTGCATCCCTCCTGGGTACAAATCCCACTCTGCAGCCCTCCTGGGTGCAAATCCCATCCTGCATCTCTTCCTCCTCAGTGTAAATTCCATCCTGCATCCCTCCTGGACATAAATCCCATCCTGCATCTTTCCCTCCTCCATGTAAATCCCACCCTGCATCTCTCCTGGGTGCAAATCCCATCCTGCATCCCTCCTGGATGTAAATCCCGTCCTTCATCTCTCCTTCCTCAGTGTAAATCCCATCCTGCATCCTTCCTGGGGGTAAATCCATGTTCTACATCCCTCCTGGGGGTAAATCCATGTCCTACATCCCTCCTGGATGTAAATCCCATCCTGTATCTCTCCCTCCTCCATGTAAATCCCATCCTGCATCCCTCCTAGGTGCAAATCCCATCCTTCATCTCTCCCTCCTTAGTGTAAATCCCATCCTTTATGTCTCCTTCCTCATTGTAAATCCCATCCTGCATCCCTCCTGGATGTAAATCCCATCCTTCATCTCTCCTTCCTCAGTGTAAATCCCATCCTGTATCCCTCCTGGGTGCAAATCCCATCCTTCATCTTTCCCTCCTCCATGTAAATTCCACCCTGCATCTCTCCTAGGTGCAAATCCCATCCTTCATCTCTCCCTCCTCAGTGCAAATCCCATCCTGCATCTCTCCCTCCTCCATGTAAATCCCATCCTGCATCCCTCCTGGACGTAAATCCCATCCTTCATCTTTCCCTCCTCAGTGTAAATCCCATCCTGCATCCTTCCCGGGGGTAAATCCATGTCTTTCTTACATCCCTCCTGGGGGTAAATCCATGTCCTACATCCCTCCTGGATGTAAATCCCATCCTGCATCCCTCCTGGGTGCAAATCCTATCCTTCATCTTTCCCTTTTCAATGTAAATCCCATCCTTCATCTTTCCCTCCTCAATGTAAATCCCATCCTGCATCTCTTCCTCCTTAGTGTAAATCCCATTCTGCATCCCTCCTGGGTACAAATCCCATCCTTCATCTTTCCCTCCTCAGTGCAAATCCCAACCTGCATCCCTCCTGGGTGCAAATCCCCATAAATACTTGGGAAAACAGTTTGATAAGGAGACAGGACAGTTTGGGGGTTAATTGGGATTTGGGATCAGACAGAAGAAGGCATGGAATACCCAGAACTTTTGATCCTCTTCCATCTGCCCTGACCCACCTCAACCCCCTTCCTCTTCCTTTGGCAGCCTCCAAAACATGCCATAATAATGAGTTTGTACATTCCCCAAATTCCCTTGTTTGATCGCAGAATTCCTCCAGGCATCCCACAGGAAATCCTGCCCCTCAGATCCCACATTTCGCACGTTTCAGGAGTCCCAGGAAGTCTCCTCTGCAGGGCATTGGCAGATCCTTGGATCCCACTGCTCATCCTGCCCTTTCCCCACTCCCACCACCACATTCCTGCTCTCAGGGCTGATCCTTTTCCTGCCCCTTCTCCTGCTGGGCCAGTGGAGACCTCCTTCCCAGCTCTGCCCACCCAGAATTCTGCTGCCTGATACAGAAAGAGCCCCTTGGATCTGTTTCCCAGGAAATTGTTTAACAAACAGCGTGACCCCAAACTTAGGGCAGTGACCCCTGTGCTTTTTGGGGTCCCCAGCTAAGGACATGTGGGTGCTGGAGTGTGTCCAGGGAAGGGTTTGGAGCTCCAGGAGAAGCTGAGGGAGCTCAGCAGTGAGAAAAGGAGGCTCAGGGGGGACATTTTTGCTCTCCACAACTCCCTGACAGGAGGGTACAGCCGAGGGAGGATTTGGGTTCTGTTCTCAGGGAACAAGAGGAAACAACCAGGGGAGGTTCAAATTGGACATCAGGAGGAATTTCTTCAGGGAAAGCGTGGTCAGGCATTGGAAGGAGCTGCCCAGGGAGGTGGTGGATTCTCCATCCCTGGAGGTGTCAAAGGAGTGACTTGAGGACACTCAGTGCTTTGGGGTGGTGACAAGGTGGGGATTGAGCACACGGTGGACTTGATGGTCAGGGAACTCTTCCAGCCTCAATGATTCCATGATTCTCTGTGTGAAATGAGAGGAGCAGGGGAATGTCCTGCTCTGCTCCAGCTCTGCTCCAGCTCTGCTCCAGCTTGTTCTCCTGCTCTGATCCCAGGAGTTCATCCTGTCCTGCCTGACCCTGAACCCAGACAAGCGCCCAACAGCCCACAACCTCCTCTTCCACCGGGTGCTCTTCGAGGTCCATTCCCTGAAGCTGCTGGCAGCCCATTGCTTCATCAACCACCAGTGTGAGTGCCTGGGACCACCCAGACCCCCAGGATCATCTTCACCCAAGGAGGCAGGCTGGGAGAGCTGGGAATGTTCAGCCTGGAGAAGAGAAAGGTCCAAGGAGACCT
Organism: Lichenostomus cassidix; assembly: GCF_008360975.1. NCBI lineage: Eukaryota > Metazoa > Chordata > Aves > Passeriformes > Meliphagidae > Lichenostomus > Lichenostomus cassidix. The sequence continues at coordinate 151,744,239 of NC_139482.1, read as the reverse complement.
TAGAGCTTCTTTCAGTGCTTCAAGGGGCTCCAGGAAAGCTGGAGAGGGATTTTGGAAAAGGGCCTGGAGGGACAAGGCAAGGGGGAATGGTTTCCCACCAGAGGACAGGGTTTTTCCTTCCCAGAGGACAGGGTTAGATGGGATATTGGGAAGGAATTCCTGGCTGGGAGGGTGGTGAGGCTCTGGCACAGGTTGCCTGTCGTTGTTGAGCCGCTAGCAGAGAAAGAAGATCCAGGTTCAAAGTGTGGCATCAAGAAGAAGCTTTTTTTATTTAATTCCAACTTATATAGACTTTTCAAAGGTCACCCAGATTGGTCAGTTCGAAGCCTCCCTCTAGGCCTGATTGGCCAGGCCTGAACTGTCCATATTTTAAGAAACTGTTTCAACAAACATCCAAAGTTTCTTTGTTTATAAAATACAAGAAGAAGAGAAAAAGAATTCTCATGGGAAAAGTCTGTGCTAGCCACAGGTTGCCCAGAGAAGCTGTGGCTGCCCCATCCCTGAAAGTCTTCCAGGCCAGATTGGACAACCAGGAGCAACCTGGGATAGGGGAATATTTCCCTGGAGTGAGACTAGATGGGATTTAAGGTCCTTCCCACCCAAATTATCTTGTGATTCCATGTGCAGAGCCTGGGGAGAGAGGCAGTGGCTCCCATCCCTTCCCTGGAGCTTCCCCACCCTGCAGGACCCCCAGTCTCACACATCCCCTGTCCCTCTACCCCAGATCTGATGCCAGAGAACGTGGTGGAGGAGAAGATCAAGGAGCTGGACCTGAACATGGTGATGGCTGAGATCCGCAGGGAGGGTCGGCCTGGGGCACAGTGGAGGTGAGGATGAGGAAGATTCCACAGCATCCAGCCTGGAGATGCTGGTGCTGTGGGAAGCAGCCCTTCACCCCCTGAACCCTCCCATCCTGTTCCCTGCCCAGGTATTCAGAAGTTTCCTTCCTCGAGCTGGACAAGTTCCTGGAGGATGTCAGGTGGGTTGGAGCTCCCAGCTCTGCCTCAGCTCCCCAGGATGGACAAATGGGAATATCCTCCAGCTGTTTGGTTCCTCATTCCCCAGGCTCAGGGAGCTGCTCATCCCTGCTCCTTCCAGAGCCAGCTCTGCCAGGCTGCAGGGGACAGAATCAGCTCTCTGTGACATTGATTCCATCCCCTCTGTGTCTGTGCCAGGAATGGGATTTATCCCTTGATGAACTTCGCCGTCTCCAGACCCCACGCCCTCCCACGTGCTCTCTCCCAGCCCCAGGAGGACCCTCAGAAAGCCAAGACTCCAACACCAGAGCCCTTTGATGTGGAGACCAGGAAGGTAAGGCCAGATCCAGGTGGGGACAGCTCCTCCGTTGGTCTCCATCCCTGCTGTAAGGACACCTCTCCTGTCAGCCATGGCCCTGCTGAGAGCTGGGAGAGGAATTCTGGGGTTTCAGCTGGAATTGCAAAGTCCTGCTTGGAGCCAGAGGGGTCATGTCCAGGCTGATCCTGAGCTGGGCTTTTCCAGGTGGTGCAGATGCAGTGCAACATGGAGCTGAATGAGGACAAGAGCCAGTGGCACGTGAGTACCTGGATCCTGATCTGCTCCTGGCACTGGGAATGGGACTGGAAAATGGGATTTGGGAATGGGATTTGGGAATGGCCTCAGCTGGTTTCCCATGGTTCCCAAGGAAATCACTCCTGGCCTGTACAATGAAAGAATTCCCAAAGAAGCCATGAATTCCCCTGCCCTGTGGGACACTGGAGTGTCTGGATGTCTCCATCCCTGGTGTTTCCAGACTCTTTTGGACTCCCATTTTTTCTAGCCCATCACTTGGAGGGAGCTGGAATTGCTCCAGGGCATCAGCACTGTCCAAGAGCTCCCAGTCCCAGCACTCTCCAAGAGTTCCCACGTTCCCACAGTGCCTGAGTTCCCACATTCCCACAGTTCCCAGCACCTCCTGGTGTTGTTGGAGGGGCTGGGATGATCAGAGTTTCTCCTGTCTCCACAGCTCACACTCCTGCTCATCCTGGAGGACAAACTGCACCGACAGCTCAGCTATGACCTGCTGCCCAGTAGGTTCCTGCAGGGAATGCTGGGGGTGGATGCTGGGGGATCCTGCAGCCCTGGCGGGGTTAGGCTCTATTGGACAAAGATGTTCCATCTTTCCAGCCAGCTTCCCTGCCTTTCCCTCTTCCTTTCCCTTCCCTTTCCTTCCTCTCCTCCTCCTTTTTCCTTTTTCCTTTTTCCTTTTTCCTTTCCTTTCCTTTCCTTTCCTTTCCTTTCCTTTCCTTTCCTTTCCTTTCCTTTCCTTTCCTTTCCCTTCCCTTCCTTTCCCTTCCTTTCTCTCCTCCTCCTTCTCCTTTTTCCTTTCCTTTCTCTCCTCCTCCTTCTCCTTTTTCCTTTCCTTTCTCTCCTCCTCCTTCTCCTTTTTCCTTTCCTTTCCCTTCCCTTTTCTATTTTCCTTTTTCCTTTCCTTTTTCCCTTTCTCTTCCTTTCCTCTCCTGCTCCTTTACCCTTTCCTTCCTTTTTTCCTTCCCTTCTTTTTCTTTCACTTCCCTTCCTTTCCCCTTTCCTTTTTCCTTTCCTTTTTCCTTTCCTTTTTCCTTTCCTTTTTCCCTTCCCCATTTCCTTTTTCACTTTCTTTTTCCCTTGGGGTCCCTGCTCTTACCCACCTAGAACCTCTGCTGGTGACTCTGGCACGAGGGAGTCACCTGCCCATACAATGAGAGTTGGGAGGGCAGCAAGTGGATGACTGCAGCTCTCCCAGGAACAGGAGCTCCACAAGCAGTATCCATGTTCATGTTCTCCTTCTCCTTGTCTCTGCAGCTGATAACTCCAAGGATTTGGCCACAGAGTTGGTGCATTATGGATTCATCCACGAGGTGAGTTCCTGCTGTTCCCAAATCCTCACAGGCAGGGATTGAGGTTCTGTTCCCTCCAGACTCTGCTCCAGGAGCTGTTCCAGGTTAATTAGCTGGACCTTAAATAATTCTGACTGGGAGAACCAGGGGAGCCCCCAGGGAAGGAGGCTGATTCCTTACTTAAGGAATCATAGAATCATTAAGTTTGGGAAAGACCTCCAAGATTATTGAGTCCAACCTGTGACAAACATGCAAGATCACCTTGACAACACCCCCCAAGTGCCACATCCACATGTTTATTAAATACTTCCAGGGATGGGGACTCCACCACTGCCCAGGGCAGCTGTGCCAGGGCTGGACAGCCCTTTCCAGGAGGAATTTTCTCAATATTCTGCCTCAACCTCCCCTGGCACAGCTTGAGGTCATTTTCTGTTGTCCTGTCCTTCATTCTCTGGGAGCAGAGCCTGACCTGGCTGCATCCTCCTGTCAGGGAGTTGTAGAGAGTGAGAAAGTCCTCCCTGAGCCTCCTTTTCTCCAGGCTGAGCCTCTCCAGCTCCTTCAGCCACTCCTGAGGCTCCAGACCTTCCCCAGCTCCATTCCCTTCCCTGGACACACTCCAACCCCTCCACGTCCTCTACCTGGGGACTCCAAACCTGCCCCAGAACTGGAGGTGTCTCAGCAATGCCAGCACAGGAATGGCTCAGGATTGGCACTGTGGGAGGCTGGAGGTGTCTGGGATAACCCAGCAAAGAGACTTTTTGGCACATTTGGGTTTCAGGACGACTGTGAAAAGCTGGCCACGTTCCTGGAGAGCGCCTTCCACAAGCACCGCTCCCAAGCCCTGTGAGCACTCGGCACCCACCGGAGTCCCCATTCCCAGGGGATCAAGGTGCTGGACTGGAGGATCCCCCAGGGGCTCCCAAGCCACCAAACTGCAGCAGGACTCACCTGGCCGAGCCTTGGGCCGAGGGGGGTTTGCCCAATCCGTGCTCTGGGAAGGCAACAGCCGGCGGAGGACTCAGCAGACACTGGGAATTACATCCTGGAACGTTGGGATCCGTGTTCCCTGCTCCTGAGGGGAGATGTGGGGGAGTGGGCAGCACCCCCTGGCAGCCCCTTCCCGGTGGGGTTTGTGAAGCTGCTGCAGGAACCCCCAGCCGGATCCATTTCCCTCTGGGAATGATCAACTTTTCTCGCTGCAGGTCCCAAAGCTATTTTTTCCCTCTCTGCCATCTGGAATGGTCCTTGCCGAGGGGAGGGGAGGAGCAGGCTTGGAAAGCCCTCGTGTAGCTTCCCATCTGCCACATTCCACTGTCAATCCTGAATTTCTCCGGGTTTGAGGCTTCCACTGAGCGGCCTGTGCTCACAATCCTTGGGATGAGCTGGGACTGTGTGAGCTGGACACGATGTGGCTTGGGAAGAAATTCCAGAAAACCTGACCCACCACCTGGATCCACACATGTGGATCAGCAGGAACCTCACTGATGCTCCACAGAATCCTTCTCATTCCCCAGCTCCTCTTACAGCCTTCCAAAAATCCCATGACATCTTCAGGAGGAAGCCCTGGTGCCTCTTCCTCCCATTCCTCCCACAGTGGCTGGAATGTCAGTCCCTATCCTGGAGAAGGGGGAATTGCCACCATCACCATCCCAGTGCTGCCCTTTGCCGAAGGGACGTGTCGTTGACATGGGGAGAAGTGCAAATAGGAATTGTCTCTGTTCAAGAGTCATGCAGGGCTGCTCCTGCTGTGCCAGGGAAAAGTGGCTCTGACATCCTGCTCTGTGCTGTGCCAGGGAAAACTGGCTCTGGCATCCTGCTGTGTGCTGCTCTGTGACAGAGTTCTGTGCTGGTGCTGCTCCTGCCGCTCCTGCTGTGCCAGGGAAAAGTGGCTCTGGCATCCTGCTCTGTGCTGTGCTGGTGCTGCTCCTGCTGCAGGAACGCTTGTCCTGCTGTGTGTGTGGTGTTGGTTGTGTGGGGGTTGTTGTTGTGTGTGGTGTGTTGCTCCTGCTGTGCCAGGGAAAACAGCCTTTGGCATCCTGCTGTGTGCTATGCTGGTGCTGCTCCTGCTGCTCCTGCTGTGCCAGGGAAACTGGCTCTGATATCCTGCTGTGTGCTGTGCCAGTGCTGCTCCTGCCACGCCTGCTGTGCCAGGGAAAAGTGGCTCTGGCATCCTGCTGTGTGCTGTGCATCCTGCTCTGTACTGTGCCAGTGCTGCTCCTGCCACTCCTGCCGTGCCAGGGAAAACTGGCTCTGGTATCCTGCTCTGTGCTGGTGCTTCTCCTGCTGTGCCAGGGAAAACTAGCTCTGGCATCCTGCTCTGTGCTGCTCTGTGACAGACTTCTGTGCTGATGCTGCTCCTGCTGTGCCAGGGAAAAGTGGCTCTGATATCCTGCTCTGTGCTGTGCCGATGCTGCTCCTGCTGTGCCAGGGAAAAGTGGCTCTGATATCCTGCTGTGTGCTGTGCCAGTGCTGCTCCTGCCACTCCTGCTGTGCCAGGGAAAACTGGCTCTGGCATCCTGCTCTGTGCTGCTCTGTGACAGAGTTCTGTGCTGGTGCTGCTCCTTCTGCTCCTGCTGTGCCGGGGAAACTGTGGCATCCTGCTCTGTGCTGTGCCAGTGCTGCTCCTGCTGTGCCAGGGAAAACTGGCTGTGATATCCTGCTCCTGCTGTGCCAGTGCTGCTCCTGCCATGCCAGAGGAATCTGCCTCTGCCATCCTGCTCTGTGCTGGTGCTGCTCCCGCTGTATTGGGGGTGTCCTGCTCTGGCACTGTCCTGGTGATCTGCACCATGCCAGTGTGGCTCCTGCTATGCTGGAGGAATCTGGCTCTGGCATCCTGCGCTGTGCTGTGCCAGTGCTTTTTGCTGGTGCTACTCCTGCTGTGCCAGGGGAAACTGGCTCTGGCATCCTGCTGTGTGCTGTGCTGGTGCTGCTCCTGCTGCTCAGACTGTGCTGGGGGAATCTGGTTCTGGTGCTGTCCTGGTGATGTGCACCATGCTGGTGTTCCATGCCAGTGCTGCTCCTGCTGTGCCAGGGAAAACCAGCTCTGGCATCCTGCTCTGTGCTGGTGTTCTGTGCCAGGGAAAACTGCCTCTGGCATCCTGCTCTGTGCTGGTGTTCTGTGCCAGGGAAAACTTCCTCTGGCATCCTGCTGTGTGCTGGTGTTCTGTGCCAGGGAAAACTTCCTCTGGCATCCTGCTGTGTGCTGGTGTTCTGTGCCAGTGCTGCTCCTGCTGCTCCTGGTGTGCCAGGGAAAACCAGCTCTGGCATCCTGCTGGTGTTCTGTGCCAGTGCTGCTCCTGCTGTGCCAGGGAAAACCAGCTCTGGCATCCTGCTGGTGTTCTGTGCCAGTGCTGCTCCTGCTGCTCCTGGTGTGCTGTGGGGAACTGGCTCTGGCATCCTGCTCTGTGCTGGTGCTGCTCCTGCCAGGCTGTGGCAATCCAGCTCTGGCATCCTGCTCTGTGCTGCTCAAACTTTGCCTGGGAAATCCAGCTGGGGTGCTGTCCTGGTGATCTGCACCGTGCTGGTGTTTCCATGCCAGTGCTCCGTGCTGGTGCTGCTTCTGCTGCTCCCACTTGTGCCACGGAAAGCTGCCTCTGGCATCCTGCTCTGTGCTGATTTTCCACTCCGTGCTGGAGCTCTGTGTGGGCAAAGCCTGCCTTGCACCGCTCGTGTTTTTTGATGTCGCGCCGGCTGCATCCCGCTGGGGTTTTACCTCAGGCTGCATTCCTGGCCCAGGCTGCACTCCTGGCTCGCTGGGGCTGCACTGCTGGCCTGTGCTGCATTTGCAGCCCCTGCTGCATTCCCAGCTGTGCCGAGTTCCGAGCTGACAAATCAATAAAGCAGCCGATGCCCGTCGGAGCGCTCTGCGCCAAACCTCGCTCGTAATTCCTTAACTCCAGAGAAACTGAGGAGGAGGGATTCAGGGAATACCTCACAGCTGCTGATTCCCAATCCCTCCAGAGCACACCTGGCCTGGGCTCCAGACATTCCAACACATCCCAGCCCCTTAGCACTTCCTTAACACACCCCCCACCCATAAATCCATGGATTTAACAGCTCCTCTAACCCTGGAATTCCCTGCCCTTGGTGAAGTTTAGTGGCCCAAACTGCCAAAATCCTTTATAAAAACTTGGGGGCTCTGTGAATTCCATGGGGGTTTTCCTCCTTCTTGTTTATCTTCCATAGTGGGGATGTGAGAGTAGTGGGAATGTGAGAACAGTGGGAACACCTTGATGCCAGTTCTGCTCCAACCTGTGCCTCACCACCCTCACAGGGAAGGATTTCTTCCCAAGATCCCACCTATCTCTGCCCTCTGGCAGTGGGAAGCCATTCCCCGTTGTCCTGGCACTCCAGACCGTTGTCCAAAGTCCTTCTCCAGCTCTCCTGGAGCCCCTTTAGGCACTGGAAGGAGCTCTGAGGTGTCCCTGGAATGTTCTCCTTTCCACATGAACATTCCCAGCTTGGCTCCATTCCCTGTGCTGGGGTGTGGTCTTGGCTCTGCATTGAAATTTGGACATTAGGGGCCTCTCAAACAGAAGCTAGAGAAGGGACAGGATGGGGACAGAGACACTGGGATGGGGACATTTCACTCCAATTCCCAGCAGGTAATCCCAATCCGCCTTTCTATGACACATCCAGCACCTCCCGGTGTTCCCAGGGGGTTCCCGGGGCTCTTCCCCCGGCTGCGACTCAGCCGGCCCCTCAGGTTTAGCACGTTTTATCCCGTTTTAGCTGTATTTACCGGGATTTCGCGCATTTTAGCCGCTTTAAACCCGTTTTATCCGGAGCTTGGCCCGTTATAGCCCTACCCCGTGGCACCGGCAGCCTTGGACCTTCCCAAGCCACCGGGCGCTACCGACCTAGCGGCACTGAGGGCTGTAACAGCCTCGCTGGGACTCTATTCCCCCTAAAACCGCGCCGCGCCGTGACCTCCGACACGCACCGCGCCTGGGCGGCGCCATCTTGACACCCTCGCTCGGGTCACGTGATGACGACCCACTCTCGCGGAGATCTCGCGATACGTTGTCGCGTGCCGGCCGCGCGCGCCCCGCCCGTTTCCCGCGCGCGCCGCCGGGAGCCGCGCGCCTCAGACGGGAAGGACAAGATGGCGGCGACAACGACCATGGCGCTGGTGAGGGGGCGAGGAGGCTGAGGGAGCGGGCCGCGCCGGGCTGGCTCCTCGGAGGGCTCGCTGAGGGGCTCGTAGGGTTCTTCCCGCCTCTCCTCTCGGGGTTTGGGGCGGGATGAGGCGGGGTGGCCGCCCAAGCGAGGCCTGCTCGGGCCTGGCCCTCTCCGGGGTGGAGGTTGTGAGGGGAGGGCGCCGCTTGTCGCTGGTTGTTCTCTGGTTGTGGGCTCTCGCCGCGGTTTTCTCCCTGTGGGGAAGGTGTTGGTGTTCCCCCTGCCCGGTTTTGAGGTCTGAATGTAACCTGGAAGGGGAATGTGCGCCCTGGGCCTCTGCAGGGAACGGGATCGAGCATCACCGTGCAGCTCGCTCTTTTTGGGGCTGGTGTTTCCAAATCCGCTCCTTTAAACGCTCCTTTTCGGCCTCCTGTTCCCAAACCCGCCTGCATTGAGTTTTGTGGGAGTTCTTAGTGGGTTCTGAGACGTTTTTAGAGTTTTCCTGGATGGGCTGCGGGTGTGAGAGGAGGAGAACAGGAATCTCCGGGCTGTTGGTTTTCCTGGGATTTCAGCGTGAACAGAGCGATGGAAATGCTGCCATGAGGCTGCTCGGCTGGTTTTTTGACTCGCTGGGAACTGTGTGGAATGGAAATAGGAAGCCTCGCAGGTTCCAAGGCTCAGGGAAGGAGCTCCTCTTGTGAATCCTGGGCTGGATCTGCAGGCAGTGTGGCAAAACAGGAATTTATTGGTGGGTTTGTGTTTCCCCGTCGTTGTTTCCATGTAAAATATGGGATTTCTCTGAGGAGTAGCTCCGATTCCAGAGCTGCTCCAAGAGGCTGATGATGATCTCAGAAGAAATTGTGTGTCTTGGAATTCTTTTTGTGAATTCGCAGGTGTTTGTACTCCCAATTGGGAGTAATATAATTACAATATAAATAACTCTCACTTTGTTTCATGCCTCATCTTTCCTTAAATCCGTCGGAATAGGAAATTTCCCAGGTGAATGCTGGGAAGGAAAGGGCAGGTCTCACTCTGTGAGGTTATGGAATTCCCAGGGAATCTCTCTGTTCCTTGGATGGTCCCTGTTGGTGTTGGCAGTTGGATCACCTGCTGGGGCTGATCCAGCTGTTGGTGTGTTTTTTGAGGAATTTTGGCAGTCTGGGACGTTGGGTGACACCATGTCAGTGCTTCCAGTTCAGTGTTCCCCTCATTTCTTGGCCCTTCCCTCATCCCTGGGGTGTTTTTTCTTTGCTCTCTCCCAAATCCTGGCGATCTTTAGGCTCTCAGCACCCCTGGGAAGGGGAAAAAAAAACTTCTACAGAAGGATTTTGGAGCATCCCCTGTCACTGTCATCCCTTGTGTCCTCACATTAACTTCCAGTTCCTGAATTCCTTCTGCATTCCTGAATCACAGCTGGATTGGGTGGTTGGTCCTTCCCTGCAGGAATTTGTGGTCTCCTTGGGGACTTCAGTGACAGCAGTTTTATCAGCCACAGTTCATCCCCTTGGCTGGGCTGTGCAGTTTGGCAAAAATCATTTGGGAGCCTGATGGAGTCAGTCATGGAATCATGGAATCACAGCTTCTTTGGAATGGGATGAAATGGGTGAATTAAATCTCATTCAGTTCCACCCCTGCAAGTGTTGAAGGCCAGGCTGGACAGGGCTTGGAGCAGCCTGGAATTCCTTTGTCCCTGCCCGTGGTGGGAGGTGGGATTGGATGAGTTTTAAGGCCACTTCCCACCCAAACTATTCCATAATTCTGTCACTGGCCACATCCATAATTGTGGGAGCAATTTGCTCGTGAGGTGCTGCAGAAAATGACCCATTTGGGGAGGTTTTGATCCCTGCCAGTCTCTAGGAACACATCTGGGAAGTGGAAAAACTTTGGATGTGCCCCATGCTCTGGATTCTGCACGTGCCAGAGCTGCCAGCACTGCTGTTCCCTGTTTGAGAAAGGAATTGTTAAAAAAACTGAGTAATAAAGGTTACTGTGCCCACAAGGCCTTAGATGATAAATAGGCATCAACTGCTAAAATGTGGTTTTATCCACCAGGAAGAGCCTTTCTTGGGCACTCACCTGTTGCAGAGGAATTTCTTTCTGGAAAGGGTAGTCAGGCTGTTGGAAGGAGCTGCTGCTTGAGGTTTGGAGTTCCCATCCTTGGAGGTATCCAAGGCATGACTAGAAATGGCACTCAGTGCTCTGATCTAGTGAGGAGGTGGGGATTGATCACAGGTTGGACTTGATGATCTTGACATCTTTTCCAACCTCTGTGATCCTTGAATTCTGTGCTGCTCTGGCCATCATCCCTGCCAGGCTCTTGGGTGATACATTTCCAGCCTCTCTGCTGGATGTGATGTGAAAATTCTCCTCTGAATTCCTGTTCCATCCCTTGGAGCCAAATGTCCTTGCCATGTGCTTCATCCTTCCTTTTTGCACCTCCATCTCCTTGAAACTCCATGTGGTTTGCTGCTTGTGGTTCCCAAATAAATGGGAATTTTTGTATTTCTATCCTTTTTGTGTGTTTATGCTTCAGAGCAGTTTTCAGCCCTATAACAAATTTCCAGAAATGTTCCTGAGCTCTTGGAGTTCAAACCCCAAGGTCCCTTCAGCCTCAGCTTTGCCCTCTGTGCTGGAGCTGGGATGTTCCAGAGCAGTTTTTGGAAGCTGTGCCTGTTAATGAGCCCAAATTATATTAAATTATATTGAACTTAGCCATGCAATGGGCTGGGTTTGGAAGAATTGCAGCAGATTGGGCTCCATGGAGTGGATTTTTTATTGTGAACAGTTACATTCAGCAGCCCTTCACTCTGTTCTTCTCCTCCCACATCTCAGAGCTCCTAAATTGGAATAATTTAGTTTTTAAAGGTGGAGGAGATGGGAGCAGCAGTGGGAAAAGGGCTTGTGGGGTTTGAAATTGGCTGGGGAGAGCTCTGGGCCTGAGTGTCCAGTGGCAGAGATGTGGATGGGGACAAGGACAGCTGGTGACAAACAGAGCTTCAGACAGGTGGGAAAGGAGAAGAAGGACTTTTAAAATTAATTTAGTGGATGTTCCACAATCCAAGTGAATTTTGGAGATGAGTGAACCTTCCTTTATATACAGATCAGCATTTCTGGGTTGTGTTTGTGGCACTTTGGGACCTGGTGAGTTCTGGGGACAGTTGGACTCATTGGGCTGTGTGAGCTTTTCCAACCTCCACAATTCCATGATTCCATATTGCTTTGCTGGTCTTGTTTTCAGTTTGGGTGTGGCTTTGGAGTTTCCCAGTTTGCCACCTCTGTTCCCCTGTGAGCTCCCTGTTGGTTCCCTGGTGTTCCCATCATCCTTGTGTTCCAGTCCAGCCATGGACTTCTGAAGGGACCAGGGAAACAACTGCAACTCTGAATATTGTCCAGACAGCTGGGGAACAGACTTTTGTGTTAGGATGGTTTGTTTTCTGTCTGTTCCATGTTCACTGATCCTAGAAAATGTTCACAATTCCCCACAGGGAACTGGAGGCTGCACAAAACCAGGAGTCTCCTTGCTGTAAAATAAGAGTCAGATATTGAGGATATATCCTAGAATCCTGGCATGGTTTGGGTGGGAAGGGAAGCTGTGGCTGCCCCTGGATCCCTGGAAGTGTCCAAGGCCAGGCTGGATGGGGCTTGGAGCATCCTGGGACAGTGGAAGAAGATGAGCTTTAAAACCCCTCCAACCCAAACCATTCCATGATTCTGTGACAATCCAGGAGAAGCTTTGCACTTGGTAAAGGAATTGCTTTTAAGTTTTGAATTCCATGCTGGAATCTTAGTTTCAGAGAGCTGGAGAGTGACTTAGGATGAGGGGGAATGGCTTCCCACTGCCAGAGGGCAGAGTTAGATGGGATGTTGGGAATACATCTTTCCCTGTGAGGATGGTGAGGCTCTGGCCACAGGTTGTCCAGAGAAGCTGTGGCTGCCCCTGGATCCCTGGAAGTGTCCAAGGCCAGGTTGGATGAGGCTTGGAGCAGCCTGGTCCAGTGGAAGGTATCCCTGCCCATTGCAGGGAGTGGGACTGGCTGAGCTTTATTCCGTGATTCTGTGATTTGGGGAAATTACAGACAAGGTTTTTAAATGAGAACTTGAGAAATCTGGCTCAACAGAGCCAAGAGGGAGAGATGGGAGGAGAACATTGATGGGGACATTGGACAGTGGAGGTGTTGAGGGGATGGAGATGATGTGAGCAAGGATTGGGGATTATCTTATTGCCTGTTCATGGAAAATTTGGTTGGAGAACTCTGTAAGTGTCCAACACACCTCTTGGTCTGTATGATTGCTGGGATGACTCTTCCTGCAGGAAATGGCAGGAATATGAAATAGTTTTCCTGACATAGAGCTGGGTTTGGGAAGGGTTTTTAACCAGTTGTGATGTTCTGACATGAAGTGCTTTGGTTTTCTGGAAAGGAAGAGATAAGTCACTCCTGTTGGAAAAGTTTCCCACAAACATTTTCTGTTTCCATAGGGTACGGAGTCCATTAAGATGGAAAACGGGCAAAGCACGGCAGCAAAGCTGGGGCTGCCTCCTCTCACCCCAGAGCAGCAGGAAGCTCTCCAGAAAGTGAGTAAAAATGTGGAATTTGGTGTTTGGGGCTCATTTGTTTATGGGGTAGTGGTGTTTGGGTTTTTAATGAGCCTCTGTCACTGGTGGGGCCAAAGGGAGCTTGCTGCCAGATCTCTGGGATCACGGCAATGCTGGTCACATTTGTGCCCAGGAATTACTTGTTTTGGTTTGGAGTTCATGGACGCTTTGGGGAGCATGATGGGGAATTTGCTGTTGGGGTGGGTGAGAGTGGGTTTAATTTAAAATTGAATAAGTTAGGAAAATGGCATCCTAAGTCAGATGGGAATTCTGAACTTAGGGTGTGGGTGTCACAAAGTCACTGAGGAGCAACCAGTGCTCCATGAGGATTGGGATTTGCTCCAGCTGGCCTGTCACTGTCCACACCCAAACACATCCCAGAGTGTCCCTGTCCTCTGGATGACAGGGACAGAGAGCTCTGTCCTCAGGTGGACACGACTCCATGTGGATGTGCCTGTGCTGTCACAGCTATGCTGTCACAGCTGTCCCTCTGTGTGTGGTGTTCAGCTCCCATCATTCCCTCCAGCTTCTCTGGAGCGATGCAAACCCCCTTGTCCATTTCCAAGTTTCTGAAACACACACCTCAAATCGCTGGGTTAGATCCTCCCGTTCCCTGGCAGCTCCCAAACACAGCCACACAGCCATGGATAGCAGGTGCCCAAGGAGTGGCTGAGTGGTGTCCCTGGCAATGGGCACAAGTGTGGGGATGAGGTTTGCCTTGGCACAGAGCCTCCGTGCTGGCACTGCTTGGCTTTGCCAGATTTGGAGAGGACAGAGAAACCCCAAAGAAGCCTTGTGTATGTAGGGAGATCCAGAGGGGAACTGGAGCATTTAGGGAGCAAAACCAGGGAAGGGCTGGGATGTTTTGGGAGCAGATCCAGAGCAGGCTGGGTGTGCTGAGAGGGGAAAGCCCAGCCCAGGAGTGGCTGTGGGGAGGTGGAGGCCCTTCCCTCCTGTAGCACCTCTCTGTGCAGACGCTCTCTGAGAGGAGAGGACTGAAGGAGGCCGTGCCCCGCCCTGGGCCCTGCAGGTAAGGGGCTGCGGTGGGATGTGAGGGTGGAAGAGGGGAATGCCGAGCTCCCAGTGCATGCTGCTTCCCTGTGCTGCCCCTCACGGCATCCTGCTGTGTCCCAGGGCCCCGAGGTGCTGGGGAGCTGTGGGCAGTGCCGTGGTGATTAGAGCTGGAGACTGGAAGGTTCTGGGAGCTGTGGTGTGGAGCCAGGTGTCATTCCCTACCCTGCTGTGTCGTGCTGCCCCTACAACCCCTGTTTTCCTTCCAGGCCAAGAAATACGCGATGGAGCAGAGCATCAAGAGCGTGCTGGTGAAACAAACCATCGCCCACCAGCAGCAGCAGCTCACCAACCTCCAGGTGAGGCCCTGCCCAAGCTGCTCCCTCTGCCTCGTGCTCCCCCCGACACGGTGGAGTTCTCAGGGCCCTTGGAACCAGAGCACAGCCCTGAGCCTGCAGCTCACCCAGGCACCCCGACCGACCTCACAAATTGCCCGCAAATCTCTTTCATTCCAAGAGGAAATGGTTAAGAATTCCCGTCCTGTTGGATGGCCCTTCTTGAGATACGAGAAGCCAAAGACTTTGCCGTGGGTTTTGCTTCTGAGCTATGTTTGAGGTGCTGAAGGCAGAAGAGATCCTGGAACAAGTGTCTTGTCACCATCTCCTCTGCCTAAAGGAGGGTCCCTGTGCCCCCATGTCCCAGTGCTGCCCCATTTCCCTCCCCTGCACCCAGTGCTCCCAATTTTGGAGAAGTTCTGTTGGCTGTTCCTGCTTGTGCTGGAATGCCCATACCAGGAGAGCCCTTAACTGGGGTTTGACCTCCCCTCCTTCAGAGGTTTCTGGAACGTGTCTCACTGCCTTTCCTCCAAGCCAGGAAGTCCAAAACAAGGGCTTTACCTGAGGAATCCTGCAGATGTGCTCTCCCCACCTGACAGCTGAGGCCGTTCGGGGCTGTGCCTGGTTCTGAGGGTCTGCTCTAGTTGAGGGGCTCCTTTTAAATGCTGGGGGTGAATCAACGACAGTGGTTGCAGAGGTTACTATTGCCCTGAGTCCCCCCTGGGATCCCACCCTGCTTCCCGAGGCAGCGGCAGCAGCACAACCCCACCCTGGCCTGGTGGGACCGGACTCGGCAGGGTCCCGGCGCCGGACAGTCCTGGGGACCAGGCAGTGAGGGCCGAGGAAGGAGAGGCCTCTCCGCAGGTGCCCCTGTGCCGCCGCTCTGCTTGAGTTTGTACAAACAGCCATAGTATGCTCAGCTCCAACAGACTGAACTCTGTCTTTACTGTCTTTCAGATGGCAGCAGTGACAATGGGCTTTGGAGATCCTCTCTCACCTTTACAATCGGTCAATAGACATATTCACTTCTTCTGGGGCACTTGTCTTAGTCAGGGCCTAGCGTGGGGACGTTCGTAGTGGTGCCAATGCTCTTGTCCGCGCCCAGCACAGCCCTCCCACATCCCCACCTGTACTGGACACGCCCAGGAGCAGAGCGAGGTGTCACTGCCCCGAGAAGACCCCAGGCTGTGCAGTCTGCGGGGACACTGCCACTCGGGGGCAAAGACAGCTTTAGATTTCCACCAGTTCTGAACACACCCGTGAAATTGTGGGAGCTGCATTTCTAGGGATGCTACAGTTCTGAGGTCCTGACCTAAAACTAACGGCCAAGGTAACTCACCAAGGGGCGATTTCTTGTGGAACGACCTCCCAGCACCCAGAGCCGGCCGGTGCTGGGGAGGGCCGGGGCGCCGGAGGTTGGCAGAACGTGGTGTAGCCCAGGCTCAGACTCTCTTTACTGTGCATGGTCCAGACCAGGGGAATATGGCACGTTCCAAGTGCAGCAAAAGCAGGATGGAAGGGACAGAACCACAGGATTGATCAGAGAACCTGTGTGAGCCTTTGTGCCCGTTCTAATCAGAGGCCACAAAGAGCTGAATGACTTGGCATGATCCATCCCCTCCTTTTTTCTAGATGTGCTGGACAAAGTGTCCTGTGACTCCTCTCTGCACCCAAAGGTTCATTTGGAAATTCATTAGCACATTTGTAAATACCTTTCCATCTTGCTGGAATACGAGATTTGTGCCTGGTGTAAAACACAGCCGGAGGTTTGAACTCCAAGAAAAAAAGGGCACTGAAGTGAAATCCCCACTCTCCCTCCTTTGGCAGTGGGTGGTGTGTCAGTGGGGAGCCAGAATGGATGTTCTGGGACGGGGGTAAGTTTGGAATGGAACAGAGCAGCCATCTTGGTGTGGATTTGGCAGAACTGGTGTCAGAGCCAGGAACTCCCCCCATCCCTGGAGCTGCTGCCTCACAGTGGAACTCCAGCAATTTGGCCTAAATGGTCTTTGGCTCATTTTCCCCAGCTGGGCACAGCTGAGGTGGTGGCACAGGAAAGTTTTAATGGCTTATGACCCCCAGGGCACTGGGTTGTGACCCCTTTTCCTCAGTCATTCCTCCCTCAGGAGTCACAGGGGGGCACAGCCCAGGAGCAGGAGCCTGGTATAGTTCAGAGCAGTCAGGATATCCCATTCTTGGCAGATGCTTCATCCCAGAGCCCGTTGGGAATGCACAAAGTGCAAACAGCCCTCTGTCCAGCACTTTTCTTGTTGCCAAGGTTCTCCAGTTCCTCTGTGGAGGCAGCACAGCCTGAGCTCCTTGTGGGTCTCAAGGCCTGAATTACATCTTCCCATGGGCTCAGGCCACAGTATAAGATTCCCACATCCCTTCAGCATCCCCTGGTGTCATTGTGTCATGAGTGATGCTCGTGGTGAGGGTTTGTGCATCCCCTGCTTTGGTTAAAGGAGCACCCCGAGGTGGGGTTTTGGCCTGTCCTTAAAATAACCTCCCAAATCCCTTCAGAGCAGCATTGCACAGCTACAGGTGGGGACTGCTGCCTGTCTGAGGCTGCAGGTGCTTTAAATTCCATGTTCCAGGAGGAGAAAGAGGCACAGGGGACAGCAAAATCAGCCTGGGGACTGGTGAGAGGAGTGAGGTGTCCAGGCAGGAGGCCCTGACACCAACCTGTGCTGAGCTCAGGTGCCCAGGGCACATCCCCCACCTGCATGCTCCTGCTGGTGACCCACAGACACCCAGAGTCAGCACAGCCCACCTCAGCTCTGCCTTCTGCAGGTCCAAAATCCCAGGGTCATTAAGGCTGGAAAAGACCTCCAAGGTCATTGAATCCAAGCTGTGCCTGATCCCCACCTTGTCACCAGCCCGGAGCACTGAGTGCCACATCCTGGACACCTCCAGGGATGGGGATTCCACACCTCCCTGGGCAGCCTCTTCCAATGCCTGACCACCCTTTCCAGGGAGAAATTCTTCCTGCTGTCTGAAAATCCTGAGTCCTCCTCACTCCCCCACCTCTCTTTTAGGGTCCTGCGGCAGGGCAAGGTGGGGATTTCCTCCTGCAGAGGCTTCTTAGGAGAAGTTCTCCCTGGGACACTTGTGGTGACACTGGTGGTGTCTCTGACCCCCTAAACAGACTGAGGGGGTCTTCACCAGAGCTGGAAATGTGCTGGAGTTACCTGGGAGACCACCCAGCCACTGTCCTGCATGTGCACATGCCATAGTCCTGCTGGTCACAACCTGCAGAGTAAAGAGAGCCACGGCCCAGCTGTGCTGGGAAATCCTTAAGCCAGGCAAGGGGCGAGCTGGATGTCACCTCAGGAGCAGCAGTGGGGGCTGGATGTCACCTCAGGAGCAACAGCTGGGGCTCGATGTCACCTCAGGAGTAGCAGTTGGGGTTTAATGTCACCGCAGGAGCAGCAGATGGGCCTCGATGTCACCTCAGGGGCAGAGTCTGGGGCTCGATGTCACCTCAGGAGTAGCGGTTGGGGTTTAATGTCTGCTCAGGGGCAGAGTCTGGGGTGAGAGCCATCCCTGTTTGCAGTGTCCTGTATGGAATGGCAGGAGTTGAACCCTCCCAGGCTGTTTCCACCTGTGGCCAGTGCCAGTCCAGTGCCAGGTGCTATAGGGAGCAGGAGTCCCTCGGGTACAGGCTGTGTCTGTGGTGCTGTGCCTGTCACAGATGAGCTCTCTGTCCTTTTGGGCTGCAGCATCCCCAGGCAGAGCTCCTGTGCTCATCAGGGCACCCCAAAAATCAGCCTCGAGAAGGCTCTGAGTGCAGCCCCTCTGCCCCAAGGGTCCCCAGGCATGGCAGAGCTCCTCTTCTCAGTAGGGCACCCCAAAAATCGTCCTCCTGAAGGCCCTGATTGCAGCCCCTCTGCTCTGGGGGTGCTGGGGAGGGAAGGGGATGCTCAGAGCTCCCTGCTGTGTTGCTGGGCAGGGCCAGAGGCATCACATGCTTTGCACCAGCCTCTTCTTACCCCAGCTGTGTCCCCCCTGTCCCAGATCCATCCCCTCTCATGCAGGCAGTGACTCCTCCAGAGCTCCGTGGTGTGGCCATATCCTCAGGGCCACATCCCTCAGCAGCAGCAGCTCTAGAGCTGCTCTGGGGGTGACAGACATGAAGGACACACTGTGCTCTGCTTTTGGGAATCCCTCCTGTAAGGAATGGCTGGATTTGTCTCGCAAACAGGTTTCCAGGCAGGTTTAGGACGCAGCAGCAGAGCAGCACCCCTGTGTCGGGGCTGTAGCAGTACAGCCAGTGCGGCCAGGCAGGGATGAGTACTGGCACCACACGCTTCCCACGAGTCCCACTGGGCCACGGGAGTGTTTGGCTTTGCTGTTGAGCTGTGGAAGTGGTGCCCAGTACTGGATCTCGGACTGCCGGGGTGGGGGGAGGCTCTGGTGCCAGAGGGAGTCAGGGGGGAGGTTTCCCAGTTCCAGACCCTTTGCTGCCGGGGAGGATGGGGCGGGGGTGGGAGTGCCGATGGATCTCTGCTGTCGGGGAGGGGTGGAGGGAGTGGGAGGGATTCTCCCGGTGCCCAGAGCTGAGTCCTTTGCTGCCTGGAGGGTGAAGCTGCCCTAGAGTGAAGGGATTCCCTCCTCCTGCAGGTGTGGCTGGAGATGAGATCAGGCTGGGGGACACCCGGCCGGAGGAGCCGGACTTTATCCGGGAGCGAGCCGGACACGGATCCACTCCAGCTCCCTGTGCAGCGAGCAGGGAAATCCTTCTGATCCAGGCTGTGCCGGAGCTGCCGCCGGGGGTGGCTCCCGGGAGGGAAGCAGGAGGGGGAGGAGGAGGCCCCAGTGGCCACTGCCAGCCTGGCACTGACCAGCCAGTCCTTGTCTCGCTACAGATGGCGGCTCAGAGGCAGCGGGCGCTCGCCATCATGTGCCGGGTCTACGTGGGCTCCATCTACTACGAGCTGGGGGAGGACACCATCCGCCAGGCCTTCGCCCCCTTTGGGCCCATCAAGAGCATTGACATGTCCTGGGACTCTGTCACCATGAAGCACAAGGTGGGGATGGGGCTTTCAGGCTGGTGGGAGGTTCCCTGCTCTTGGCACGGGGTGGAGCTGGGTGAGCTTTAAGGTGCTGTCCCACCCAAACCGTTGTGGGAAAGAGCAGATGTGCTGTCCTGGGAAGGGGTGGAATTCTTTGAGGGCAGTGAGAGCTGGTTCTGATGCCTGCTGATGAGACATTTTGGGGTTTTCTGCAAGGATGTTTCTTTTAGCCTCGTGTCCTAAACACAAAACAACCAGCTTTGCTGGATTTTGGATGAGATACTGGGAAGGAATTCTTCACTGTGAGGGTAGTGAGGCCCTGGCACAGGTTTCCCAGAGAATCTGTGGCTTCCTCATCCCTGCAAGTGTCCAAGGCCAGGCTGGATGGGGCTTGGAGCAACCTGGGATGGTGGAAGGTGTCCCTGCCCATGACAGGGGCTGGAACTGGATGGATTCTAACCTTTCCAACCCAAACCTTTCAATGATTCTATAATTCCCAACCCTGAAGGAACATCTTCTGCTCTTCAAGGCTTTCCAGATGCAGCCAGGAGAGGAATGGACCTCTATCCTTGTATGAAAAAACAGGTTCCTTTTAGCACTGGAGGTGAATTTTTGCAGCTCCCTGATCTGTTTAGGGCAGGATTCAGTGTTGGGAGCCAGGGGTGTGTGGGGTGAAGTGCACAGAATCATTGAGATTGGAAAAGGGCTCCCAGACCATCGAGTCCAACCTGTGCCTGATCCCCACCTTGTCACCCAGCCCAGAGCACTGAGTGTCACTTCCAGTCACTCCATGGACATCTCCAGGGATGGGAACTCCCCCACCTCTCTGGGCAGCCTCTTCCAGTGCCTGACCACCCTTTTCCATGAAGAAATTCCTCCTGATGTCCAACCTGAAGCTCTCCTGGAAGTGCTGATGAGGCAGCAGCCCTTAGATGGGGTTTTGCTGTGAGATCTCAGAGCCTGTGAGGCTCCAAAATCAGATGGACTTGGTGGAAACTCTGCAGGGCATTTTCTGTTGTAATAAAAATCTTCTCTAAGGAATCTTCCAGGGCCACAAGCAGGAATCAGTGTGGTGGGAATCAATTCCACCTGTAGGGATCTGGTCTGTGGGAATCCTTGGCTGCATTAGATTGGCAGAGCTGCAGTGATTGATGGATATTTCCTCCCATCCCAGGGCTTTGCCTTTGTGGAATATGAGGTTCCTGAAGCCGCCCAGCTGGCCCTGGAGCAGATGAATTCTGTCATGCTGGGGGGAAGGAACATCAAGGTGAGTAACAGACCTGCTCTGAAAATTTCCTGCTTCTCTTTTCCTGGGAATAACAGATTCCTGCCTGGAAATGCTCCCCACAGCACTGTGATGGGGAAGGAACCTAAAGACTGTTCCCTGATGGACCTTGATGTCCAGCATGGAGCACACTGTGGTGCCTCTGGGAAACCCCCAGCTTGTGAGTCCCACCTGAGAGTGACCCCAGGGACTCTGCTCAGGTTTTCCCACCCACACATGGAATTCTCTTTTGTCTCATGCTCTGAGTGTGTGCAGGGTCTCATGGCCCAGGGGGTTTAGGAGCCCCTGAAAAATGGGATAGGAGCATTGTGATTTGCTGTCAGAATCCTTCTCAGTCTCTGGAAGTTGGTGTTGGGCAGGTCAGGGAAGGTAAATGAGAGAGCAACAGTGAGGAGGGAGAAACCCCAGGATCCTGGTGGTGCTGGCTGTTCCTGGAGCTCTTCCCTCTGCTGAGGATGCCCCTCTGAGGTGTCCTGTGGTTTGCACAGGCAGGGAAGTGCTGCCCTGCTCAGTGGACTGTCCATGTCACAGAATAATGGAACTATTCTCACTGGAAAACCCCTCCCAGCTCCAGTCCAACCTGTGCCCAATTCCCACCTTGAAACACTGAGTGCCACCTCCAGGGATGGAGACTCCACCACCTCCCTGGGCAGCTCCTTCCAGTGCCTGACCACCCTTTCCTTGAAGAAATTCCTCCTGATATCCAACCTGAACCTCCCCTGGCACAGTCTGAGGCTCTTTCCTCTTATCCTGTCCCTTGTTCTTGAGGAGCAGAGCCTGGCTGCACCTTCCTGTCAGGGAGCTGTGGGGAGAAAGAATGTCCCTCCTGACCCTCCTTTTCTCCAGACTGAGCTCCCTCAGCCACTCCTGGTGCTCCAGACCCTTCCCAACTCCATTCCCATCCCTATCCCTGCAGGTGGGGAGGCCCAGCAACATCGGGCAGGCTCAGCCCATCATTGACCAGCTGGCAGAGGAAGCCAGAGCCTTCAACCGCATCTACGTGGCCTCAGTGCACCAGGACCTGTCTGATGATGACATCAAGAGCGTGTTTGAAGCCTTTGGGAAGATCAAATCCTGCACTTTGGCCAGAGACCCCACGACGGGGAAACACAAAGGCTACGGTTTCATTGGTACAGTTGGGTGGAGCTGGGCGAAGGGTGGGATTGTCCTGTGGCTTTGGGGTTGGGTTTTCCACCCTAATGAAGGATTTTTTGTTGAGTGATAGGAATAAATTTGGAGCAGGTCAGGGCTGGGGTTAGAAATATTGTTTATAAAAGCTGTGAGGGTGATGAGGTCCTGGCATGGGGTGCCCAGAGAAGCTGTGGCAGCTCCATCCCTGAAGTGTCCAAGGCTGGGTTGGGCAAGCTTGGAGCAACCTGGGCTAGTGGAAGATATCCCTGCTCATGTCAAGGAGTGGGACTGGATGATCTTTAAATCCCCTTCCCACCCAAACCATTCCATAATTCCACGACTGAACAACAAAAGGCTCATTTGTGAACAATCTCTTCCTGCAGAATATGAAAAAGCCCAATCCTCCCAGGATGCTGTCTCCTCCATGAACCTCTTCGACCTGGGGGGTCAATACCTGCGGGTGGGCAAGGCTGTGACACCCCCAATGCCACTCCTGACCCCAGCCACACCTGGAGGGCTCCCACCTGCTGCTGCTGTCGCTGCTGCCGCTGCCACCGCCAAGATCACGGCACAGGTGAGACCTGGGGGTGGCACAGGGACAATTCAGAGCACAGCACAGGTTGCCCAGAGAATCTGTGGCTGCTCCATCCCTGGAAGTGTCCAAGGCCTGGTTGGGCAGGGCTTGGAGCAACCTGGGATAGTAGAAAGGGGTGGAAGGAGGTGAGCTTTGAGGTCATTTCCAACACAAACCATTCCAGGATGCTGTGATTCCAAATCATCTCTGTCCCAGGATTTCACACATGGAAGTTTGTTGTCTGGCACTTGGGAAATCTGAAACATCAGATTTTGGAACAGTCTGGCACAGCTGATGAGGGATTTATTTCAAGAACTGGTGGGGAAGGTTAGAGAGATTTCCTGGTCTGGAAATCAAACCAGCAATGAGGGAAACGGTTTCAGGAGAGGGTGAAAGAAAGCAGGGAAGGACATGGAAAGGAACAGTTGTGTGAACAACACTCTGGTTGAAGATCCCACCTGCAGCAGGGTGGAACAGGCCTGGAATGGCTTCAGGCTGTTAGGAAACAGGGATGGGGTTGATTGGATATTGATACAGAACTTGAGTTCTGTGATTTAGTTTTCCTGAAGTACCAGGAGCTCCTTGGTGAGGCCACTGGGTGAGGAATGTTTCCCTGAATCAAAGGTGGAGGCAGAAGTGGAACTTACAGGTCCCCCAGAAAGATTCTGCAGGTCTGGAAACTTCTGCAGTCAAGGGAGGAAGTTGAGACTTGGGTGGAATTACTTAGATCAAAATCACTTTGGGAAAGAACTATGGATTTTTCTTAAGTGGAATGGTAGAGATGTGGTACAGACATGGATAAATCCTGCTGTTTTGTCAAGAAACTGCAGAATGTGTGACTGTGAGGAGAGTGGCACTAAAAGAGAGAGGAGCAAAGGACATCCCTGTCTGCCAGAGGTAGGAAAAGTCAGGAGGAGAAGGATGTGAGCAATTAAATCAGGAGTACAGTGGCCTGGAGAGTAAAAGCAACCAAAAACATTGGGATCCTTTGGTGTGTTTTAGGCACGTTACTTTCAGTGCTTTCATGGAAGTGTTTATTGTTCAGAATTCCCAAATGTTTTTGGAATTCTGGGCATCTGGACTCAGGGCTATTGGGATTTCAGTTCCAGGAGAAGGTTTTTCTTCCAAGATGCTTTGGAGTTTCCCAGGTGTGGGACAGCTGAACCTGGCTGGATGCTCTGCAGGGAGAATTCTTAAGGCAAGGTTAACCCAAGGTTTTCTGTTTGTCTCGCAGGAAGCCGTGGCAGGAGCTGCAGTGCTGGGCACACTGGCCACCCCAGGGCTTGTGTCACCTGCCCTGACCCTGGCCCAGCCCCTGGGGGCTCTGCCTCAGGCTGTGATGGCAGCACAGGCCCCTGGTGTCATCACAGGTGGGTGTCCTGTCACCTGCAGGTGTGTCTTCCCTCCTCCTATCACCCGTGTGTGCTTTTCCCTTGTCACCTCTGTGTGTCCCCTTGATCCTGTCACCTGTGTGTGCTCTGCCTCTTGTCACCCTTTTCCAGAGGTGGGACTCTGTACCTGGCATCCACTTGGAGCCAAAATCCTGCTCCCAGCCCTGCCTGGGCAAGAACTTGGATGCTTTATGGATTAATTTTGGTGTCCAATAGATGGGACAGGCTGTGGATTCCCAGCAGGAATGGAGAAAAGCTGGATAATTGGCACTGGGTGGGTGTGGGATGTGGGAATTGGATGTTTAGGTTCCCTGTGCCCACTGATCATCCTTGGCACAGGGAAAATTGTGGGATCCTCTGTCAGTGAGTGTGAGTGCCCAGGTGTCCCTGACCATAGTCCAGGTATCACAGAATATTTCTCAGGTGTCCCTAACTATTGTCCAGGTGTCACAGAATTTTCCCAGGTATCACAGAATATTTCCTAGGTGTCACTGACCATCACCCAGGTATCACCATCCATCGCCCAGGTGTCACTGACATTGCCCAGGTGTCACAGAATATTTCCCAGGTGTCACTGACCATCACCCAGGTGTCATTATCCATTGCCCAGGTGTCACAGAATATTTCCCAGGTGTCACCGACCATCACCCAGGTGTCATTGACCATTGTCCAGCTGTCACAGAATATTTCTCAGGTGTCAAAGAGTATTTCCCAGGTGTCTCTGACCATTGTCTAGGTGTCCCTGACCATTGTCCAGGTGTCACAGAATATTTCCCAGGTGTCTCTGACCATTGTCTAGGTGTCCCTGACCATTGTCCAGGTGTCACAGAATATTTCCCAGGTGTCACTGACATTGCCCAGGTGTCATTATCCATTGCCCAGGTGTCACAGAATATTTCCCAGGTGTCACAGAATTTTCCCAGGTACCACAGAATATTTCCCAGGTGTCACTGACCATAGTCCAGGTGTCACTGAATTTTCCCAGGTATCACAGAATATTTCTCAGGTGTCTCTGACTATTGTCCAGGTGTCACAGAATTTTCCCACGTGTCACTGACATTGCCCAGGTGTCTCTGGCCATTGTCCAGGTGTCATAGAATATTTCCCAGGTGTCATAGAATATTTCCCAGGTATCACAGAATATTTCCCAGGTGTCACTGACCATCACCCAGGTGTCATTGACCACTGCCCAGGTGTCCCAGAATATTTCCCAGGTATCACAGAATATTTCTCAGGTGTCACTGACATTGCCCAGGTGTCTCTGACCATTGTCCAGGTGTCACAGAATATTTCCCAGGTGTCAAAGAATATTTCCCAGGTGTCACCGACCATCACCCACGTGTCACCATCCATCACCCAGGTGTCACTGACATTGCCCAGGTGTCACTGACCATCACCCAGGTGTCATTAACCACTGCCTAGGTGTCACAGAACATTTCCCAGGTGTCACAGAACATTTCCCAGGTGTCACAGAGTATTTCCCAGGCGTCACCAACCATCACCCACGTGTCACTGACCATCCTCCTATCCCTGTCCTCTCCCAGGTGTGACCCCTGCCCGACCACCCATCCCAGTGACCATCCCACAAGTCGGGGTTGTGAACCCCATCCTGGCCAGCCCTCCAGCCCTGGGGCTGGTGGAGGTCAAGAAGGAGAAGGAGGAGGAGGAGGTGTTCCAGGAGTCGGAGCGGCCGGAGATGCTGAGCGAGCAGGAGCACATGAGCATCTCCGGGAGCAGCGCTCGGCACATGGTCATGCAGAAGCTGCTCCGCAAGCAGGAGGTGAGTCCAGCCAGGTGACAACTGCCACTTGTGTCCCACGTTTGGCTCTGCAGGTCAGGGGGGCTCAGGAGCACCCACAGGTACCTCCAAGCTTAGGGGATTGAGGGATACCTGCAGGTATCTCAAAGCTCAGGGGACACCTGGCAACAGGCTGTGCTTTTTGGGATTGATTTGCATGGACCTGGAGTGCCACTCCTGCCAGGCCGGATGGTTAGATGGGATTTTGGGAAGAAATTCTTCTGTGTGAGGGTGGAGAGGCACAGGTTGTTCAGAGAAGCTGTGGCTGCTCCATCCCTGGAAGTGTCAAAGTCTGGACAGAGCTTAGAGCAGTCAGGGGGGCTCAGGAGCACCCACAGGTACCTCCAAGCTTAGGGGATTGAGGGATACCTGCAGGTATCTCAAAGCTCAGGGGACACCTGGCAACAGGCTGTGCTTTTTGGGATTGATTTACGTGGACTTGGAGTGCCACTCCTGCCAGGCTGGATGGTTAGATGGGATTTTGGGAAGAAATTCTTCTGTGTGAGGGTGGAGAGGCACAGGTTGTCCAGAGAAGCTGTGGCTGCTCCATCCCTGGAAGTGTCAAAGTCTGGACAGGGCTTAGAGCAGCCTGGGATAGTGGAAGGTGTCCCTGCCTGTGGGACTGAGCTGACTGAATTCTGTCTGTGGTGTCACTAAATAAAATCCTGGTGGCCTTTGAGTTGTAGCTGAAGGGGTGGGACTGGCATAGGTCAGGCCAAGCTTTCCCAAATACCAACATTTTTCCTGCAGCGTTCCATGGTGGGGTGAGTCCTGTCCTTGCCTGGGTGACAAGGTGGGGATTGGTCACAGGTTGGACTCCATGGTCTTGAAGGTCATTTCCCACCTTAATTGATTCTGTGAAATCCTGAGGTGTTCATCAGACAGAATTTTGTGGGAATTGCAACGAGGAAGAGGACAGTTTTCCTCTGTCACAACCACCTTTCCCAAATAACTGATCCATGGGACATCCTGGCTTGGGAAAAGTTGAGCAGAAATTTTTTTTTTAACCTTAAATAGTCTTATTTAAGGTTAAAAAATAATTATTGTGCATCCAGGGTGTATCCCAGGAAAGCCATGGGGATGGCACACTTGGGAATTCCTGATCCAGGGCTCAGCCCCTCACAGCCAGCAGCAAACAGACCTGGAAACTCTTAATTATCCCTGAGAACTTGGGCCATCAGTCCTGCCTGGAATGGCCATCTTTGGCATTCATTTTCACATTTCCAGGCCTTCATTCCTTCATCCTTTCCCTTGCAGTCCACGGTGATGGTGCTACGGAACATGGTGGATCCCAAGGACATCGACGACGACCTGGAGGGAGAAGTGACGGAAGAATGTGGGAAGTTTGGAGCTGTCAACAGGGTCATCATCTACCAGGAGAAGCAGGGGGAGGAGGAGGATGCTGAGATCATCGTCAAGATCTTCGTGGAGTTCTCCATGGCCTCAGAGACTCACAAGGCCATCCAGGCGCTCAACGGGCGCTGGTTTGCTGGCAGGAAGGTGGTGGCTGAGGTCTACGACCAGGAGAGGTTTGACAACAGCGACCTCTCGGCATGAACAGCATCCCAGGGCTGTGCTTGGATCCAGGGCGTGGGCCCAGCTCTGATCCCAGGGCTTGGCTGAGCTTGGATGCCAAGGAATTGGTCCAACTCTGATCCCAGGGCTTGGCTGAGCTTGGCTTCTGGGAATCTGCCCAACTCGGGATCCAGGGAATTGGTCCAACTCTGATCCCAGGGCTTGGTCAAGCTCAGATCCAGGGATTTGGTCCAATTCTGATCCCAGGGCTTGGATCCAGGGAATCAGCCCAACTCTGCTCCCAGTGTTCGACCAAACTCCAGTCCAAGGAATCTGTTCCAAGGAATTGGCCAAGCTCCACTTTGGGGACTTCCCAGGCCTCCTCTGCCTCCCAGGATTTTTGTAGCTGTATGTAAAGGACATTCCAGGACATTCCAGGGCGGGCACAGAGGTCTGGTGTTGGGGGAGTTGGGATAAAAACAAAGAAAGCTGGTGTCACCTGTGTCTGTGTGTGTGTGACAGGGCTGGCACGGGACTGGCACTGCACCAGGCTGGCACCCTGAGGAGTGGGCTCAGCCCTGAAGTGGTGCTCTGGTTTCTCCTGGCCAAACCTGAGCTCCCTCCTGCCACACTGAGCTCACCTTTGGGGCAGAAGCAGCTGTTTCCCTCCAGGAAAACCCTCCAAGGGGTTGGGATGGAGCCAAAGGGGGAATTTGGGGTGGGGGTTTCACCTTTGGGGGCTCACAGAGGGTGCTGGGAGGGAACCCTGATCCAGAGGGAGCCTGAATCCAGGGAACTGTGAGCTGAGCCTGTGCCCAGGAGTTCCACACAACCAGGAGTCTGGAGGAAATGATCCTTTGAGTTTAGAAATTCAAATCTAAGCGGAACGATCTCCAAGAAACAGCAGGGAATTCCTGGCTGAGCCTCCCTCTGCCAAGCTTGGGGATGTCCTGCAGCAGAGCCTGGGAAACTCACCCAGGGCTGGAATGGCTCAAGCTGGAGCAGAGCCAGGATGCTGAGTCTTTGCAGCTGGGATTTTGGGATGCTGTGCCTATGGCAGCTGGGATTTTGGGATGCAGGGATTTTGGGATGTCAGATCTGCAGAAGCTGTGGATCTGTGACAGCCCCAAGTTTTCAGGGGCAGCTGCACAAACCACTGAGCACCTCTGTGAGGGGACACCTAGCACAGGAGGCTCTGGGGTTCAGAGAAAACCTCTAAATCCCAAAAATGCATGGGTAAACACAGGATTTTTCCCCTGAGTGCTGGAACTCGGGAATTGTGCCTGACCTGTGTGGGGCTGCATGGGACTCTCGGCCAGGATGTCCCCATTGTCACAGGGCTGGATGAGATCAGCTTTAAAGGTCCATCTAAGAGTCCAACTTTTCCAATCCCTGAAGGAAGTGGCACTGGGGGGAAGGAAGGAGAGGCTGAGGCTGCTGAGATAGGCTTCCACATCTCGGGGTCACAGACTCCAGCTCCTTACTGGAGCAAGGATCCAAAAATTCAGCTCTTGTCAGACCCAAACCTCCCTGTGGGACCAGAGCTTCATTGGGATGTGGCATCCAAATCCAAGGGGAAAGATTCCCTGAGGTTGCTGGGAATATGACTGTGGAAGCAACCAAATCCTTTTGGCAATGGAAAAACAGGGGTTTGAGCTCTGGTCACAAGGATCCATCAAATCTCTTTATGGATTATATCCATGTTCTGCTGTCCCAGGGAGGTGGTGGCTGCCCCAACCCTAGAAGGTTTCAAGGCCAGGTTGGACAGGGCTTGGAGCAACCTGGCCCAGGGGAAAGTGTCCCTGTCCGTGGCAGGGATGGCCCTGGATGGCTTTTATGTCGCTTTAATGTCGCTTTAATGTATCTTTAATGTCGCTCCATCCCAAACCACTCCAGAGCCCCACGGCTGGCATGGAGCGGGGCGAGAGCTCGGCAGCGCCATCAGTGCTGCCGCCTGGTGTCGGCAGTGTGGAACTGCAGCTGCGGGCAGCGCATGCGCAGTGTGGCTGCTTTCCCGCGCTCGCTGCTGCCCTCCGGTGGACAATTCCCGAACTACAACAAGACGGAAAATGCTCTGATTGGAAAGAAAAAAAAAGTTTCCTAAGTGAAACATCAGGTTTGTTCATCAATAAATGGGTGGTGGTGCCTCTCTCTCCGAGCCTTGGGCTCCTCTATAATCTCAGAAATGCCGTCAGACCTCAACGAGCAGCACCTATGCTGAGCTCCTCTGAGGAACTCCCAGCAACTCCTGCTGGATAACGAGCTCCTGCTTTAACCAACAGCCTTGGAAACTCATTTTTCTAGCCTGAAAAGTGGAACAACACCCAAATTGCAGCTGGGGTGGAAAATTACAATGGCCAAAGTCCACTCTCTTGTGACCTGAGTGAGCCTTGGAGCTCTCGTGGTCCTCAGCAGGCTGTGCTCAGCATTTCCCTGGGCTGCTCTCCCACTCCTCAGGGCTCAGCCCTTCGCCCCTGGAGAAGATTGTAGAAGCACCAACCCTTCCCTGAGTCCTTCCCTGAGCCCCAGGAGGGTTTTTCACAGGTATAAACCTGAAAATGCACCTGTAAATCTGCACCCCAGCTGTACCTGCCTTGTACAAACTCCTTAGGTCTCTGTGTGTGGCAGTGAGAAAGTGCTTCAGCAAATACAGCAGGAATGTTCCTCTCAGATTCTTAAATTCTTTAGGTTTGTAGGTAAGTCAGGCTGGGCTGATTTTAGTTTTAGACTGATTGATAATAGATTTTTTTTCTCTGTGTGCTTTAACCACTGAGTGAGCAGCAGAGTGAACTTTGCCACCAAACCTCGTTGTGCTTTCACTTTTATTTTAAACCTGCTTTTCCTGATGCCTTTGCCAGTGGTTCTTGAAGTGAAATTAAGATCCTCATGTGCCACTAAATATAAATATATTCATTAATATAATACACAAGATTAATAGCATTACTATACCTATACAATATATTGATATAGTAATTAATATACCATTTTAATTATAAGTATATTATGTTAATATACTCATAATTATATATATATAACCACAATATATAACTATTAAACTGCTTATGCCAGTACATCTGACATTATGACATCAAGGAATATGTGACCACATGCTGGTAAATTGAATTCTTTTTGTAAATTGTCTCTAATCATTGTTAGGGGGTTAAAATTTCAGCCTGAAGGAAATTTCTGAGTTACTGAAATGATTCAATGACATTTTCACGAGTTGTAGATGCAGATGATGATGGAATTCTGCATGGGAGCAAGAGAAAGCAACAGGAAGACATTTAGAATTTACCTTTTTTACCACAGATTTTAAAATTCCTGCAGGTTTTTTGTGAAGCACAAGAATTCCTTAGTTGTGCTGCTGAGCTCCAGTTCTTCATTGCATTTGGGGGTCATGAAGGCTAAAGGTGGTGTTGTGGAATCATTTTGTCTGCATCTCTTAAAGATTTTAAATTAGTGGGATTTAAATTTTTTAATTTACTGAAAGATTTGTCAGCTGGCAGAACCTGGTTTTCACTGGAAAATATTCGGCAGAGGTGTTATTTCAGTGAAAAAATTTAAAGTAAAACACAATTTTGGAGTTTTTCATGGAATAGTCCAACCTGATGCTGAAATAGGCAAACTGAGACAATCCTGTTTTTCTTTTCCTGAAGCCAAAAAAGCTGATCCATTCTGGGAACTCCAAGATTTTTGGGAAATGCCCATAAAAACCCACTGCTAGCAGGGGGTAGGATTGCTTCCAGGCTTTTGAGTTGGATCCTTTTGGGAGGAGGAAAAGGGAGCTCAGGGGTTTCTGCTCCTCTGCTGAGGATTGCTCACCTGAAAATCCAGCCTGGAGGTCTCACCCCTGATGGATATTGGTGCTTGAGTAAGCTCAGTCAGGCTTTCTGTGAATACAGGAGACTAAATTCACCTGAAACTGGTTCCAGTCTGTTCCCCCTGTCCTTCCCAGTGTGCAAACACTTTCTTCCAAATCCCTTTGATAGGAATAATTAATCACCAATCCTGCATCTGGACACCCTTTCAGGGTATTCTTCCTCCTTGCTAGATGAGCAGAAAGAACCCAAATCTCTTCTAGAGTTGGGGCAACAACCACCTCCCTGGGACAGGAGGAGAACCTGGATATGGATATAGCCCATAAATAGATTTAATGGATCCTTTGATGACCAGATTTGATCACCAGAGCTCAAACCCCTCCGTATTTCCACTGCCAGAAGGATTTGGTTGGTGGTTTGCCAAAACATTTATTTCCTCCGGGTGACAGACAGCCGGCTTGGGGTCAGGGAGCACTGCAGGTTGTCCCTGCGGCGCCGCAGACCTCGTCCTGCTGCTCCCTGAGCACACTGGATCTCCCTGAGCAGCTGCTCCTGCTGATCCTGCAGGCACCTCCTGGTCTCCCTGAGCATCTGGCAGTTCTGGAGGAGGTTGACCAGCTCCAGGCGGATGTGCCTGTTCTCCGTTTTCACCTCCTGCACGTGCTGGATCAGAGCCTGGAGCGCCACCTCCTCTGCCCCCCAGGTGAGCGCCTGCATCCTCTGCTGGATTTCCTGCTCACAGTTCGCCTTGTCCTTCCGGAAAGTCGTCCTGATGTTGTGAGTTTCCTCGGCGCAGCGAATCCTGGTGACGCGCAGTTCCCTCTCCAGCTCCTTCACCCTCTGCTCCGCCTGGACTTTCTGCTCCCTGCAGGGCTCCAGCTCCTCCAGCTCCTTCTCCACTTGCTCAGCCTCGTCCTCCGTGTCCTTCAGGGAGTTTCTCACCTCTTCCTCCTTCTTGGCATACTGGGGGATCAGCTTTTCCTTCTGCGCCTGGACTTTGGCCAGATCCTTGCAATTGCGTTCGTTCAGGGTGAGGAGCATCTCTGGGGGATCCTGGCTGCATTTCGCTTTGCAGGACTGGTATTCCTTGTTCTGCTTCTGAGTCGCCTCTGCTTCCTTCTCCAGGCACCTCATTTCATGCAGGAGCTGCTTTGCCCTTCCCAGGTATGTGTCCAGGTGTTGGGCGATGATCTCACTTTCCTCCCGCAGGAAGAGTTTCCTCTCCTTGGGGCGTCTTTCCACGTCAATTATTTCTTTAGGTTCCACATCATCCAGGTTGAGAGGTTTTTCCACCTCAGTTGTTTCTTCCTCCGAGCTGGGGGCTTTTTCTCCATCAATTGTTTCTTCAGGTGGCCCTTCATCCAGGTTGGGAGGTTTTTCCCCATCAGTTGTTTCTTCAGGTGTCACTTCATCCAGGTTGGGAGGTTTTTCCCCATCAATTGGTTCTTCAGGTGGCCCTTCATCCAGGTTGGGAGGTTTTTCCCCATCAATTGGTTCTTCAGGTGGCCCTTCATCCAGGTTGGGAGGTTTTTCCCCATCAATTATTTCCTCAGGTGTTGCTTCATCCAGGTTGGGAGGTTTTTCCACGTCAGTTGTTTCTTCAGGTGCTGCTTCATCCAGGTTGGGAGGTTTTTCTGCATCAATTATTTCTTCAGGTGTTGCTTCCTCTGGGTTCTCCATTCCTTCCTTGTTTTTCCCAGCAGTCAGGGGTTTTTCTTTCCTCTTGGACTTGGATGATATATCCCAATCAAACTGTGAAAAACTGGAACAGAAGGTAAAAAAAGATCAGTTTGGAAGGAACATTTTTCCCCCAGTTGTGTTTCCAGCTGGTTCTTCCAGCAGCTCAAATGCTTGACCAAAAACTGTTCAGGGTGGAAGCACAGGTGCCACACCTAGATTTGCACTTCCCATCCTGAACTGCCTCAGGAGAAAACCCCAAAAATGCACATTTTTATAGGTTTCTCTCTTTTTTTGCCATGTAACATTGGGATATTCCTGCAGTTTGGAGGAGAAATTGCAAGTACACCCCATTCCTCCCTCACTGATTCTGGTGTTTGAAGAGGCAGCTGCATCCCAAATTAGCATCTCCTGTCCCAAACCAGTGTCTCACATCCCATTTTCAGGAGATTCTCTTTTAAAAAATATTTATCAGCATTAATTTTAAAATATTCAGGTTTTTAAATGCTTTTTAAGCATTCATTTCAGGATTGGTTGAATTTCTGAAGTCTTCATTCCAGCATAGATAAATAGAAAATAGAATAGAAATAGAATAGAAATAGAATAGAATAAATTCTATTCTATAATTCTAATAGAAAATAGAAAATTCTATTTTCCATTTCCTATTCTGTTCTGTTCCATTCTGTTCCATTCTAAATCCTCCAGCTCCAGGATTTAAAGCTGGAGTGAGACAACTCCAATGGTTTTAGTGAATATTTGTAATTAAAAACCCTCATTTCCTGATACACCTTGTAAATTTTGAAGAAAAAAATGCAAAATTCCAGCAGATGGGTAAAAAGCAGAGTAATTCCACTAAAATCCCAGCACAGGCTGCACTGGGGGGTTGAAATGGGGGATGTGTGAGGATCAGAGAATTCCCAAATCCCCGTGGGAAAACAAAGCTGGGGTTGTACAAAATTTGGGATTTTAAAGGACTCACCTTCCCTGCTCCCAGCTTTTCCAGCTGCTTCCCTGGTCTGACTGCTTCTGATTTGCTGCTGGCAACCCAATGTTTGGGAGTTGTGTCCATGGAGATGAGGAGATGAGGTCACAAGGGGAGTTCCACAGCGAGTTTCTGAGGAGTTCTGCGGTTCAATCTCATCCCCAGAAAAGTTCCACACGGGGATGTGATCCCCAAAGAAATGAAAAAGAAGCTGATTTCCACTTTCCTGGAGATGGTGGCAAAATTCTGCAGGAATCAAGAGGAGTTTTGTTGTAGTGTGAGGAGAAAAACTGGGAAATAAAGCTAAGAGAGGTAGGGGAAAAAAAAAAAAAAAGGATGGAAGAAGCAGCCAAAATATGGAAAAAACCTGAAATGGATTTCTTATTCTCATTCCATATTATCATGGAATCCTGAGATGGTTTGGGTTGGAAGGGAATTTAAAGCTCATCCCAAAATCTCACCTAACTCTGCCCTCTGGCAGTGGGAAGCCATTCCCCTTGTCCAAAATCCCAAAATCTTGTGACAAAATCTCTTGTGCCAGGCTGTGCCATGCCAGGAAAGCACCTGGAAACCTCCTGTCTCAGGAGGGATAAATCCAGGTGTGGTGGGTTGAAAGAATTCAGCAAGAACAGAATAAAGAGGAAAATGTTGCATAAGCAAAAGAAAAAACAAAAATATTTTATTTTATGTTTACCAAGAGCAGGAGCTGAGGATCCCCCAGTTGCTCAGCTCAGACTCACTTCCTGGGTGAGTTTATGGCAGCAGAAACCCTTGAAACTCTCAGCAGTTATTGATTAACTTGAGTTTGTGCTCTGCAGAGCCTCAACAAGATCAGAATAACCCAGATTGATGGGTCAAGGCCAATGGAATGAATCCCACTGGTGCCTGACCCCATTCCCCAGCAATCCCTGGGCCAGCAAACAGGCCAGGAGCAACCAGATCCTCCAGGAAAATGTTGTTGGAAATGATGTCAAAGCTTTGCTAGAACCCAGACAGACACATCCACACATCCTGAGAAGGTCATCCTGCCACAGGGAGATCAGGTTGGTCAGGCAGGACCTGCTTGTCACAACCGCAGGCTGGCTGGGCTTTGATCTCCTGGTTGTTCTGCTGAGCAATGATGCTCAGGATGATTTGTTCCACAGCTTTTCCAGGCACTGAGGTCAGCCTGGAGTTCCCTGGATCTTCCTCCTCCTTGCCATGCTCATGGATTGGCATCTCCAGTTGTCCTGGACCTCTCTGGGCAGCCAGGACTGATGATGAACCATGGAGAGTGGCTGGGCAAACTCTCCCTTGAGAGACACAGTTTGTCAAACCCTTGAGCCTTCTGCAGGACTGAAAGAATTGGACTGACAAGGATTTCTGCAGGACTGGAATTCTTGTCTTTGTCCCAACCACGATTTTGCACTTCTGCTGATGCTTAGGCTGATCAAAAATGCCTCATTTTTGATCTAGTAGAAGCTCTGCCTGCCCATGGCGTGGAGTAGAACAAGATGAGCTTTAAATTCCCTTCCAACCCAAACCATCTCAGGATTCCATGATAATATGGAATGAGAATGAGAAATCCATTTCAGCTTTCTTCCATACTTTGGCTGCTTCTTCCATCCTGGTTTTTTCCTACCTCTGTTAGCTTTATTTCCCAGTTTTTCTCCTCACATTATAACAAAACTCCTCTTGATTCCTGCAGAATTTTGCCACCATCTCTAGGAATGTGGAAATTAGCTTCTTTCTTGTTTCAAAACCCATATTTCCAGTTCCCAAGCTTTTTCAATAAACTGTAAAATAACCATTAACTGTTCCAAACACATAAATTCCATAAAGCCTACTAAATCCAATCCAGCATGAAAAAATGAATTTTCCACCCTCCAAGCACCACGGGTTTGCTCCATTGCACTTCCCCTCCATTTATAGGAAACAGAACTGGGACCATCCTATACCTGCAGGTCCTACACTTGTACAAATGCTCAGAGCTGGCCTGAAAATTCAAATTTCACCTTGCTGATTCCTGATGACCAATTCATCACCTCTCCTACAGATCTTGCCATGTTTCCTGGCTCCCTTGGTGATTTCTGACAGGGCACGACACCAGCTGATGCGTAAATAAAATAGAAATAGTAATTAGGATGAAATAATGATTAGGATGAAATCACAGGCTCATGTTTCATTGCTCTGTTACAGGATTGCTGTGACAGACACGGGGGGATATCTCTGTGACACACACTGCAGTTGAGGCAAGGGAAAGCTCAATAAACCCAAATGGTTAAAAATGGAGTGCCAGCTCCTTGTGAGGGTGTTGAAACCCTGGCACAGGCTGCCCAGAGAAGCTGTGGCTGCCCCTGGATCCCTGGAAGTGTCCAAGGTCAGGCTGGGGAGGGCTTGGAGCAACCTGGGATGGTGGAAGGTGTCCCTGTCCATGGCAGAGGTGTGGAACTGGATGGGCTTTAAGGTCCCTTCCCACCCAAAGCCTTCTGTGATTTGATTCCTTTCCTTTCCTTTCCTCTCTCCTTTCCTCTCTCCTTTCCTTTCTCCTCCTTTCCTTTCTCCTTTCCTTTCCTTTCCTTTCTCATTTCCTTTCCTTTCCTTTCCTTTCTCCTTTCCTTTCTCCTTTCCTTTCCTTTCTCCTTTCCTTTCCCCTTTCCTTTCCTTTCCTTTCCTTTCCTTTCCTTTCCTTTCCTTTCCTTTCCTTTCCTTTTTCCTTTCCTTTCCTTTTTCCTTTCCTTTCCCCTTTCCTTTCTTTTCCTTTCCTTTTTCCTTTCCCCTTTCCTTTCCCCTCCTTCTCCTTCTCCTTCTCCTTCTCCTTCTCCTTCTCCTTCTCCTTCTCCTTCTCCTTCTCCTTCTCCCCACTTTCACAGCCACTGCCTGTTGTGGACAGTGAAGCTGAAAGGACAAATTTCACCTCCTCCTGCCTTCACAAGGACAATTCCCTCACCAATGTCTTACCAGTGCCTCAAACTGTGGTGTCACTCAGTTATTGATCACTTTCCATCCATTGCAGGATTATTTCTGACTTCTCAGCATGAAGAATATTTTCCCTGCCCTGGGTTGGTGTCCCAGGCTGTCCCTGTGTTGCACAACTGTGGGTGTGAAGAGTTGTCACAGTCAGACTGCGAGGAAGGAGGATGTGATCTCTGAAAGATAAACGAGAGAGAAATGAGATTAAACAGCCACGGCAGGAGCTGCTGCCTTGCACAAGCAAGGGACAGAGGCTAGACCAGGCATGGACTTCAATCAGCAGGAGAAACTGGACAGGAAAGATAAAGAGTGACAAAACAGCCAGGAAACTGTGAAAGCAGTAGGGGACAGAACAAGGAAGAACATTGTCCCAGAACAGCTCAGAGGCAATAATTCCCTTTGCACTTTGGCTTTTGGCACAAAGCAGCACTGGGTGCCACATCCCAGAACAGACACACCCGTGGGTTTTAATCCATCTGCGCAGGGAGAAGGGATGGAGGTGGCTGCTGATTGTTTCTCCTGTCTCAGCGCTGCTTTCTCCAGCTCGATTCCTGTTCCATGCATTGGCATCGCCTGAGCTCTGTCCAGGAGGAGCTCCATCACACTCCTGCTTGCTTTAGTGCACAATTCGATCCCACCAGCCTTCCGCAAGAGAAATATTGCTGCACCGCGGAATTTCACTCTGGGACAGGGACTTTTTGCGAGGTGTTTTCTCAATCCCATCCCCAGATCCGGCAGCTGCCAGCGATGTGAGTGGGTGGGTTAGTGAGGGAACCCCCAGACCTCGCTGTGCGAACACATTCGGGCTCATTCTTTAATCCGGATGTCTCTTTTCATGGATGTTTTTGGGGATGGGAAGGCTAGCTGCACCGCCGAACTTCACTCCGCGGCAGGGGCTTTTTGAGAGGTGTTTTCCCAATCCCATCCCCAAATCCGGCAGCTGCCAGCGATGTGGGTGAATGGGTTACCGAGGGAAGCCCCAGACCGCGCTGTGCGAACACATTCGGGCTCATTCTTTCCTCCGGATGTCTCTCTCCATGAATGCTTTTGGGGATGGGAAGATGGGAAGGCTAGCAGATGTTCCGCCGGGATGCCCAGCTGCCCACCGCGGCTCCCGTCCATCCCCGGGGCTGCGCCGGGCAGGGCGAGGCGGCAGCGAACTCCATTTCCCAGGGACTCCTCGGTTTCCCAGGCGCTCCTCGGTTTCCCAGGCGCTCCTCGGTTTCCCAGGGACTCCGTTTCCCAGGCACACCCGCGGAGGGCAGGGCGGTGCGGCCCGGGGCGCAGGCCGGCAGCGGCACCGGGAGCGGCTCCAGGCCAGGGCGGAGGGAGCGGAGCGGAGCCGAGCGGCGCGGAGCGGGGGCGCTGCCGCAGCTCGGAGCTCGGCTCAGCCCTGCCCGGCCCCTGCACATCCGGGCGCTCCCGCAGGCCCGGCCCGTCCTGCCGCGGCCCGCCGATCCCGGGCGGCTCGGCTCGGCCCTGCCCGGCCCGGCCCGGCTCGGCCCGGCGCGATGCTGCGCTGCATGCCGCCGCTCTGGCGCTGCAACCGGCACGTGGAGGCGCTGGACCGGCGGCACTGCTCGCTGCAGGCCGTGCCCGAGGAGATCTACCGCTACAGCCGCTCGCTCGAGGAGCTCCTGCTGGACGCCAACCAGCTCCGCGAGCTGCCCAAGGTGAGCCGCCGCCGCCTCACGGCTCTCGGAGCTCGGGGAGAGGCCTGGGCGCTGCTCCGGCCTACTCGGGGAGAGGCCTCCGCTCGGCCCGGAGCCGGTGCTGTGAGGAGCTTCTCCTGCCTCCCCTCAGCCCAGAGCCTTCTCTATGCTCTGAGGAGCTTCTCCTGCGTCCCCTCAGCCCAGAGCCTTCCCGGTGCTCTGAGGAGCTTCTCCTGCCTTTGCTCAGCCCGGAGACTTCCCCCTGCTCTGAGGAGCTTCTTCTGCCTCCCCTCAGCCCGGAGCCTTCCTTCCCTCTGCTCTGAGGAGCTTTTCCTGCCTTCCCGGTGCTCTGAGGAGCTTCTCCTGCCTTCCCTGTGCTCTGAGGAGCTTCTCCTGCCTCCCCTCAGCCCGGAGCCTTCCCCGTGCTCTGAGGAGCTTCTCCTGCCTCCGCTGAGCCCGCAGCCGTTGCTCTGAGGAGCTTCTCCTGCCTTCCCCCTGCTCTGAGGAGCTTCTCCTGCCTCCGCTCAGCCCGGAGCCTTCCCTGTGCTCTGCGGAGCTTCTCCTGCCTCTGCTCAGTCTGGAGCCTTCCCTGTGCTCTGAGGAGCTTCTCCTGCCTCCCCTCAGCCCAAACCTTCCCCGAGCTCTGAGGAGCTTCTCCTGCCGAGCAGGGGCCGTGGTGGGACCTCCGCGGTGAGACCTCCGCGGTGAGACCTCCACGGTGAGACCTCTACGAGCAGCCCTCGGCTGAGGAGGAACCTCATCGCTCTGAGGGGCATCCCGGCTGCTCGGTTAGTGGGACAAATTTCCCCCTGCTCTGCTCGAATCATCAGCCCTGTGACTTGTCACCCTCACAGCGTGAATTTAAAAAGTCTGGTTTAATCGGTAAACTGTAAAAAGTGGCCAGTAAGTTGGTTAAAAGCGGTAGAGGTGCTTTGTAGTTGTGATCGTGGGGCTGCAGAGATGCTGTGGAGCAGCTCTGCCGTGAAGAGAAGCTGGGAGAGTTTGGTCTGGAAAAGAGGAGCTCTGGGGAGACCTTGGAGCTCTTTCCAGTCCCTAAAAGAGCTTCAGGAGAGGTGGTGAAGGACTTTGGACAAGGGCTTGGAGAAGAGAAGCTCTGGGGAGACCTTGGAGCTCCTTCCAGTTTCCAAAGGGGCTTTGAGAGAGGTGGAGAAGGACTTTGGACAAGGGCTTGGAGAAGAGAAACTCTAGGGAGACCTGAGAGCTCCTTCCAGTCCCTAAAGGAGCTTCAGGAGAGGCAGAGAGGGACTTTGGACAAGGATCTGGAGAAGCTCTGGAGCTCCCTCAGGTCCCTAAAGGAGCTTTGAGAGAGGTGGAGAAGGACTTTGGACAAGGCTCTGGAGGGATGGGACAAGGGGGAATGGCTTCCTACTGCCAGAGAGCAGAGTTAAAGGGTTTTTTGGGAAAAAATTATTTCTTGGAGGGTGGTGAGAGTGTACCCTTGTAGAGGGTTTTCTGAGAAGCTGTGGCTGCCTCATTCCTGGAAGCATTCAAGGCCAGGCTGGACAAAACTTGGAGCAACCTGGGATTGTGGAGGTGTCCCTTCCCATGGAAAGGGTTTGGGACTGGATGATCTTCAAGATCCCTTCCATCCCAAATCCTTCCACGATCTGCAGCTCCTGTTGCCATCCTGCTCAGCTGCAGAGCTCTCCACCCAGGGAACACCAGGATAAACCCTCCAGGTGTTGTTCCTGTGATCTCTTGCAGAAGCAGAGGGCTGGAGATCTGCTCTGCTGCCAGCTTCTCAGCGTCTCGTGGCTCTCAAGGGTTTGCTTGCCCTGGGGTTGGGCATGGAATGAGCTCTCGTGTTTGGCTCCTGAAGTACCATCCAGCAGGAATCCAAGCCGTGCTGTTCCCATTCTTTGCAATTTTTTAAGAGTTGTTTAAGTTCTGCCTGTGCCAGAGAGGGAGAAGGTGTTTGACTGCAGCGTGTTCGGAGAGATGGTTTGCAGGGAGTATAGGCTGAAGTTGAGTGTTTATTTAAAAAATTGAGAAATTAAGGTCGTCAGCTTTCAAGAGTTTTATTGAATTACTTGGAATTTGTCATCAAATCTAGAAAAAAAAATCACTTACAAACAAGAAACTTGGTTTTGATTCAGGCCAAAGGAACTTGGTGCAGTTTTGTTAAAACACACAGTTGGTGCATCTCCACCTGAACAGATTCTCATGGCTGGAAGCAGCAGTTTTTGGTATTTTTGGGTTCTTTCTGTCTCTTCCTGAATTCTGGTGAGCCCAGCTGCCCGTGGGATTGAGTTGTGAGGTTGTTCAGGTGTGGAGACTCCACTGTGATCCTCTCAGCTCAGCATCTCGTGATGCTTTAGGTGTGGAGGTTACCCAAACTACTGGAAAATGTGTGTTATGGGCAGGCTGGGCCGTGGGAATGGGTGGAAATCTCACCTGCAGAGGTGATTGCAACACTCCTGCAGGGAACCTGCTGGTCCCTGTGCTCTCAGCTTCCTGCTGAACACTCACTGAACGCCTTACAACTGGGGCAAACTGGGGTTTGGGAGCTTGGAAGAGCAGCTTTTGGATCATAAATGCAAATTTTCTGCTGGTGTTTTTACTCAGCCCGTGATTGTGTGGATGCAGTCCTGTCTGTGATAGCAGGTGATGTGTTTGTTAATTTAATTCCTTAATTCCTTCCTAAATCACTAAAAAGAACTTCTGTTTCGCTCAGCTGTGGCATCTGCTTGGCTTGGAGCATCAGAGTTCTTGCTGTGAGCTGTCCTGGGCTCCTCTCTGGTGTTTGAGTTTCCCTTTTTGGACTCTTCTGGCAAAGAATTTAACAAATTGAGCAGAACAGTGAAATCCTGGTCTCAGGAGATGTTAGTAAATCAGGAGAAGGACAGAGAATGGGGAGTAGCAAATGGTGTGACCAGACCTAAAATACAGCAGCTTTGGCCCAAGGAAAGTGAACATTTTCAGGATGTCTCCATCTGTCTGGGAAAGGTAGTAAAAGGTAGAGTTATTCCCGATGGCAGAGGATGTAAATGATGTGTAAATGATGTGTAAATGATGTGTAAATGGTGTGTAAATGGTGTGTAAATGGTGGTCTGGAGGGAGTGGACAGGCAGCAACTGACCACTGCTGCTGCTTGCAGGAGAGGGTTGGGTGAAACCAGAAAGGAAATTAAATAATTCAGAGGAAATTCAATAATTTTTCATGTAAAATGCAGGTTAACTGAGCTATGTAATCACTTTGTATGTGACATAACAGTGCTTGGAGTTAACGTGAGCTCAGGAGAGAAGTGGAGCAATTCAGAAAGGAGAAAACAACCAAAAATGAGGATTTGCAGAGAGACTTTTGTGTGTTTTCACTGCACATCCTGGGAGAGGCTTGGAGGGAGTTTGGTTTTGGACTTGCTGTGCTCTCACTCTTCCTTCTCAACCCATCTGGAGCTGCTGGGGGATTTCTCTGGCTGTGCCAGGTGTCAGCCAAACCTAAATGCCTAAAAAACCTGAAAAACCATCCCCAGCCAAACCTAAAAACCTGAAAAACCATCCCCAGCCAAACCTAAATGCCTAAAAACCTAAAAAACCATCCCCAGCCAAACCTAAAAATCTAAAAAAAATCCATCCCCAGCCAAACCTAAATGCCTAAAAATCTAAAAAAAACCATCCCCAGCCAAACCTAAATGCCTAAAAATCTAAAAAAAAAACATCCCCAGCCAAACCTAAATGCCTAAAAACCATCCCCAGCCAAACCTAAATGCCTAAAAAACCTCAAAAACCATCCCCAGCCAAACCTAAATGCCTAAAAATCTAAAACATCCCCAGCCAAAGCTAAATGCCTAAAAAACAATCCCCAGCCAAACCTAAAAACCTAAAAATCATCCTCAGCCAAACCTAAATGCCTAAAAACCTAAAAAACCATCCCCAGCCAAACCTAAATCTTGTTGTTTGTTGTTGTGTAAAAACCAAAAAAACCATCCCCAGCCAAACCTAAAAACCATCCCCAGCCAAACCTAAAAACCTAAAAATCTAAAAAACCATCTCCAGCCAAACCTAAAAGCCTAAAAAACCTAAAAAACCATCCCCAGCCAAAGCTAAATGCCTAAAAACCTAAAAAACCATCCCCAGCCAAACCTGAATGCCTAAAAAACCATCCCCAGCCAAACCTAAATGCCTGAAAACCTAAAAAACCATCCCCAGCCAAACCTAAATGCCTAAAAATCTAAAAAAGCCATCCCCAGCCAAACCTAAAAACCAAAAAAACCATCCCCAGCCAAACCTAAATGCCTAAAAACCTAAAAAACCATCCCCAGCCAAACCTAAATGCCTAAAAACCTAAAAAACCATCCCCAGCCAAACCTAAATGCCTAAAAACCTAAAAAACCATCCCCAGCCAAACCTAAATACTTATAAATCTAAAAAACCATCCCCAGCCAAATCTAAATGCCTAAAAACCTAAAAAAACATCCCCAGCCAAACCTAGAAACCTAAAAAATCATCCTCAGCCAAACCTAAATGCCTGAAAACCTAAAAAACCATCCCCAGCCAAACCTAAATGGCTAAAAACCTACAAAACCATCCCCAGCCAAACCTAAAAACCTAAAAACCTAAAAAACCATCCCCAGCCAAACCTAAATGTGTGGTTGTTTTTGGTTGTGGACCTGAAAAAATCATCCCCAGCCAAACCTAAATGCCTAAAAACCTAAAAAAACCCATCAACACTGGTTTTGTCTTGGACATTTTGTCTTTGCAGGACACAGAGTTGTGCCTGTGAAGATCTGTCAGAAAAGTGGGAAATGAGGGAGCATGGGCAGAAAATTAGTGGTTTTGGGTTTTTTGGGGGAAGACTTTCCTGTGGAGGTGATTTTGGAGGTGAAAGGGGTGGCTTTGGGAAAAAAATCAAACGACTCTTTTGAAAATAATCTGAATTTATACAGCTTTTCTTCTGAGGGGTTTCTCACCCAGCACCAGCTGCCAGCCCACATCTTGCCTCTTTGTCACTTGTCCCCTTTGTGGAAAGTTTTCCTTTTTTGAGCCTTAATTTCCCTTTAGGATGGCTGTTTGGAGGGATGGATTAAATCTGTGTGGGAGGATCTGCTGACCCTTCACAGGGATTTGCTACCTCATGATTTATTGGAAAATTATAAATTCATTTTGATAGGTTACCTGTGCTTTCCACAAGGGTTTCTGAATTCCAGAGGTGGTAATTTCTTGCTCCATGCTGATTTCTGCTACACCAGAGAGTGCTAAC
This sequence comes from Lichenostomus cassidix, assembly GCF_008360975.1. NCBI lineage: Eukaryota > Metazoa > Chordata > Aves > Passeriformes > Meliphagidae > Lichenostomus > Lichenostomus cassidix. The sequence goes on along the minus strand of NC_139482.1, from coordinate 151,701,337 downwards.
TGCAGGATATTTGGGGGAGAGCAGCTCCTGCACTGGGGAATGGAAATTTTTGGGAACACAATTGCCTAAATCCCCATGTCAGAGCTGGATTAACACCTAAGTCATCTCCACGAACACTTGAGATCTCACCGGGAAGGAATGAAAACAATATGGAATTTGGAGCACTTGGAGGTGGCAGAAGGAGCTCAAACAACCCAGAAACATCCAGAGATTCTTTTTTTTCTCAGAGGAAAACTCCACTTTGGGAGTGTGGGGAGGCAAAAAAAAAAAAGGTTGGAGGAAAGCTGGGTGGAGCAGAGCTGGTAGGACCTGGTGTAGGAGGACGAGGGTGGAGCTGAGCAAGGACTGAAATCCTCAGCAAGTCTGTGCAGAGAGGGAGGAGATCTCTGGTGTGTCAGCATGAGTGTGCAGAGGGACAGGGAGGAAAACTAGGGCTGGAAGTGTCTGAAATCCAGGATTTCACAGCACCAGGGTGAAGCTCGAGGCTGTGGTTGTCACTTTCTTCCCGAAGCAAAGTGGGGCTTTGCAAAGCTAATTAAGAGCAGCTTTTAATTTCCTGGCATCTGAGGCCTGTAAGGAGGATCTTGGGGTTTTACTTACTTCCACGGAGGAGGAAAGCTTCTCCTTCTAATCTCTCTGTGCTAACAGCCCTTCCCTAAGAAAGTCAGGGAGCTGGGAATGCTCTGTGGCTCACTGTGTGGGGTGTGAGTTTGGCACCTCCTTTTTGCTCTGATTTTTGTGGTTCTTCCCAGCCCAGGCCGTGTCAAAGCTGCAGCTGCATTTGTTTAACAAAACCAGTCAACAAACTGGTTTCACTTGCTGTGTGTGCAGAGCTGGCATGGCTCTCTGGGCTTTGCAGGAGCTCTGTGGGTTCATGGGGTAACTGGATGTGAGTTTGTCTCTCCAAAAACCAGGTTATTCTGGATTGCTGCTGCCCAGAAATTAGGAAAAAGCGCAGGCTGTCTCCCTGATCAATAACCAATCGATTTCTCTGATCAATAACCAATTGTCCTCTAAACCCTGTGTGTGGTGACAGGTTGGGATCAGTGCTTGAGGAGCAGCAGCCAAACACAAGCTCAGTCACAGAGAAAACTTTTGAACTTTTTGGTAAAACTTTTTGGCAAAACTTTTTGGCCACGCAGTTCTCGGAAATCAGGAATTTCCAAATTCAAACAGGGAGCAGGGAAGAGGCACCCAGGTGGATTTTATGCTTGTGGTGTATGAATGGGAAGTGAGTTAATATTCAGTTTTCTGAGCTGCAAGGTGTGTTCAGCTCGGTGTAGGAGAGGTGTGGGTGTAGGTTAGGTTCAGGTGCATGAAATAGTGAGGTAAAGAGACAACCGGGCAGTGAAGAGGTTCAGTGGAGTAAAAAAAAAATGAAAATTCGTGGTTAGAATGACTCTGCCTCTCACCAGAACATCCTTGGCACTGGTTTGGTACCTGCAGGGAGATGATCACCAGTGGAAAAACCTTCTCAGCCTTTCCTGGGTTGTTGTAAACCTCTCAGTGTGTCTCTTTTGGGTGATTTAACACCTGTCTGTGGATGAATTTCTACCAGCTTGGTTCAGATTTACCCCTTCAGGGTTTCTCCTGTTGCTTGCTGATGGTTTCCTCTGTCACTCCCCAACCCTTGCAGATGTTTCAATGTTGTCTCTGCAGCACTGCAGAGACTTTTCCTGCTCCTCTCAGGTCTCTCCTGTTCCCTTTGGCTGCTGCTGAGGATCTGCCAGGAGTGATTAGCTCATTGATGGTTGGAGGTAGAGGCAGGGTTGGGTTAACCTTTTCAGCTCTCCTCTGACTTCTTCTTGGTCTCACTGCCTTGTCTTGGATTCCTAGTTTCAGTTTTCTGGTTTGTTGGGGTTTTTTTTGTTGTTGTTTCATGGTGTCTCTGCGTGCTGGAGATGTATCTGTTGGATAAATTTAAATTTCTGCCTCAGGAAAGCGCAATCTGATTGGAAACAAAACGCAACAGGTTGTTGTACAACACAACTTTTGGCATTTTTCCCTTTGCTAATAGCTGTGGGCATTACAGATCACTCAATTAATTTTTGGGATTGCAAGTTGACCCTTATTCTGCTGAGAAAATGGTTTAGAAGAAGGAGGTCTCCCTTGGCTATATGGTGCTGGTAATACCAGAGATGGGGTTTTTTTTTGGGAAAACCTAAACAGCAGAGCAAAATAGAAAGGGACAGAGGTTTTTGGATAATACTTACAATGTGCTGGCTTTGACTGCTTCACCCAGGATGCTCTCCCATGAAATGATCTCCAGATGGATGCTTTTGTAGCAGAATCACTCAGGTTGGAAAAAATCTTCAAGATCAAATCCAACCTTTGACTGAACACCACTCTGTCAACTAAACAACAGCACTAAATGCCATGATTATTCCATATATCCTACAATTTCAGTGGAAAATGTGCCTGAATGCCCTGAGTGCCATGGGGCAGTTGCTGCCCTGGCCCCTCTGAAGGGGACAACATTCCTCAGTCCTGCTTCACTGCCTGGGAAGCAGCAGCTGCTAGAGCCTTTTGGCTCGGAGACAGCTTGCTTTGTCTCCTCTGGAATGTCTTCCCAGCGCTTAAGCACTTTTATACATTTGCAGTGCATTCCTCAGGGCCTGATACGGGGTTAAATAGTCGGAAATCCGCCGGGGAGGGCTGAGGGGAGGGCTGTGTCCGGCTGCCTGGCCTCTCCTCCTGCCTCCAGCACGGCTGGCCACTGCTTTTTGGTGCCCTCAGTCCCCCTGCCCTGCCCTGTCCTCCTGTGTCAGGCAAGGATTGTCCCCTTTTGCTGTGTCCTCTGCCCTGGATTTGGCTGCAGACCCAAGCCTGGCCGTGCTAGTGGTTGGCAAGTCAGAAGCAGTTTTTTTGGGACTCAGTTGTCACCTTTCAGGTGGTGGTGACCATGAGCTTGTGGCCAGAGGAGTTCACTAGCGTGGAGCTAGCTCAGGATCTGCCAAATTCTGCAAGGAATGGGGAAGGAAACACTTCTGGAGTGGAAGGAAGGTGGGAAGATCTGACAAAACTGGATAAATTCTTGTCCCACACCTGCTGAAGGAGTCAGACCAAATGCCTGGATAATTTTCATGAGTGTACCTGGATGGTGGTTGTGGTGTCCTCCCTGTGGTTGCCCCTTGTTTGACCTCATTTCTCCTCATCAGATTTTGCTGATTCTTCCTGAATTAAGCTATTCTGGGAACAACCATCGCCTGCCTGGTTTCTCTCTGTGAGGAAAGCTGTCTGTTGGGTTTGGTGCTACCTAGAGGCTCTGCTGGCAGTGGACTGAGTCCTGAGAAGTTCACTAGAGTGGAGCTAGCTCAGGATCTGCCAAATTCTGCAAGGAATGGGGAAGGAAACACTTCTGGGGTGGAAGGAAGGTGGGAAGATCTGACAAAACTGGATAAATTCTTGTCCCACACCTGCTGAAGGAGTCAGGCCGAGTCCCTGGAGAATTGGCATGAGTGTACCTGGATTGCCCCAGGTTGCCCCTTGTTTGACCTCATTTCTCCTCATCAGATTTTGCTGATTCTTCCTGAATTAAGCTATTCTGGGAACAACCATCGCCTGCCTGGTTTCTCTCTGTGGGGAAAGCTGTCTCTTGGGTTTGCTGCACTTGGTGCTACCTAGTGAGTCCTGAGAAGTTCACTAGAGTGAAGCTAGCTCAGGATCTACCAAATTCTGCCAGGAATGGGGAAGGAAACACTTCTGGGGTGGAAGGAAGGTGGGAAGATCAGACAAAACTGGATAAATTCTTGTCCCACACCTGCTGAAGGAGTCAGACCAAATCCCTGGATAATTGGCATGAGTGTACCTGGATGGTGGTTGTGGTGCCCAACCTGTGGTTGCCCCTTGTTTGACCTCATTTCTCCTCATCAGATTTTGCTGATTCTTCCTGAATTAAGCTATTCTGGGAACAACCATCACCTGCCTGGTTTCTCTCTGTGGGGAAAGCTGTCTCTTGGGTTTGCTGCTACCTTGAGGCTCTGCTGGGAGTGGACTGAGTCCTGAGAAGTTCACTAGAGTGGAGCTAGCTCAGGATCTGCCAAATTCTGCAAGGAATGGGGAAGGAAACACTTCTAGGGTGGAAGGAAGCTGGGAAGATCTGACAAAACTGGATAAATTCTTGTCCCACACCGGCTGAAGGAGTCAGACCAAATCCCTGGATAATTTTCATGAGTGTACCTGGATGGTGGTTGTGGTGTCCTCCCTGTAGTTGCCCCTTGTTTGACCTCATTTCTCCTCATCAGATTTTGCTGATTCTTCCTGAATTAAGCTATTCTGGGAACAACCATTGCCTGCCTGGTTTCTGTCTGTGGGGGAAGCTGTCTGTTGGGTTTGCTGCACTTGGTGCTACCTAATGAGTCCTGAGAAGTTCACTAGAGTGGAGCTAGCTCAGGATCTGGCAAATTCTGCAAGGAATGGGGAAGGAAACACTTCTGGAGTGGAAGGAAGGTGGGAAGATCTGACAAAACTGGATAAGGTTTTGTCCCACACCTGCTGAAGGGCTCAGGCCAAATCCCTGGATAATTTTCATGAGTGTACCTGGATTGCCCCAGGTTGCCTCTTGTTTGACCTCATTTCTCCTCATCAGATTTTGGTGTTTCTTCCTGAATTAAGCTATTCTGGGAACAACCATCACCTGCCTGGTTTCTGTCTGTGGGGAAAGCTGTCTGTTGGGTTTGCTGCACTTGGTGCTACCTAGTGAGTCCTGAGAAGTTCACTAGAGTGAAGCTAGCTCAGGATCTGGCAAATTCTACTAGGAATGAGGAAGGAAACACTTCTAGGGTGGAAGGAAGCTGGGAAGATCTGACAAAACTGGATAAATTCTTGTCCCACACCTGCTGAAGGGCTCAGGCCAAATCCCTGGATAATTGGCATGAGTGTACCTGGATGGTTCACTAGAGTAGAGCTAGCTCAGGATCTGCCAAATTCTGCCAGGAATGGGGAAGGAAACACTTCTGGAGTGGAAGGAAGCTGGGAAGATCTGACAAAACTGGATAAATTTTTGTCCCACACCTGCTGAAGGAGTCAGACCAAATCCCTGGATAATTGGCATGAGTGTACCTGGATGGTGGTTGTGGTGTCCTCCCTGTAGTTGCCCCTTGTTTGACCTCATTTCTCCTCATCAGATTTTGCTGATTCTTCCTGAATTAAGCTATTCTGGGAACAACCATCGCCTGCCTGGTTTCTCTCTGTGTGGAAAGCTGTCTCTTGGGTTTGGTGCTACCTAGAGGCTCTGCTGGCAGTGGACTGAGTCCTGAGAAGTTCACTAGCGTGGAGCTAGCTCAGGATCTGGCAAATTCTGCCAGGAGTGGGGAAGGAAACACTTCTGGGGTGGAAGGAAGGTGGGAAGATCTGACAAAACTGGATAAATTCTTGTCCCACACCTGCTGAAGGAGTCAGACCAAATCCCTGGATAATTGGCATGAGTGTACCTGGATGGTTCACTAGAGTAGAGCTAGCTCAGGATCTGCCAAATTCTGCCAGGAATGGGGAAGGAAACACTTCTGGAGTGGAAGGAAGGTGGGAAGATCTGACAAAACTGGATAAATTCTTGTCCCACACCTGCTGAAGGAGTCAGACCAAATCCCTGGATAATTTTCATGAGTGTACCTGGATTGCCCCAGGTTGCCTCTTGTTTGACCTCATTTCTCCTCATCAGATTTTGGTGATTCTTCCTGAATTAAGCTATTCTGGGAACAACCATCACCTGCCTGGTTTCTGTCTGTGGGGAAAGCTGTCTGTTGGGTTTGCTGCACTTGGTGCTACCTAGTGAGTCCTGAGAAGTTCACTAGAGTGAAGCTAGCTCAGGATCTGCCAAGTTCTGCCAGGAATGGGGAAGGAAACACTTCTGGAGTGGAAGAAAGGTGGGAAGATCTGACAAAACTGGATAAATTCTTGTCCCACACCTGCTGAAGGAGTCAGGCCAAGTCCCTGGATAATTGGCATGAGTGTACCTGGATGGTGGTTGTGGTGTCCTCCCTGTAGTTGCCCCTTGTTTGACCTCATTTCTCCTCATCAGATTTTGCTGATTCTTCCTGAATTAAGCTATTCTGGGAGTAACCATCACCTGCCTGGTTCCTCTCTGTGGGGAAAGCTGTCTCTTGGGTTTGCTGCACTTGGTGCTACCTAGTGAGTCCTGAGAAGTTCACTAGAGTGAAGCTAGCTCAGGATCTGGCAAATTCTGCCAGGAATGGGGAAGGAAACACTTCTGGGGTGGAAGGAAGGTGGGAAGATCAGACAAAACTGAGTAAGGTTTTTTCCCACACCTGCTGAAGGAGTCAGACCAAATCCCTGGAGAATTTTCATGAGTGTACCTGGATTGCCCCAGGTTGCCCCTTGTTTGACCTCATTTCTCCTCATCAGATTTTGGTGTTTCTTCCTGAATTAAGCTATTCTGGGAACAACCATCGCCTGCCTGGTTTCTCTCTGTGGGGAAAGCTGTCTCTTGGCTTTGCTGCTACCTAGAGGCTCTGCTGGAGGTGGACTGAGTCCTGCTCTGCTGAGGGAGCTGTGCAGCCTCTGGGGTTGGCATCCTGCCTGTGCTGCCCAGCTAGGGGATACAGGTCTTTCTGGTTCTGTGGCCTCACAGAAACTTGGAAAGGCTGAGTTGAACCTCAAGAGCTGATCAGCTCCTGGCTGTGTTGCTTTGCAGTTGCTGCTTGCAGCTCCTCCTGACTCTGTCCCAGGCTGGTTTTCCCCAGAGGCAATGCCACAAGTGTCACAGATCTCTCTGAAAGGATTGTTCACACTTCACCTGCCTGCTGGTCTCTGAGACAGGCAAAGCAAACACGAGTTTTCCATGCTGTGGAGTGTGAAACAATCTCAGCTTCCTCCTGGGGCAGAGATTACCATGTCAAACCCACATTGAACCAGGAAAATGGGTGTGAAACACAAAGCTCAGACACACGAAGCTGGTTTTGCTGCCAGCATTTGAGGAGCTGCTGACAGATGGACAGATGGACGGACAGACACCTCCTGCCTTGCAGAGCAGGGTCTCATCCTGCCTGGAGACAAACCCAGAGCTCAGCTAGGAGCCCAGCCCATGGTGACACGGGAACCAGGCCCTCTTGCTTGTGAATCACCAGGAGAATTGTAATTATTTTCCTGCTGCACAGTCTGCTCCTGCCTTTAATTAACCATGTGCTGTCCTGCTGGAGGTGGGGACTGTTCCAGCAGGGCTGGACAGTTGGACTTGAAACTCTCTGAAGGGAAAGGAGAGGTGAGGAGGACCTTAGCAGGGCTGGAAGGGTTGGCAAAACCTTTGCCTTGGAGCTCCTTAGCTCTTGTTGGAGGAGTTGGAGACACTTGTTGTGGGATGAATTCTCTGTCCCATTCCAGAGTCAAGATCATTTTTGCAAAGTAGACCCAATTTGTGATCTCCAGCTGTATAAATTGTCACCACCTCGTTTCAGAGCCACTGGTTTGAGCGTGAGATGGTTGTGGAAAAATCTGAAATCTGCCTAAAGGTTTCGGTGCAACGCCTCAGAATGTCCCCACAGCCTGTGGTGACATCAGGCAGCCACCTCCTGCCTGTCTGCTGATGGCAGGAGAGGTCCTGGAGCCAAGGCAGCCCCAGTGAGCTGTCCATGCTGAGCACAGTGTGGCTCCTTTTCCAGGGAAATTGGTGGAGGAGCACCAATTTTCCAGGGAAATTGGTGGAAATTGGTGAAAGAAGAATCCTTCTTTCTCCCTCTTGACACATGGAGGTGACAGCATGGAGGCTGACCCTCCAAGGAGTGATGCTGAGGAGCCAAAACCTCCATGTCCTACTTCCCTTTCCCCTGGCATGGTGAGATTAGGCACCAGGTGAAGGGGAGAGCTGGAGCTTAGCCTTGGGTAGGTCAGAAACCCTTTTTTTATCACCTCAGGAAAACGAAAAACAAAGAAGAGTCATGACACTGACTTGGGAGAGATTATCAGCTTGACACAGTTGGTGTTTTCCAGGTCTTCAGCACCCAAATTCTGTCTTTCCTTGGCAGTGAAGATGCATTTTCTGCAGGAAGCTCAGTGGCTCTGCTGGATCTTTGTCCTTTCACCTTGTGATCCAAATGATGAAACTTTCTGCTCTTCAAGGGCAGAAATTCTGCTTGCAGAAGCAATGTGAGCATGTAGGAAAAGCCTGGAATTCAATCCTGGAATTGCCAGTGTTATTCCTGTAGAACAATTCTGTGTGTCCAAGGGGCAGATCCTTTCACCTTATGATCCAAATGATGAAACTTTCTGCTCTTCCAGGGCAGAAATTCTGTTTGCAGGAGCGTGAGGATGTAGGAAAAGCCTGGAATTCAATCCTGGAACTGCCAGTGTTATTCCTACAGAACAATTCTATGTATCCAAGGGGCAGATCCTTTCACCTTATGATCCAAATGATGAAACTTTCTGCTCTTCAAGGGAAGAATTTGTGTTTGCAGAAGCCTGAGGATGTAGGAAAAGCCTGGAATTCAATCCTGGAATTGCCAATGTTATTCCTACAGAACAATTATATGTATCCAAGGGGCAAATCCTTTCACTTTGTGATCCAAATGATGAAACTTTCTGCTCTTCAAGGGCAGAAATTCTGTTTGCAGGAGCCTGAGGATGTAGGAAAAGCCTGGAATTCAATCCTGGAATTGCCAGTGTTATTCCTATAGAACAATTCTATATATCCAAGGGGCAGATCCTTTTACCTTGTGATCCAAATGATGAAATTTTCTGCTCTTCAAGGGCAGAAATTCTGTTTGCAGGAGCGTGAAGGATGTAGGAAAAGCCTGGAATTCAATCCTGGAATTGCCAGTTTTATTCCTATAGAACAATTCTGTGTGTCCAAGGGGCAGATCCTTTCACCTTATGATCCAAATGATGAAACTTTCTGCTCTTCAAGGGCAGAAACTCTGTTTGCAGGAGTGTGAGGATGTAGGAAAAGCCTGGAATTCAAGCCTGGAATTCAATCCTGGAATTGCCAGTGTTATTCCTGTAGAACAATTCTGTATATCCAAGGGGCAGATCCTTTTACCTCATGATCCAAATGATGAAACTTTCTGCTCTTCAAGGGAAGAAATTCTGTTTGCAGAAGCGTGAGGATGTAGGAAAAGCCTGGAATTCAATCCTGGAATTGCCAGTGTTATTCCCATAGAACAATTCTATATATCCAAGGGGCAGATCCTTTCATCTTATGATCCAAATGAGGAAACTTTCTGCTCTTCAAGGGCAGAAATTCTGTTTGCAGGAGCAATGTGAGGATGTAGGAAAAGCCTGGAATTCAATCCTGGAATTGAAGCCTGGAATTGCCAGTTTTATTCCTATAGAACAATTCTATATACCCAAAGGGCAGATCCTTTCACCTTATCATCCAAATGATGAAACTTTGTGCTCTTCAAGGGAAGAAACTCTGTTTGCAGGAGTGTGAGGATGTAGGAAAAGCCTGGAATTCAATCCTGGAATTGCCAGTGTTACTCCTGTAGAACAATTCTATATATCCAAGGGGCAGATCCTTTCACTTCATGATCCAAATGATGAAACTTTCTGCTCTTCAAGGGCAGAAATTCTGTTTGCAGAAGCAATGTGAGCATGTAGGAAAAGCCTGGAATTCAATCCTGGAGTTGCCAGTGTTACTCCTGTAGAACAATTCTGTATATCCAAGAGGCAGATCCTTTCACCTTATGATCCAAATGATGAAATTTTCTGCTCTTCAAGGGGAGAAATTCTGTTTGCAGGAGCATAAGCTTTTAGGAAAAGCCTGGAATTCAATCCTGGAATTGCCAGTGTTATTCCTGTAGAACAATTCTATATACCCAAAGGGCAGATCCTTTCACTTTGTGATCCAAATGATGAAACTTTCTGCTCTTCAAGGGCAGAAACTCTGTTTGCAGGAGTGTGAGGATGTAGGAAAACCATGGAATTCAATCCTGGAATTGCCAGTGTTATTCCTACAGAACAATTCTATATATCCAAGGGGCAGATCACACTCACAAAACGCTGAAAATAATAATTGTCATCATGTGAACTGTGACTTCATGTATGCAGCCAGTGTGGTGACCCAGGACTGTCATCCCCTGAGCTTTTCTGTCCCTAATTCTTCCTGGGGAATGCTTTCCAATCCAACCCTTGGGATTTTGCTGTTTCTGGGAAACAGCATAGCTGAGTGGTGGCTCAGAGGGTTTGTCCCTTAGCCTTTTATCCATTGTCCTTTCTCCTTTTTTTCATTTTCCACCTCTTGATCTGACTGAATAAATGAGTGGGGGGCTGGACTGAGGCTCTGCCAAGCCTCCCACTGCAGCAGGAGGGAGGAGTGGGAGTGGTGGCTGAATTCCTAACATCACTGGACTGAATTCCTAACATCACAGAGAGCTGTGGCTCTCTGAGGTCACCCAAAAGTTCCAGCAAGCCCTTTGTTCACATCCTGGGGCTCTGCTGCAGCCTCAGCACTGTTGCTGGGAGCTTCAGAGGTGAAAAACAGAGATATGTCACATCAGCAGGCTGGAGAAACACAGAAGGTTTGGTGTGAACCTGTTCCAGATGGTTCCTTAAAGGCAGAAAGTGGATTTAAAAAGCTCTTTGAGACTCTGCTGTGTGCATATGTGACATGATATTGCTGTGTTTCACATGCTGGTGTGGAAAATATGTTATAAATGACCTTTTTCTGAGCAGAGGTTGGACTGTCTGCTCCTAACAGGTCCCTTCCAACCTCAATTTTTCCATAATTTTCTGCTGGACATCCCTCTTTGTCTTTCCAACCTGAATTTTTCCATAATTTTCTGCTGGACATCCCTCTTTGTCTTTCCAACCTCAATTTTTCCATAATTTTCTGCTGGACTTGCCTCTTTGTCTTTCCAACCTCAACTTTTCCACCATTCTGCTGAACCTCTTTGCCTCTTTGTCTTTCCAACCTCAATTTTTCCATAATTTTCTGCTGGACATCCCTCTTTGTCTTTCCAACCTCAATTTTTCCATAATTTTCTGCTGGACTTGCCTCTTTGTCTTTCCAACCTCAACTTTTCCACCATTCTGCTGAACCTCTTTGCCTCTTTGTCTTTCCAACCTCAATTTTCCCCAATTCCGCTGAACCTCTTTGTCCCATCCGTGCTGCTGGGGACCCGTGGTGACACATTTGGGGACCCGTGGTGACACATTTGGGGACCCGTGGTGACACATTTGGGGACACGAGGCTCCTTCCTGCCTCAGCTGGGTGTCTCCTTCCTCCAGGCAAGGAGGAAAATATCTCCTCCTCTCCTTTCCTGTAGAGCTGTGCCCTGACCTGGCTCAGGTAGTGACACACCTCGTGCTCCCTGAGCTCCCCCGAGGTTCAGGGACTTTTCTCGTGCCTCTTGCTGGCTGAGCAGCTCTAAAAACACAGATTATTTTGGTATCATCGTGGAGGATGATGTTCTCCATGAGAATCCCACCAGGTTCCTGAGGCTCTGGGCTGCCCAGGTGAACCTGCCAAGGTGAGGCTGTTCGCTGCTCCCCTTGTGAGTCTCGTTCCCCCCAAAAAAAATTTGCTGATCCTGTCACTGTTTCTCTGGTTAACCCCAAAGCCAACAGCATTTTGCTGGGTGGGAAATGTTCCTCAGGCAGGGCTGAACCTCACCACTCGTGAGGTCAAAATGTCACTTGGATGGGGACATTTTGGGGACAGTTTTGGTTTTTGTCACTGTTGTGATCTTGCTGTTGACCGCTGGGTGGTTTTTCTTTCATCAGCTTGGCTCAGGTTGCCCAGAAAAGCTGTGAATAACTAATTCCTGGAATTTTTCAAGACCAGAGCAGCCAGCTCTGGTGGAAAATGTCCCCATTTGGTGGCCTTGAAGGTCCCTTCCTACCCCAAACCCTCCTGGAATTTGTCATCCCAAACTTCCATCACGTAATTTTTATTTAAAACAGAGTTCAGCACTGAAAACTCACTACCAGCTTTCTACATTCTCCAGTTGAAAGGGAAAAAAAAACACATTTTATGACAATTATAATGTGGAAAAATGAAAAGACCGAAAAATCTGTGGGTTTAGGTTGCATTTTGATTTTTTTTTTAAATGTTGAAGTGACAGAATTTGGTTTCAGAATTTAGTAAAAATCCCCTTGAATGTGTTGTTTGGTTCTCAAGGGTTTGAGGTTGGATGTTCCTGGATTTTCACAGCTTTTCTGCCTTTTTTTTTGGGAAATATTGTAATTTTGTGGGGCTGCTGAGGTTGGATGTTCCACCTGAAAACCTGCCTGGATTTTCACAGCTTTTTGCCTTTTTTTTTCTCAAATATTGTAATTTTGTGGGGCTGCTGAGGTTGGATGTTCCAAGTGAAAACCTGCCTGGATTTTCACAGCTTTTCTGCCTTTTTTTTTTCTCAAATATTGTAATTTTGTGAGGTTGCTGAGGTTGGATGTTCCACCTGAAAACCTGCCTGGATTTTCACAGCTTTTTGCCTTTTTTTTTCTCTCAAATATTGTAATTTTGTGGAGGTTTTTTGACGTTTTGACTCTTTATAAGCACTTTATTCCTGTCAGCAATTAATGACTATTTAATAGATTTTCAGTTTTGCTTTGCTCTGGGTGTTGGAAGAGTTTTATGTCTCTGAATTTTAGTTAAATTCAGTGTTTTGCTGAATATTCCCATTGTTTGCAGTGAATAGCTTTGAAATTCTCCCTGATTTGCAGAGGTTTTTACCCCCCAGTTGCACCCAACTGCTGTTCAATTGGTACCCCTAATATTTAATATTTTTTATTTAATTTAATATTTTAAATATTTAATTTTTAATATTTTAATATAGTTAATTTAATATTTTTATTTAGTTTAATTTTTTAATATTTAATATTTAATATATTTAATTTATTTAATTTAATCTTTTATTTCATTTAATATTTTTAATTTTTAATATTTAATATTTAATAGATTTAATAGATTTAATATTTTAATATATTTAATTTAATCTTTTTATTTCATTTAATATTTTTAATATTTAATAGATTTAATAGATTTAATATTTTAATATATTTAATTAAATATTAAAAATATTAAATTTAATAAAAAGATTAAATGAAATAAAAGATTAAATATTTAATAGATTTAATAGATTTAATATTTTAATATATTTAATTAAATATTAAAAATATTAAATTTAATAAAAAGATTAAATGAAATAAAAAGATTAAATATTTAATAGATTTAATAGATTTAATATTTTAATATATTTAATTTAATCTTTTTATTTAATTTAATCTTTTAATATTTAATATTTAATATATTTAATATATTTAATATATTTAATTTAATCTTTTATTTAATTTAATATTTTTAATATTTAATATTTTTAATAAATTTAATATATTTAATATATTTAATTTAATCTTTTATTTAATTTAATCTTTTTATTTAATTTAATCTTTTTAATATTTAATATTTTTAATAAATTTAATTTAATTTTTTCTATTTAATTTAATATTTTTAATTTAATTTAATTTAATTTTTTTTTGTTAATGATCACTTCCATCACACTCTGAGCTGTCAGATTCCCACCTGCTGGAATATTTCCATGCTGATCTGGAATTCTCATTTTTCTGTGCTGCTCTGGGTGGTTTTTAGGCTTCTGGGCTGTCAGGAAACAGGGAGAGATTGGATTTACCTTTTATTTATTTTTTTTCTTCTTAAAACTTGTATTTTTTTATCTACTCTGAGTTCACTTTGGATACTGAAGGGTCTGAGTCAGGCAGATTTGGTGGTGGTTTATTTTATTATTTGATTTTATTTTATTTTATAAATTTATTTTATAAATTTATTTTATTTTATAAATTTATTTTATAGCATTTATTTTATAGATTTATTTTATAAATTTATTTTATTTTATAATTTTATTTTATAAATTTATTTTATTTTATATTTTATTTTATAAATTTATTTTATAAATTTATTTTATTTTATAGATTTATTTTATAGTTTTATTTTATTTTATAAATTTATTTTATAATTTTATTTTATTGATTTATTTTATAAATGTATTTTATAAATTTATTTTATAATTTTATTTTACAAATTTATTTTTTATTTTTTTTATTTTATAATTTTATTTTATAATTTTATTTTATAATTTTATTTTATTTTATAATTTTATTTTATTTTATAAATTTATTTTATAACATTTATTTTATAATTCTATTTTATTTTATAATTTTATTTTATAATTTTATTTTATTTTATAAATTTATTTTATTTTATAAATTTATGTTATAAATTTATTTTATATTTTTATTTTATTTTATAATTTTATTTTATTTTATAATTTTATTTTATAGTTTTATTTTATATTTTTAATTTATTTTATAAATTTATTTTATAACATTTATTTTATAATTCTATTTTATTTTATAATTCTATTTTATAATTTTATTTTACAAATTTATTTTATATTTTTATTTTATTTTATAATTTTATTTAATAATTTTATTTTATAATTTTATTTTATTTTATAATTTTATTTTACAAATTTATTTTATAATTTTATTTTATTTTATAATTTTATTTTATAAATTTTATTTTATCAATTTTATTTTATAAATTTTATTTGATAAATCAGAAAACCCTGAAGTTGAGGGAATTTCTCCTTCCTGAAGACACTCAATGTGCTGCTAAATCCAAGGATTTCCTTTTTCAGCTCTGGGAATTCAACTTTGATTAGCAAAAGGGATAATTACAAGTTCAGTTCCAATTTTTATATTAATTATTTCTCATTTCCAGTGCCACAAGTGAATCTCCTTGGGGCTAAAATCCTCAATTCACAGAACACTGAGCTGGAAATGAAATAGAAATTCATGTCAGAAACAGCTTTTGCAGCTTTTGGTCACTTCCTCTTGCCATCTTTATTTCCCAAAAATAAAATGAATTATATTTCAGTATAGATGAATTATATGTGAATTATATATGAATTATATATGAATTATATATTAATTAATTAATTAATATAATTATATATAATTAATTAATGAATTATATATATAATTAATATTATAATTAATATTATCTATAATTAATATTATATATAATTAATATTATTATATATTAATTATATATTAATTATAAAATGAATTATATTTCATTATATATTAATTATATATGAATTATAAAATGAATTATATATTAATTATATAATGAATTATATTTCATTTTATATGAATTATATATGAATTATAAAATGAATTATATATTAATATATATGAATTATAAAATGAATTATATTTCATTATATATGAATTATATAATGAATTTTATATGAATTTTATATGAATTATATATGAATTATATATTTCATTATATATGAATTATATAATGAATTCTATTTCATTATATATGAATTATAAAATGAATTATATTTCATGATATATGAATTATAAAATGAATTATATTTCATTATATATGAATTATAAAATGAATTATATATTTCATTATATAATGAATTATATATGAATTTTATATGAATTATATATGAATTATATAATGAATTATATTTCATTATATATGAATTATATATTATATATTAATTATATAATGAATTCTATTTCATTATATATGAATTATAAAATGAATTATATAATGAATTATATATTTCATTATAAAATGAATTATATATGAATTATAAAATGAATTATATATTTCACTATATATGAATTACAAAATGAATTATATAATGAATTATATATGAATTGTAAAATTAATTCTATTTCATTATATATGAATTATATATGAATTATATTTCATTATATATGAATTATAAAATGAATTCTATTTCATCATATATGAATTATATATGAATTATATCTGAATTATATGAATTCTAATTATTCATCTAGAATTCATTATATATGAATTATATAATTACATGAATGAATTCTATGCTGGAATTCGAGTTTCCCCAAAACTTCAATTCCCAGCTCTGGCTACACTAGAGGTGTTAAAAACCTTTTTAATTTTATTTTTAAGAGAAAAAAAAGCAGCTGAAGTTTTATTTTTAGTTTTATTTTTTGTCACCATCCAAATATTTTATTCAGAGTAGTTCTGCCCAGCTCTGGCTACCCTAGAGGTGTTTAAAAACCTTTTTAATTTTATTTTTAAGTGAAAAAAAAGATGAAATAGTTTTATTTTTTGTCAACATCCAAATATTTTATTCAGAGTAGTTCTGCACGTGAGTTTTACCCATGCTAGAGGTGTTTAAAAACCTTTTTAATTTTATTTTTAAGAGAAAAAAAGCAGCTGAAGTTTTATTTTTAGTTTTATTTTTATTTTATATATATATATAATATATATATATATATATTATATATATAAAATATTTTATTCAGAGTAGTTCTGCACGTGGGTTTTACCCATGCTAGGGGTGTTTAAAAACCTTTTTAATTTTCTTTTTAAGAGAAAAAAAGCAGCTGAAGTTTTATTTTTAGTTTTATTTTTATTTTATATATATATATATATTATATATATAAAATATTTTATTCAGAGTAGTTCTGCATGTGAGTTTTACCCATGCTAGAGGTGTTTAAAAACCTTTATAATTTTCTTTTTAAGAAAAAAAAGCAGCTGAAGTTTTATTTTTAGTTTTATTTTTATTTTTATATATATATATATATTATATATATAAAATATTTTATTCAGAGTAGTTCTGCACGTGGGTTGTGCCCATGCTAGGGGTGTTTAAAAACATTTTTAATTTTATTTTTAAGAGAAAAAAAGCTGAAATAGTTTTATTTTTAGTTTTATTTTTATTTTATATATATATATATAATATATATAAAATATTTTATTTTATATAGTAGTTCTGCATGTGAGTTTTGCCCAACTCTGGCTACACTAGAGGTGTTTAAAAACCTTTTTAATTTTATTTTTAAGAGGAAAAAAAGAAGCTGAAGTTTTATTTTTAGTTTTATTTTTATTTTATATATATATATATAAAATATTTTATTCAGAGTAGTTCTGCACGTGAGTTTTACCCATGCTAGGGGTGTTTAAAAACATTTTTAATTTTATTTTTAAGAGGAAAAAAGAAGCTGAAGTTTTATTTTTTAGTTTTATTTTTATTTTATATATATATATATATTATATATATATAAAATATTTTATTCAGAGTAGTTCTGCCCAACTCTGGCTACCCTAAGGGTGTTTAAAAACCTTTTTAATTTTTATTTTTAAGATAAAAAAAAGCAACCAGAAGCTGCTCCACCACATCCATCAAGCCTGGATTTATTCCCATTCACTCCAAATATTCTTTTATTTACACTATTTCTTTATAATATTAACTATAAATACACATTTCAAGTGGAAATACATATTCTGAAGCCACCTGAACCCCTAAAAATTCTCCTGCTGCTCAACCTTTGTGGTTCTTTTCCAACCTCATCTCCACATCTCGCCTGGAATTTCCTATAAATTCTAAAATTAGGAGGAAAACTTTAGGAAAACAATAGCAAATCAACTCTCTTAACCTTTGCTGTCATCTCGATTTTCACCCACTTCCCCTTTTTCCTAATTATTTATTAATTCTGTTTCATCATTTCTAGTTTTAATTCTGTTTATCTCATGCCAAACCGAGCTGGTTTGAGTTAGATAAACGGAATTAAGGAGAGCTGGTGGGAAAAGTGATTTATTTTTATTTATTTACTCGTTAAATGGTAATTGTTGTGTTCATTTAGGACATCAGAAGTGGGAATTGTTTTTTGGGGGATTTTGAGGTGGTTTTGGGGGTTTTTTGGGGGATTTTGGGTGTCAGGAGTGGAAAAATTTGTAGAAAAAAATCAGATCAGGTGGTTTGGGACCTTTTTGGGGTGAAAAATAGAGATTTTGGGGGGATTTGGGATTTTTGGGAGGATTTTTGGGGGTTTTTGGGTGTCAGGAGTGGAAAAGGAGTAGGAAAATCAGAGGTTTTGGGATTTTTGGAGTTTTTTGGGGGGATTTTTGGGTGTCAGGAGTGGAAAAACTGACTTTTTGGGGTGAAAAAACAGAGATTTTGGGGTGATTTGGGATTTTTTGGGGGTTTTTGGGTGTCAGGAGTGGAAAACCAATAGGAGAAGATCAGTCAGATCAGGTGGTTTGGGACCTTTTTGGGGTGAAAAATAGAGATTTTGGGGTGATTTGGGATTTTTTGGGAGGATTTTGAGGTGTTTTTGGGGTTTTTTGGGGGATTTTGAGGTGGTTTTGGGGTTTTTTGGGGATTTTGAGGTTTTTTTGGGGGTTTTGGGGAGTTTTTGGGTGTCAGGAGTGGAAAAAATAGTAGAAAAAAAATCAGTCAGATCAGGTGGTTTGGGACCTTTTTGGGGTGAAAAATACAGATTTTGGGGTGATTTGGGGATTTTTGGGGGGTTTTGGGTGTCAGGAGTGGAAAAACTGACTTTTTGGGGTGAAAAACAGAGATTTTGGGATTTTTTGGGAGGATTTTTGGGGGTTTTGGGTGTCAGGAGTGGAAAAAATAGTAGAAAAAAAAATCAGCCAGATCAGGTGGTTTGGGACCTTTTTGGGGTGAAAAATAGAGATTTTGGGGTGATTTGGGATTGTTTGGGAGGATTTTGAGGTGTTTTTGGGGTTTTTGGGGGATTTTGAGGTGTTTTTGGGGTTTTTTGGGGGATTTTGAGGTGGTTTTGGGGTTTTTTTGGGAGTTTTTGGGTGTCAGGAGTGAAAAAAAGAGTAGAAAAAAAAATCAGATCAGGTGGTTTGGGACCTTTTTGGGGTGAAAAATACAGATTTTGGGGTGATTTTTGGGGGATTTTTGGGTGTCAGGAGTGGAAAAACTGACTTTCTGGGGTGAAAAAACAGAGATTTTGGGGTGATTTGGGATTTTTTGGGAGGATTTTTGGGGGTTTTTGGGTGTCAGGAGTGGAAAAAATAGTAGAAAAAAAATCAGATCAGGTGGTTTGGGACCTTTTTGGGGTGAAAAAACCACAGATTTTGGATTTTTGGGGGGTTTTTGGGTGTCAGGAGTGGAAAAACTGACTTTCTGGGGTGAAAAAACAGAGATTTTGGGGTGATTTGAGGTTTTTTGGGGGGTTTGGGGTGTCAGGAGTGGAAAAACTGACTTTCTGGAGTGAAAACCACAGATTTTGGGATTTTTTGGGAGTTTTTTGGGGGTTTTTGGGTGTCAGGAGTGGAAAACCAATAGAAGGTCAGCCAGATAGGTGGTTTGGGACCTTTTTGGGGTGAAAATCACAGATTTTGGGGTTTTTTGGGGGGTTTTTTTGTGGGAATTCATTCTGCAACCTCTGAACGATCCCAAAATCACCTCTCCTGTGCTGCTGTGCTCTCCCTGCCTCTGCTGAGGACAAACTCAGGGTGACATAACTTAATAATTTAATAATAATTTAATAATAATTTAATCACTGCACAGACCTGAGGTTTTTTTGGTCACTTCTTAACATTTTCTGCAGCAGCTCTGGATTTTTATTTGTTGTTCCCAACACTGAAACAATCCAGGAAATGCAGCAAACACTCCATCCTGTCCAGGATTTGACCTCTGGCAGTGCTTAGAATCAGCTGGAATATTTATAAAAATGTGTATATTTATATATATGTGTAAATATATATAACTGATAATTTATATATATGTATATATTTATATATATGTATATATTTATATATGTATATATATAACTGATAATTTATATATGTATATATTTTTATATATGTATATATATATAACTGATAATTTTTATATATGTATATATTTATATATATGTATATATTTATATAACTGATAATTTATATATATGAATATATTTTTATATATGTATATATTTATATATATGTATATATTTATATAACTGATAATTTTTATATATGTATGTATTTTTTATATATATATATATGTAACTGATAATTACAATACATTGTGTTTAGTAAACTCATTGGGGTTTGGAGGAATGTGATTGATGATTCCTGGAATTTACCATTTGCAGCTGATGTAGGAATTTAGGAAATCCTAAATTTCCTAATGTGTGAAAAACTTGCTGAGAATCCTTTCCACTCACCTTTCCTATGGCTGTGATGTTCCTAGGGAAGAATTCTCTTTCCCTCTCTATTTCTCTGTGACTTGGGGTTGAACTGACTTGTCACCTTCACCTTTTTTTTGGCACAAACGCTGTCCCCTGACGGGGTGGTGACACGCCACTGATGTCCTGGTGACCAAACATCTGTCCAGCAGATGTGTGCAGCACTTTGGGCTGCGAGTCTCCTGCTGTTTCTCCTCTTTTGGCTCTTCTGACAGCTGCTGGAATCTGTTCTAAAGTGACTTCCCCATGCTGGGGGATTTCAGATGAACATTTTAGGAAATGAGGAATGTCTGGTTTGGATCCTACATGGGAGGGAGGAAAGCAGTGATGAAAGAATGATCAAGCAAAACTCATTAATCCCTTTTTTTTCTTTCACCCTCATCGCCCTTCATGGGATTTCTGATCCACCCAGTGGCTGGGATGGAGGTTGTGGGAGCAGGCAGGAGTCTCAGGAACTTCTCCTGATGTGAGGAGATGCTTTTCCTCCAGAACTGCTGCTCACCCAGTTTGTGTCACTTGTGTCACAGCCTTTCTTCAGGCTCCTGAACCTGCGCAAGCTGGGCCTGAGTGACAATGAGATCCAGAGGCTTCCCCCTGAGGTGGCCAACTTCATGCAGCTGGTGGAGCTGGATATCTCCCGTAATGGTAAGGCTGGAGGTGGGCAGGAGAAATCCCAAACCCAAAATGCTCCCTGTGCCCTCATTTTTTGGGGAGAAAAAAATTCCCACACCCCTGTGGAGTGATCCCTTGGGGTTCCCCAGCTGGGGTTGTTTTGTTATGTCTCATTTTCTCACATCTCTTTTGTTCTTCCACCTGGTTTTTTGGGTTTTTTTCCCCTCCAGACATTCCAGAAATTCCCGAGAGCATCAAATTCTGCAAATCCCTGGAAATCGCAGACTTCAGTGGGAATCCTCTCTCCAGGTAGGAAGGCATATCCAACTCACTAGTCCAGCTGAGAAGAAAAACTGAAGTTCCAACTCTCCCTGGATTTCTCTGATCTTCCTCTTGTGATTATCTCCCTGTGAAGCCAAAACCTGGCATTGTCCTGCCTCTGCCAGAGCTGCTCTCCTGGCAGGTGGAATGCTGGGTTTGCTCCATCCTCAGTAGGACCTGTGGCTGGAAATTATGAACACTTTGGTCCTCTTGCAGTGATTTTTTTGCTCCCTTTGCTGTGATCACAAACCAGGATGGATGTGGGCTTGTGCTGCAGAGAAGAAAAAGATGGATGCATGCCATCCTCTGCCCACCAGAGTGCCTTTTGGGCTTGGCTCTCAGCCCTTTTTGCCCCATTTTCCACCTTTCTCTTGTTCAAAACTGAGGACAATCATCCTTTGAACCTGTGTTTGGTTGTTTCCCTGTTACCTCAGTGCCCAGAGCTGTGCCTGAGCAGGAATCTTTGGTTTATTTTTCAGTACTCTGGAGCTTTTAATACAAAATGTTGGAATTCAGTGTGGTTTCCCTGCCTTGGTGAATCATGTTTTCAGTCACTGTGGCACTATTTTTCAGTCTTTTTCTGGTTCAGGGTTCAGATGAGTGGCTAGGGGAGCTCCACAGGCTGCCTGTGGCAGCAAAGTTGTTTTTTCTTTCAGGGTTTTCCCTATTCTGTCACATATTCCTGGTCCTGGGGAATGCTGCAGTGTCATCTGCAGAGCTATCCTTTGCTGGGTGCTTCAATAATTGGGATCTCCCCTTTTTCCAAGTGTTAACAACCCCATGGCATGATTTAATTTGGGATTTGTGCTCCCAAGCACTGCAGAGCTGAGTTTGCAAA
Organism: Lichenostomus cassidix; assembly: GCF_008360975.1. Taxonomy (NCBI): domain Eukaryota; kingdom Metazoa; phylum Chordata; class Aves; order Passeriformes; family Meliphagidae; genus Lichenostomus; species Lichenostomus cassidix. Next base: position 151,679,589 of record NC_139482.1, on the reverse strand, counting down.
CCTGTCCAGGTGATGTTGAATACAGAACTTGTCCTGGATCAGCAGCCATGGGTCACTGATGCTTCCTATTCTCCTTTCCACATGTTGATGCCAATTGGGATAAAACTGGCTTTGGAAGGATTGATATTTTTTGAGGGATTCTGTGCTTTGCACACAGGATTAATGGAGTTTTGTTCATGTTCTCACAGACTTCCTGAGGGCTTCACCCAGCTCAGGAGCTTGGGCCACTTGGCCTTGAACGATGTGTCCCTGCAGAGCCTCCCCAGTGACATTGGGAAGTGAGTATGGCCCTGTCCTGGCAGCAGGGAGGGGACTGGCATGGGGACACCCTGCTGGTGGGGTTGGGGACAGTGGCAGCACCTGCAGGGACGAGCCATTGATGCTGACAGTGCTGCACAAACACCTCTGAGCCTTGGTTTGTTAAAACACCTTTCTGCAAAGATTCCTGTCCTGATCCCACCTGTGCTTTGTGGCACAGCAAGGATTGATCCCAATCTTCTCCAATCCCATTTTCCCTGTGCTCTGAGTGCCCATTTTTACCTTTCCAAGCAGTTTTGGGCTACCTGATGGTGTTGGAATGATTTATGCTGCTGGCAAACGACCCCATGGGGTGCAATGCCTCTCCCATGGGATTGACCTCTCCACACATGAGGGATTTCACCTTTCTGGGCACACAGTCCTGTTGTGACAGCGTGTTCCTCGTCCTCAGTGTGGGCACAGTGTTGTTCCTTGTGACTTGCAGCAAGCTCTCACCTCCACCAAAGCCATTTCCACATGTGCCGTTTTTGTTTCCCCCACTTCAGCCATCCTGTGCACAATTCCTGCATCACCCAGGGGTGGTTCCCAGGGGAAGGGAGGTGAGCAGCTCCTCACACCCCTGAAGCCCTGTCCAGTGAACCTGGCTCTCTTGCTCCCTTTTTTTCTCTTGCAGTTTGGCAAACCTGGTGACTTTGGAGCTGCGTGAGAACCTGCTAAAGACTCTCCCCACGTGAGTGTCTGGCTGGGGGGCTGTAGGAGTCTCCTGCCTCATCCTAGTTCCTCAGGGACCCTCACTTGGCTTGGGAGGGCTCAGGCTGGGCATCAACAGGCTGCATCTTGCTGGATTTCCCTAAATTTGGGCTAGCAGGGAGAGGATGGTGCAGGGCAGGAGAGCAGCAGAGGATTTTCAGAGCCTTACTCAGCCTCTGTGTTAAGGACTGATTTTCAATAGACAAAGTTCCCAAAAAAAACCACTTGAAAGAGTGAGAACCATTTTTCCTGGAGAAGTGGAGCAGACAATGGATTTTTTTAGAAAAAAAGAGAAATCTGTGTGGATGGGGATGTAGGAGGAGCTCTGTGCACAGCGAGGTTCAGGACTTGAAGAGCAGCAGGACACAGCTGAGGGGACATTTTGCTTCTGCCATCTGTTTTGTTGGACATCCCTCCTGCTTGTTCTGGGTGGGATAACTGCCTTCCCTGCAGCAGGCAAAACATAAAGCCAGCAAGGGAGAAGAAGGTAAGTGTTGTTCCACTTCTTGGAGTCAGGGATAGGGGTGAGTTCCTGGTAGGGAATAAGATTGGTGGAGATAATCCTCTCAGATAGATGGACATGGAGAACTAACCAGTTTGAACTTTCTGCTTTGGCCCATCAGAGTTTTGTTGAGTTTTCTACCCTGCATCAGCTCTGTCAGCTTGTTTCCTGCCTGCTTATCCATCCCACTGATGATTGGACATCACTGGAAGGGATTTTTCCTGACAAAAACAGAACAGAGCTGTGTTTTGAGCTCCTCAGTAAAGGTGTGACACCTGCAGCTGTTGTCACCTGTCCTCAGAGCTCTCTAACTGTTCCTGGCAGGAATTCAGCTTGTCTGCTGGCATTTTTCTCTGCTGGCACTTTTTCCCCCCATGGTTACACCCTGTAGAGGCACAGATCAGAGTCATATCACCACCTTGCCTGATGCCAGCAGATCTTTCCTGTGACCCTGTCACAGAAAGGTGACAGGAAGGGGCTAATTGAGATGGTCCCATGTGGAATGTCACCCCAGGGGACAATATGAGAGCTAAAATATCCTTCTCATAGAACTGTCAGCTTGTTTCCTGCCTGCTTATCCATCCCACTGATGATTCCCCCAGCATTCCTTGGACATCACTGGAAGGGATTTTTCCTGACTCCTTTTAGAACAGCAGTGAGTTTTGGGGCCACATAAGCTCCTCAGTAAAGGTGTGACACCTGCAGCTGTTGTCACCTGTCCTGGCAGGAATTCAGCTTGTCTGCTGGCATTTTTCTCTGCTGACACTTTTCCCCCCCATGGTTACACCCTGTAGAGGCACAGATCAGAGTCATATCACCACCTTGCCTGATGCCAGCAGATCTTTTCTGTGTCCCTGTCACAGAAAGGTGACAGGAAGGGGCTAATTGAGATGGTCCCATGTGGAATGTCACCCCAGGGGACAATATGAGAGCTAAAATATGCTTATCACAGAACCCCAGCATGGTTTGGGTTGGAAGGAGCCTTAAAGCTCATCATGTTCAGCCCATTGTCATGAGAAGGACATCTTTCTCTAGACCAGGTTGCTCCAAACCTCATCCACTTTGGCCTTGAGCACTTATTCTGAGCTGAGAACTGGCAAGCAGGAGGAGTTTGGGTCCTGGTTTTGGGTTCCTCTGCTGTCTGTTCCTGTGGCTTGGTGTTCCTACAGGCAGGAACCACTGTTGGCTCACACCATGGCAGCAGGGAGGTGCAGGAGCTACATCCCAAATATTGGGCTGTCAAACCACACTGAAGATAGGCTTTTCACCATCTCAGAACCAGCAAAGTGTCTCTGGAGTCTTGAGAATTCAGTCTGTGACAAACCCCTTGGATTTTGATGGAGATTTCTCATGGCCAGCACTCCCAGGTTGCCCTTTGGTAGGTCCAGGTTGCCCTTTGGCAGGTCCAGGTTGCCCTTTGGCAGATCCAGGTTGCCCTTTGGCAGATCCAGGTTGCCCTTTGGCAGATCCAGGTTGCCCTTTGGTAGATATCAGATATCCAGCAGGATATTTGTAGTTTATATGAGGTTTTGGTGGTTTTCACTGGGAGGTTAATCCAGGCTTGATATTCATCCTGCAATACAGATCCAGCTTCTTTTCACCTTTCCCCACTTCCCCAAATCCTATTTTGGGATGATTTCCAAAAGTAGAAAATGGATCTTGAAGGTTAAGGCAATTCTGATCAGATCTGTCAGTCAAACAGGAGATCACAGAACCAGAACAATTTCAGTTGTGCTGTTGAGTTCTCTGCCTGAGGCTCTGGGACTTATCCTGGCTGCACATTGTGCCCAAGAACAGCTCTAAATGAGACCAGGTGACCTTGCCAAAAAGACCTTAAAGCACAAAAAGGCTGATGCTTTGTTTCTGAGGTTCCTGAGCCTGGTGGGTAAGTGGGTTTCAACTCAGAATTTAGGACAGCATAACACATCACTGTCCTTATGGTATTTTTTTGCTTTTGAGCTTCCTGAAAGATCCAGCTTGCAGTGACCTTTGCTTGCCAAAATTCCATTTCATTGGTCAGTCTTCTGACACCAACTTGAGTTCTGAAATGGTTCAGTTTGTCCAGCTGGTGATCACCCCTCACCTCTCCCCTGCAGATGGGAGATTTGGGAAGAGCAGCTCTCATTTATTCTTATGGAATAGTGGAGAGTGATCTGGATTGAGACCTTTTTTTTCCCAGATGTCATATGTCAGTATGGATTCCACAGCTCACTCGTTCCTATTTTGGGAATTCAGGCTGTGAAAGTGTAGAGGAACAGTCGAGGCTGCTTCACCTTCAGAGGGCTCAGAGTTGAGGTGCATTCGTGGTGAAGGAGTGCTGTGCAGCAGGATCCTTTGGATGAAGCTGTTGATCAACCTTTGCTGGAGTTTGTCTCAAAATCCACTGCTGCATGCAGTGGGAAATTAATTTTCGTGCATAACCCAAATGTTTTTACAGCCTGGCCCAGGCAAGATATCTCCCTTTTATTGCAGCCCCAAACAGCGTTGGCTTGGGTGACACTGAGAGGTGGAGCTGTTTCCAGAGAAATACAGGGATTTCTGTATTGGGAGAGTTCTTTAAGAGGAGAATAAAGTTGTTCCCTTCCAGGGGAGTGGGCAAGGCTGGCAGCTCCACCCTGGCACACAGTGAAGGGCAACAATCCTCCTTTGGAGAGGTGGAGTTGGAGCTGATGGGTCACACTCAGCTGTGAGGACCAGCAAGCACTTGGACTTGCTTGAAAATGAAAATGAAAATCTGTGAAAGGCTGTGGGTCCTGTGCAGTGTCTCCATAGTGAGCTTCCATCTCTGTGTTGTGATCTCTCCTGGCACATCAGGCTGCTGTTGCCTTCCCTTCCTCTGCAGCAGCATGAGCAATCCCATCTGGGGAAACTGAGGCTGCTGAGTTTGTCATTCCTCCCTGTTCCCTGCAGCTGTGCTCCCCTTGCCCCCCAGACATGTCTTGTCCTCTGCTGAGTCCTTCCTGTTGCCTGTCAGTCGTGCCCAGGTCCCTGTCCTTGCTGTGAAACAGGCAGTGGTGGGAAGGTGGGGCTGATCACCTTTTTCTATTTTTAATCAAAGATTATGTTATGGTGGGAGGGTGAAAAGGCAAACTGGTACCAGTAGAACTGGCTGCAGTGGCACTGCTGGTGCTCCTGAACCCAATTTCCCAGGATGGGTGAAAGGACCAGCTCCATAAACTGTTGGACTCAGAGTGAGAAAGATCAGGATTGCCCCACCTGCTTTGGGAGTTTCAGAAATGATGGGATTTGTGTGATGTGTGTGTCCCAGATGCTAACCTTCCCCTCTTTTATTTCTCGTTTTGTCTCTCTGTCCCCTGTGCCTGGCAGTTCACTCTCCTTCCTTGTCAAGTTAGAGCAGTTGGATCTCGGTGGCAATGACCTGGAAGTGCTGGTAGGTGAGGGCTGGTGGGGAGGGAATTTGGGTGGTTGGTAAGGGGCAAGTCCTGCATCTCAGTGCAAACCAGTGAGTTTGCACCTGAAATGCAAAGAAATCGACCCCTCAGGTTATTTGGGGGAGATTCTGATCATCATTCCCAGTCATCATCCCCAGATGAATTTTCTCTTCATGTGTGTTATTATTTCCTGCTGGCCTCACACACCACTTGCTCTGCCCTTTCCAGGCTCTGGGATGGTAATTCTTCCTGTCTGGCTGCCAAAAATCTTTCCTCTCCAGCAAGACTGTGGTGCTTCCCTTCCCTATCCTGCACTGCCCCCAGCTGTTTTCCTTCTCATCCAGCTTCTTGCTTTTCTCCTTCCTGAAATTATTTCCTCCCCACAGATTGTTGGGCCAATTCTGTGTTGTCCATGGCAGTGAGGGTAGCCCAGTGTGGGGCTCATTATGGGCACAGTCTCAGAATTCAGGTTGTCTGGATGTTGGGGACACCCAGTGATGTTCTGTAATAAGTGGATTAAGCTATTGCTGGATCTTATTCATCGTGTTCTGGAGTGGGTTTTGGCAGAAACTCATTGAAATTGAGAGGCAATGCTCCACTGTAACTCCAAAAATCCAAACCCAAATGCTGATTTTCTGGTGGGGTTGTGGGGTGTGAATGTGTGTCTGTCACTGATGCTGGTGTTGAGTTGGCCAGTGGTAGCCAAATGTTTATTTTCATGTCTGAGAGGAGGGAAGGTGCATTTTTTCTGCAAGGCCAGAATTTCCAACCCCCTAGAATCATGGAATCATTTAGGTTGGAAAAAAACCATCTGACACCATTGAGTCTAACTGCTTCCCCAGCACTAATCCATGTCCCCAAATGCCACATCCACATGGTGTTACATCTCCCCAGGGATGGGGATTCCACCACTGCCCAGGGCAGCTGTGCCAGGACTCCACAGCCCTTTCTGGGAAGGAATTTTCCCAATATCCAAGCTAGAAATGCAAAGAAATAAAACAACTTGAGGCCATTTGCCTTTGTCTATTCCCTGAGAGCACAGCCTGACCCTCACCTGGCTCCATCCTCCTGCCAGGGAGTTGTAAAAATCAAGAAATTCCCCCTGAGCCCCTTTTACCCCAATTCCTTCACCTGCTCTCCATCAGAATTGTGCTGCAGGTTTAATTCTTGCCTTTCCTGCTGGCACAGTGCTGCTGTTGCCTTCTGTGTTTCACATTGAACCTCCTGCAACCATCCCAGACATTCCCAAACTCATGTGGGAGTTTGTAATGACCCGTGGATGTTCCTGGGAGGTGTGAGAGTGCCTGGCTTTGCAGAGTGGTGTGTTTGCAGCATCCTCAAGCGGTTTTTTCCCCGTGGAGAAATTGATATCATCACTTCATCCTGTCTCCTACAGCCAGACACTCTTGGTGCTCTCCCAAACCTGCGTGAGCTTTGGCTGGACAGGAATCAGCTCTCAGCCCTGCCTCCAGTGAGTGTTCAGCCCAAACTCACCCCTTTTCCCCTGCCCCAAATTCACCTCTTTTTCCCCTGCCCCAAATTCACCCCTTTTCCCCTTTCCCAAATTCACGCTTTTTCCTCTGCCCCAAATTCACCCCTTTTTCCTCTGCCCCAAATTCCCCCCTTTTCCCCTGCCCCAAATTCCCCCCTTTTCCCCTGCCCCAAATTCACCCTTTTCCCCTGCCCCAAATTCCCCCCTTTTCCTTGCCCCAAATTCACGCTTTTTCCCTTGCCCCAAATTCACTCCTTTTCACCTGCCCCAAATTCCCCCCTTTTCCCCTGCCCCAAATTCCCCCCTTTCCCAAATTCACTCCTTTTCCCCTGCCCCAAATTCCCCCCTTTCCCAAATTCCCCACTTTTCCTTGCCCCAAATTCCCCCTTTTTCCCCTCGAGCCATGGGGTCTCCTCTCTGATCCAGGAGCTGGGCAACCTGCGCCGCCTGGTGTGCCTGGATGTGTCTGAGAACAAGCTGGAGCAGTTGCCCAACGAGGTCAGTGGGCTGGTGGCACTGACAGACTTGCTGCTGTCCCAGAACCTGCTGGAATGCATTCCTGATGGCATCGGTGAGTGTTGTGGGATTTCACTGTAGGATTTCACTGGGGGAGCTTTAGGGAAGAGGGTGACAAAGAATTAGGGGTTATGGGGTGGTAGAGGTGAGCAGAACTCTGCAAACAAATTCGGGTGCTGCTGCTGCATCAGGCTCACTGGGGGAGCTTCAGGAAAGAGAGTAACAAAGAATTAGGGGTTATGGGGTGGTAGAGGTGAGCAGAACTCTGCAAACAAATTCAGGTGCTGCTCCTGCATCAGGCAAGAGGTCTGTGAATAGTCCTGGTGGGAGGAAAGGCAGAGCCTGTGTGGTTGGGTTGTGTGATCCTCGATGGGATCACAGCCAGGTGGGTGTGCAGAACACCATCCTTCTCCCTGGCACAGCTCACACCTAACTTGTCACCCTGGCCAGGTCAGCTGAAGCAGCTCTCCATCCTCAAGGTGGACCAGAACCGGCTGACAGACGTGACAGAATCGATTGGGGACTGTGAAAACCTGTCTGAGCTCATCCTGACTGAGAACATGCTGACGGTGAGTTCACAGCCAGGGATCCCTTCCTCACCTTCTGCCCTCCTAGCTGAATTCCTGAACGTGCTCCAGCTGCTTCCAGACAGAGTTTCACCAAGTTCACAGATGTTTGGAAGCTCACTGATTTTTTTTTTTTCTCTCACTGATTTTTTTTCCCCTAAAACATTCTCTGGGATTCTCTGGGATTCTCTGGGATGCTGGGATTGCCCATCCCATAGCCCATCCAGGCTGATGAGTGCAGGACTGCACTTGGGATAGTGGGATTGAAAATAGCCCTGCTCCAGACTGGACAGTGGGATTGAAAATAGCCCTGCTCCAGACTGGATAGTGGGATTGAAAATAGCCCTGCTCCAAACTGCCTGTGACTTGACTGGCAAAGCTTCAAACTGCCTGTGATTTGACTGGCAAAACACAACGATTGGGAATGGGGAGATCAACAGAAGGAAGGTCTTGATGCTGGATTTGTGTTGAGGGGAAAAGTTGGCATGGATCAGTCTGTGAGCCTGAGGGAAAAACTTTTCCCAAAGATGTTCTGATGAGCATTATCCCAAATGTGTCTGTTGGGTCAGAAGGCAGCTTATTCCCCACACTGAGAGCTTTGTTCCTTTTACCTGTGCTGCTCTTTCCACTTGAAACCACTGACTCAATCCTTTCCCAGGCCTTGCCCAAATCCCTTGGCAAGCTGGCCAAGCTGACAAACCTGAATGTGGACCGGAACAGGCTGACAGCTCTGCCAGCAGAGATTGGAGGCTGTGCCAACCTCAGTGTCCTGTCCCTGAGGGACAACCGCCTGGCCCTGCTGCCCCCCGAGCTGGCCAACACCACTGAGCTCCACGTCCTGGATGTGGCTGGGAACAGGTGAGATACACAGGAAGGTACAGCAGGAAGGGAGGGAGGTGCTGGATCTGTGTGGATCTCGGGATTTGTGACGTGGAGAAGCTCAGGCTGGTTGCTGAGGGTTTGAGCTTTGCCTCTGAAGCCTTTCTTTGTGTCACCTAAACACAGGGTGGAGATAATGCAGAAGTGTGAGGGCATTTTGTCACGTGTGAAATAGAGACTGGGAACATCCCTGGTCACTGGTTTACTCCCCTTCCTGCAGGTTTTGTGTCATTTTTCCTCAGGTGGTCAATGCCAAGGCTTTGTTCAGCTTGGGAGCTGTTCTGAAAGGTCCTGTAGTCCTGGGGTTGGTATTTTTGGGGGCAGTTGGAAGCTGACCAGAGCTTCTCTAGGGAATGCTATACACATCAGCCTGTGAAAATATCATTTTTCTGTTTCCAAGCCCCTGCACACTGTTGGAGGGAGTTGTCACCTGCTGAAGACTCGTGAGATTTTTCCAGACCATGGACAAATCATCTTTTCCAGTGGTGCAGGACTGAGGGATCCACAGCAGCTTGGCTCTGTCCCTCTCCATTCAGTTGGGACAGTCTGAAGCTCCTTCCAGACCAGGGAAATTAAACAAACAGTTATTCTTCTCTTTTGCAGGCTGCAGCACTTGCCCTTTGCTCTGACAAATCTCAACCTGAAAGCCCTGTGGCTGGCAGAAAACCAGTCCCAGCCCATGCTGAAGTTCCAGACAGAGGATGATGAAAAGACAGGAGAAAAGGTTCTCACTTGCTACCTGCTCCCCCAGCAACCCTCTCCCAGCCTGGGTAAGAGTCTGCATCACAAGCACTCCTCTTCTGGGTTGGGTTGTCACTTACTGTGATTCCTGTAGCAGAAAGGGACACTTTTCCCATGCAGTGACTGTTAAAACTGAGGAATTGCTTCTCTGCCAGGTGATCAGGAAGCTGCAGCCTCATCTTGGAGTGTTCTGCTTGGATCTACTGACCAAGCAGTTAATTTTCATTGTCCTGTCACCACAGCATTCCTGCCTTAATTCTACCTTTTTTCCTTACTCCTTGGGTAAGAACTGCTAGAATTGAAGCATCAGACTTCTGTAGAGGCTGCTGGAGATCTGGTGGGAGATGTACAGAAGGTGACAGGATGCTGAGGCCACAGCCTTTGTCCTCCAGGCCTCTGATGCCACAGGCAAAACAACAGAAGCGCCCTGATGGGATGAGAACTTCCATCTAAGTCTACAACCCTGTTATTCCTGAAATGATCTCCCACTGTTTTCTCTTCCTCCCCAGAGAACCTCCTGCAGAACAGCGTGGATGAGAGCTGGACAGACACCAACCTGAACAGAGTCAGCGTGATCCAGTTCCTGGATGAACCTAAAGGAGATGATGACGAGGAGAATGGAGCTGAGAGACGAGTAAGGAGCTCCTGGAGGCTTTTTGGCTCCCTGGGGAAGCTCAGGGACATCACTGTGGTGTTCATGTTTCACCATGTGAGAGATTTTTTGCAGTCTGAAGGGCTTTTGGTGCCCTGAGGAGCCAAGCAGGAATGAATTCCCTCGTATTTTGAGGTTCTGTGGGAGTGGAGCTGTGATGCTAACGTGCCCAGGGAGAACTCAAAATGTCCAGAAATCCTGACACAGCACTGTCAGGAGGGGATTTTAGCTCATCCCCATCCTGGGGAAAGGCTGTCCAGGCCATCCCCATCCCTCTAGTGCTGTGGAGTGTCTTGTTAGTAAAGGAAATACACTAAGTTAGTTAGTAAAATAAATATTAAACATTATAAACTCAAAACCTGCAAGAGATCTTTGCACTTTCAGTGCAGATGCAAAGGCCAAGAGAAAAGTTTTCAGTCTCCTGCAGGATTTCTTTCCTTTTCATTTTTTGGGAAGCCATTCTTGAGATCTGAATCATTCTAATGAATGGTGTTTGTGGCAGTGTGTGTGAGTTCCTGCAATTTGGAGGTTTGGGGTTTTTAAAATTGTTTTTAACACTGTTATTAATTTTATAATCCTGGTTTTCTTGACTCTTTACCTGGGCTGGAACTCTCTAAGCAGCACCAATTTTGGTGCATTTGGTTTTGGCAGATTTATTTAATAACTCCAGAGGAATTAGGAAGATCTCTCACCTGTGTTCTGGAAGACTTCCTGTGTTAACACTTTTTCATTTACTAAGCCTGAAACACCATTTTAAACTCCCCATCTCCATCATTCTTCCCAAACCCTCTATCACCTGGAGAGCAGAATGATGTCCAGAGAGAGCTCTGAGTATTCCCTACCTTGATTCTTTCCCCTTCCTACCTCCAGGCTCTGCAAGACCTGGAACATAATGTGTTATTCTCACCCCCTGGAGGCTCTGGCTCTCTGATAAAGGTGTTAGTTACCTGCAGAGGTTCATTCCCCAGGCCTGGCACGTCCTGCCAGGGCAGGAATCATCCCCTTGCTGACGTTTTCACTCTGGCAGGGTCTGCAGCGCCGAGCCACCCCTCACCCCAGCGAGCTGAAGGTGATGAAGAAGGTGATTGAAGTTCGTCGCAACGAGGTGAACGCTGCAAAAGCTGAGCTCAACCCCAACTCTCCCAGCTCAGAAGTGAGTGGTGGTCACTGGGGAATGAATAATTGTAGAGAACGTGGGATCATGGAGTGGTTTGGGTTGGAAGGAATCTTGCAGATCATTGAGTTCTACTTCTGTGCCATGGGCAGAGATCTTCCACTAGGAAATGTGGGAAATGGGGAGGTAGAAAGGAGTGACTTTTGGGAAAGATTGGGAGGGACTGAGAGTAGATTCCCTGGATTCTGAAGGTTGGGAATCTGCCTCATGTCGTGGAGGGCCTGTGAGATAGAGCAGGAGATGGAACCAGGAGACAGAGAACTGTATAAGAGGAAATTGTGTGTTTTGGTACCACTTTTGTCATAGCTCAGGGAGAGGAAGGGAAGGATTTGGTGTTCCCAGTAAAGAATGGTGAGACTAGAATGCTTGGAGGAAACACCTTGCTGCCTCAGTGGGAGGCTGAGAACAAATGCCTCCACAGGAGGTGGAACAGGTCAGATGGAGGAGGCTCAGGAGGTGAAGCCCTGAGGAAAAGCTGGTCCTGTTGGTGCTCAATCCTTCACCCCTCACACCACTCCTGACCATTTTCTCAGCAGAAGAGGCTGAGTGCCACCTCGAATCGCAGCGAGGAGTCCCACCAGTCTGCCAGCACTGCCTCTGTGGACTGCAGGCCAGAGGAGAGGGATCGAGGCTGGCCCAACGGGCAGCTGCCTGATGTGAGGGAGATGGAGAAGGAGACGAAGCCCAGAGGGGAAGAGGAGCGCAAGGAAGCTGCTGACCAGGAGGAGGAAGATGTGGAAGTGGAGTACAATGAGGTAGGAGCTTGGGAACTGCAGCAGGGTGGTGAGAAAAAGTGGAAGGAGTTGGAAGTTTCAGAGGAAGTGGGGAGTAGATGTGGAGGTAAGTGGATGTGGGATTTGGATTTGGATATCACACAGGCTGGGGAAAGCAGTGCAAGCAGAGGTGGAGGAAGCTTGTGGGAGATGGGTGGGCAGTGTGGGATCCAAGCAGGCTGTGGAAAAATGGGTTGACAGTGACAGGTTTGATTGCCCTCCATCCCTGGAGCTGACAGAATTGTGTCTGGGGGAAGATGTGGTTCTAGAAAAAGGCAAGGGTGGTGAAATGATACCATTCCTGGATTTTCCTGAGCACACAGTGACCCTGGCTCTGCCTATGCTAGGAGAGAGGAGTCACAGGGACAGCAGGTTCTGAGCTGTCACCCCTCTGTTCCACGAGGCTCACATCATCCCTGGGGCTTTGCTCTCACAGCCTACTGTCCACTTTGCTGAGGACACTCTGATCCGGAGCGAGGATGAGGATGAGGATGAAGAACGACCGTTCCCAGTGGAGAAGCAGAGGCTGATCCGCAAGGACACACCCCATTACAAGAAACACTTCAAGATCACTAAGCTGCCCAAGCCAGAGGCAGTGGTGGCACTCCTGCAGGGGCTCAACAGTGATGGTGTCCCCAAAGAGGAAGAGGAGCTGGGAGGCTGCAATAATAACACAGAGCCCGAGGAGCAGGAGGAAGCATGGGATGAGGATGACAGGAAGAACGGGGCTTTGTCTGCTCAGCCATCTGTGAAGGTAAGGTCTCGTGGGGAGGGGGACAGTCAGAGGGATGCAGAGCTGCTGTCTGCTCCTCGTGGATGTGATGAAACCATTGTCAAGAGGCTCCAGCACTGTGGAATGTGCAGAGGGTGGGAGAGCTGAAGGTCGTTTGGGGCTCAGAGAGCTGTGCCATGTTGCTGTGTTTGACTCTTTCACCAGTCCTTGCACCTTCCCCATTCCATGTGCTTTTCCCTGTGCTGCAGGGACAGTTCTCTGTCTCATCATTGGTGGGTTCTGCTCTTCCTTCCAGCCTCCTCCTCACTTCACTGGTTGTTGCTGCTGGTTCACAGGAGGATGAGCTTTATCCCTGGGTGGATTTAATGTTAAACTGTTTATGTTAATGTAAATGTTAATGTTAAATCAGGCCACTGACACTTGTTGGTACAAGTGAGTGCAACCAGGAGTGTGTCCTTCCCTGTGCTTCCACTCAGGCAGAGCCTGGTGGAGGGTGCACTGGGATTTTGGGGAGCTTGTGCTCTGAAGTTTTGGCCTTACTGGTTTTACTGGGGTTTATAAAATAGGAGGTCCCTTGGCTCTGCTCAGCTGAGCTTGGGGACACACAGAGGTCCCTCACAATGGAATAGGAATACTTGGATGAGGAACACTTCATGAGATCAGCCCAATTCCCACCCAGGCTTGTTTGAGGATTTTGGGGTGTATTTGGTGGGTGGAAGTCAGGCTGTGGCTGAGTCTCCAGCACAGCCTGACACCAACAAACCTCGTGGCAAGATGTGGATCTCCAAATGTGGAAGGTGCTGGAGTGAAATTTGCTTCTGCTGTAGCTGCACACAATCCAGGGTGCCAGGATCATTCCCATCCCTCCTGGAGCTCAGGTTGCCATGGGGGAAGATCCTTTTCCTCACTTGGCTGTGAGGAATGCTTGCCTTGCTCTGTGAGCTCACACAGCTCATCCTGCTCTCCCTGTGGATGAGACGTGCAGTTTTCCCACTGTTGGTGAAGTTCCTTTGAAGGAACGTTTGAAACCCTCCCAAGACCTACCATCCTTGGGAATGCCCTCACCAAAAAAGGTTATTTTAGCTGGGGACTCAGAGCTGAGGAGGCACTGAGGAGGCTGTGATGCCTGTCAGAGATGACCCCAGTTATCAGCAAAGCCTTCTGCCTGGGACTCAGTTCTTTCTGTGGGGTTGAGTTGGATGCCTCTTCCATAAATACATTTATTAGCTGCCTCCTGGGCTCTATTCCAGAGTTGGAGATCTAAGGATCAGTGTCCCTGTGCAGGGAGGCTTGTGCAAGAGGTGCACTGAAGGAGGAGGCAGGACAGGCTGTGCAGGAGGCTGAATCCTAAAACCAGAGGGTTTTGTTGCAAGGACAGTTGGTTTCCAGAAGAAACCAGAGGGTTTTGTTGCAAGGACAGGTGGTTTCCAGAAGAAACCAGAGGGTTTTGCTGCAAGGACAGTTGGTTTTCAGAAGAAACCAGAGGGTTTTATTGCAAGGACAGGTGGTTTCCAGAAGAAACCAGAGGGTTTTGCTGCAAGGACAGTTGGTTTTCAGAAGAAACCAGAGGGTTTTATTGCAAGGACAGTTGGTTTCCAGAAGAAACCAGAGGGTTTTGCTGCAAGGACAGTTGGTTCTCAGAAGAAATCAGAGGGTTTTGTTCTAAGGACAGTTGGTTTTCATAGGAAATCCTGAATTTGGGAGCAGAATCCCAGGTGCCTATTGGGATGTGCTGTTTCCCTGGAGAAAGGGATGGTTGGATTTGGGAATGCTCATTCCTGTGCAGCAGCTTGTGGCACCACAGGCCCTTCAGTGCTTTTTTCCTGTGTTTAACCCTTCCTCCTTCCTGGAATGACCTGGAATGACCTGGTAGGAGGGGGTGAGGTCAGCTAGTGGTGGTCAGCTCAGGGGTCATGGCCTCAGAGTGCCAGCCTGGCCAAAACCTGGCCTTAGGGTTGCCCCTTGGCAAGAATACCCTGGCACTGCTGAGGTGCTGAGCAGGACTGGGAGCTGCTCTGCTGCTGAGGGCTCACCTCTGGAGCTGTGGTGTGAGTTGAGCTCAGCTCCAGAGCTCTCTGCTGCTCGGGAGTGACTGCGTGAGTGAGCTCAGCTCCGGAGCCGCGGCGCTCGGGAGCGACCCGGCGAGCTGGAGGAGCTCCGGCGTGCCCTGCGTGTGTTGGGTGGTGGTGGTGGTCGTGGTGGAGGGTTTGGTTGATGCTCCACTAATCCGCATGCCTCTTTTGCTGGTTCCTGTCCTAACAGGGGGTGTCGTTTGATCAAGCCAATAATCTGCTGATTGAACCTGCTCGCATTGAGGAGGAAGAGGTCTGTACCACTCCTACTGTTCTCTTCTCTTGCCAAAAAAAAAAAAAAATCATCCAGCCTGCTTGATTTTGCTTCCCAGCCTCACCCGTGGTTGTTGTAGGGGGAAACTCTCTCTGGGTCGAGTGGCTTCTGGACCTGGCTGATCACAAACATGATGATTGTTTCCTCCTTGCTTTCCCCTTTTTTTTCTTCCTTTCCCGTCCTTGAGGTGAGAGTGGCTGCTGCAGAGCAGGAGTGAGATGGAAAGGGTGTTAAAAATCAAAGGGACTGAGGTGGGAAGTTCGGTTCCTGTTTGCTGTGTGTTGATGGAGAAGTGGAATTAAATAAGTGGTTATTTCTGGATGTGTGGGTAGCCCTGGAGGGGCAGAGACCTCGAGAATCAGCTGTGGTAAAAGGAGGATGTTCTCACTCAGGACACTGTGCTACAGCCTGAGGAAAGTGGATTTGAGCCAATGATTTATGCATTTCCTGAAGACTACCCCTCCCCAAATCTCTTCAAGCCTTAACTTGAGGTGTCAGAAAGGGACAGGTGGCATCAGAGGGACCACAAAGCCCCTGGCATGGGGATGGTGTCTGTGCTGAGGGTTAAAGTCCTGTGTCTGACTGCCTGCCTCATCCTCTGACTCTGATCAGCTCCCTGGGTTTGTCTGCAGGTTTTCAGTGCCTGATCACTGCCTGATCTATGGGGTCAGCACCTTTCTGCAGGCAGCTCTCCAAGGAGCTGCTGGAAGCAGAGTGCTCCTGCCGCTGGCAAGTGGCAGAAACTTCATCTGTGCCACCTGGGAGTGCTGGCTTGGTTGTCTGTGAGGACTTGGCTCTGCTCTTCCCTCAGGTGTAAAGTGGAGACTTTCCTTGGTTTTGGAGAAAGGCTTTGCAGGAGGGAGGTGACAAATCCATCTTTCTCCATCTCTAGATCCCTGAAAACCACATCAGTATTTCTTGCATTTCTCTTTTGCCTAATCTTCTGTCACTCAGGCTAAAACTGAGCTCAGCCTGGTGCTTCATGGTTACTCTTTTCCTCTTCCTTTGGGAAGTCACTGTTCCCAGTCCTTCTCTCCAGCTGTTCCAGGAGAACAGGACATCCCTGTCCTTCTCTCCAGCTGTTCCAGGAGAACAGAGCATCCCAGTCCTTCTCTAGGGATCTAGAACTCCTTCTCTGGAGTTCTCCATCATTCCTGGAGAGGTTCAAGAAATGCCTGAATTTTGCATTGGTCTGGTTGACAGAGTTGGTTGGGGATTGGTCACAAGCTGGACTCGATCTTGGAGGTCTTTTTCAGCCTAAAATGATTCTGTGATTCCTCAGTTTGGCTGGTTGGAGGCCTCAGGTCAGCTCTGGTATCCCTTTTGCACAGATCTGTTCCCATATTGTGAGGAAGAATGAGGTTGTGCAGCTCTCAAGGATGTTGAGATCCCCCAGATCAGTGGTGGTACTGAAATCACCCAAGATTAGACCAATTTTGGGATCCCCCAGATCAGTGGTGGTGCTGAAATCACCCAATTTTGGGAAGTTGATTTGGAATATTTGATTTTCCTACAGCTCTGGGGAGTGCTAAGCAAGGAGTTTTCCACTAGGTTGCTCCAATAACTGACCTTGAACTTCCAAAAGGCATCTGCCTGCTGTTTCCAGGGATGATTCCATGTCCTTCAGAAGAACCAGGAACTGAACCAGAGTGTTGCAGAGCAGAAAACCTGGTTTGAGCAGCACAGTTTAGGTTCATGATGCTGCTATCACATTCCTTATATAATTTAATTCCTTATATAATTTAATACATTATTTTATCATACAAAATATAGTCCATTTTCCCAATACTGGGGGGAAATGGACTACTGATTCCTGATTGTTTATTCCTTGATACTAAACCATCATTTTGAGCTGGAGGCTGATCTTGTTGGAGCAGAACTGGGGAGATATCCCCAACTTCTGCCAGCATCCAGCATCAGGTACACCCAGAGCTCCTGCAGCTCTTGGTGCCAATGGGACTCTGCTGCAGGGAAAAAATAACTTTGTTAAAGTGTGTAAAATCCCATGGTGGATGTCTGGATTCCCAGTGTTTTGTCTCCATCCCCATCTGCCTTGCAGAAGTGGCTGTGCTGGGATGTAGAGAGGCTTTGAGAGGAGAAAATCAGCATGTTGATCACTTGTTTGATGGCACTGAGCTCTGTTTTCAGACAGTTTTGATGGAATAGCCTGGAAAGCTGCTGGGGCTGATGTTCTGCCACCAGTTTGGAAGTGGGTTTGTGATCTCAAAGTGGGATTGTAATCTCAAAGTGGGATTGTGATCTCTTCCTGTAAATGTCCAGCTTCACTTTCAGGTCTCTTAAGGCAGGATTTGGACTCAAATCACCCACAAAGTGTTGGAGATTGAAGACTGATTTGTGTGATTGCTGCTTGTTCTGATCCCTGATCAGATCCCTGTCTCAGCTCCAAGTTTCACCTGTTCTCTTAAGGAACAAAGTGTTTGTTCTCCTTTTTTTTTGTGTTTGTGTTTGTTCTTCTTTGCTCTCCAAGGAGCAAAAGTGTGGAATGATTTCTCACACAAATGCAGTGCTACCTGCAGTTTCCTTTCCCTGCTCCAAGAGTGGGGCCAGGAGCAATTTGGGTTCTGCTCTGCCGTGCAATAATTTTTTGTTGGTTTTCACAAAGAGGTAGAACAGAAAACAGCAGAGGAGTGATTTTGGAGAGGAAATTTCATGTTTAAACACAACACTATAGCAAATCCAATTTTTGTTTCTGCACTAGGCAAATACCTCATGTGTAACAGACCCTGCTTGGTACCAGGGTTATGTACAAAATTCAGGCTTTACAATAACCCCTGTAGAAATTACATGAGTTTATCTGCCTTAAAACTGTCCCTGTTTGGCTGTGCCAGTGGAGGAGAACAGGAAATCCCAAAAAGTTCCAATTTTTTTGTAGTGGGAAACAATCCCCTGCTTGGATGTGAGAATGGAAGGAGCCAGACTGGGATAAATTGGCATTTCTGGAAGATAAAATTTAGCTGAAAAGGAGGTGTTCTCGACTCAGGGACAACAAAGCTGAGTTTTCCAGGAAGGTAACAGATGATTTGGAAGAAGTGCTGAAGTCAAATCTCCTACCATGATTGGTTCTGCTGTGGTTAATAAGTCAGTCAAACTTTTTATTAAATACAGATGGTTTTGTCCTTTCAATCTGTGCACACACACAGATTCCTCCTCCAGGAAGAACTTCAAAATATCTCCACATTTCTGCTTCTGGAGTGATTAGAAAACTTAGTTTTAATCTGTCATTTCTTAGTTCGTTGTTTTCATTGGATTTTATCTTGTCCAATCTCTTCCCTGCTGGCTGAACCATCACCTGCTTGTCTTCAGTGTAATTCTTTAGAGAACAGTCCTGACTTCTTCCAGCCTTCCTTTTGCTGGATTAGAGAAACCAAATCCCTGCAGCGTTCTCTGGTAAAAGAAATTTCCATTTATTCCATGCCTTTCTCACTGCCTTTTCTTTCACCTGATCTACCTGAACTCAGGTTTGGTGACTGTGGACAACGTGAGTTTATTCAGATTATTCAGTTCACTAAATCCCATACTTGTTTTTCCATTTCAAATGTGGAAAAACAAGTATGGGATTTAGTGAACTGAATATTTATTCAGACTATTCAGTTTATTCAGACTGTTCAGTTCACTAAATCCCATACTTGTTTTTCCATTTCAAATCTGGCACTTCCTGTTCCTCGATAAAAATTCTCTTTAGCCACCTTTGTTTGTATTTTTATTACACCTTTAGCTTTTCTTCCTGCATTTTTCAGGACTTGGGGGAGGTTTGGCTTCCAAACAAGATACCCTTAGAGATGTCTCTGCTTGTATGTTTTAAACACAAAGGTTTAGTGAAAGAGTTTCCCATTTTTTCCACTGTTCCTTGGATAAATCCTCTCCTCCTGCAAGGTCTGCCCTTAGCAGCACAACGTTGAATTTGTGGTTTTATTAAGAGATTTAAGAAATTTAAGATTTGAAGAGAGTTATAAACTCCCCAGTCTTTGCAGTCTTGTAATTGTATATTAAAAGATATTAAATTGTATATTAAATCAGAGGCAAAACAGACCTTTAGAACACTCTGAAATTTGCTGGTCTGAGAAAAATCTCCAGTGGAATTTTACAGTGGAATGGTGCAAAAAGAGTGATTGTTCCAAGGATTTCACCTCACTAGAAGGGTCACTAAGAACAGGGATAAAAATTCTGTGCTGCTGAAGAGATGAAGCAGAATGTTTGTTTTCTAGTGTCACCTGTCCCAGCTGAATCTGGATGTAGGTTTTTGTCCTGTTTCCAGTTCTGAAATGCTTTGAGGCTCAGTGGCTCTGCACAATGCTCATTCTGCTTCTCATTAAGCATTTGAGTGTTTTCATTTCCAGAAGGATCCTGTCCTGCTGCATTCCATAGTTTGGCCAATCCAGATCCTTGCAGGATTCCCATATTTTTGTATTTCTGTGACAAAATCTGTATATTTTATATGTATATATAATTTATGTATTTCTGGCTCCCAGTGGTGATGAGGAGGAAGAACCAACTTCCTAAATCCCAGTTTCTGGAGTTCATTAATTAAATAACTTAATCCTGGGATCACAAACCAGCCCAAAAGACTCAGGATTTTTGGGGAAGGAGCCTCAGGGAGGTTATTGACACCCAGGCCCACTTCACCTAGGGCTGTGACTCAGCACCTCCCTGTGGAGTTTGTCCCAGTGAAGGATTGTTTTCACTGCAAACATTTCTTTCATGCATCAGGATGAAATCATCTCTTTATATAGAAACACAGTGAAACTCCTAATCTCGATATCAATCTCTACAGCCATGCAGCTATCAGATAGGAGTCACCTATGGAATATAAATATTCATGTATGTAGGAACCTCAGGGTTTTATTTCTGCTCCAAATGTGACCATATTTCGTGTTTTAAAAGGGCAAACCTGCTTTCTTTTCCCTTTGGGAGATGTGATCACTGTCCTTGAGGATGTGCAGGAGCAGAGCAGTGCTCTGAGCATTTCAGGTCATATTCTATCACATTTTATCAACTCATCTATTCACATTGCTGCTGTCAGAGATCTCATTTGGGGTTTTCCACTTTGTATTGGTTTTGTGGAAGTGTTCAGTGAGAGGAAACACCTCCAGCCAATGTCCAGGAAAAGCCAGGACAGCTTTTCCTTCGTGTTCCTTTTCCATGGAGTTAATTTATCTTCCAGCAGTCACACAGCAATCTCCCATCTCCCCTTTGCTCACTGATATTTTCAGCCTGTCTCCTTGTCCCCATGAGCTCTCAGTGACCAAAGCCAGAGGGATTTAGCCCTTCTCATCTTTCCTGGTGAATCAGTGCCTCCAGCTCCTGCTCTTCCATTTCCCAGCTGGCTGCATCCGAGGTGAACAGAATCCCAGAATCGTTTAGGTTGGAAAAGACCTCAAAGACCATCAAGTCCAACCTCTGACTGATCCACACTTTGTCACCAGACCAGAGCACTGAGTGCCACATCCAGTCATTCCTTGAACACCTCCAGGGATGGGAAATCCACACCTCCCTGAGCAGTCCCTGCCAATTCCTGCTAACCTTTTCTGGGAAGAAATTCCTCCTGAATATCCCTAATTTCCTTTGTGATTACAAGCAGGGAATATTTATCTCCTATAAAGTTATTAATGGCATGGAAAGATAAAAGGGTTCTATCTGCCTCTCCTGGACTGGAAGGCTCTGAGCCTCCCCTCATGTGGAATTATTCCAATTCTGGCTGCTTTAGGGTAAGACCAGGCCTGATGCATCTTGATAGAACCCAAATTCTTGTTTCTCCCCCAGTGATTCTTATTTGGTTCTTGGCTTCACACTGAAATCAGCATTGGATGGTGTCAGTGCCAGGTCTGGAGTCTTCTCAAAATGAAATAGTTTGGCTTTGGAGAAACCTGATTTTCATAAAATTCTGCTGTTTCTCTTGAGAGCCACTTGTGTGCCTGGTAAAAGCCACGTGTGTTCCTCATTTATTCCTCTGGAATGGTGTCTGGATAAGGAGCTGATGGTTAGAAGCTTCATCCTGTGTAGTCTCTCAATCCATCAGCAAAATAGAAGATGTCTCAGGGTATTGAGAGCCCAGAATTTTGGAACTGTAAGCATCTCAGGCAAATGTTGGGACTCTTGGACACAAGTTGTCCAATCCTTTTGATTTTTGAAAAAGTTTTTTGATGATTATAAATGGATTCTTCAGCTGCTGTTGAAGTGGGATTCCTCACCTTCCAAATAATCCAAATTATTTCTTGCAGAGTCTCATTTAAATAAACGTTTCAGGGCCTGTGAATGCAAGGATTGGACACTGAGAGTCAGGGAATTATTAAGGTTGGAAAAGACCTTGAAGATCATCAAGTCCTACCATCAACCTAGCACCAACACCATCTTCACCACTAAATCATATCCTCATGTTTTTTGAACACTTTCACATATGAGGACTCCACCTCTGTCCTGAGCAATCTATTCCAGGGCTGAACAGCACTTTACAAAAAGGAATTTTCCCAATATTCCACCTAAACCTCTCCTGGCACAACTTGAGACTGTTTGTCCTATCCCTTGATTCCTGGGAGCAAAGCTTGACTCCCACCTTGCTCCACCTTCCTGTCAGGGAGTTGTGGAGACTGAGATGATCCCCCCAAATCTCCTTTTCTCCAGGCTGAGCATCTCCAAACTCCCTTAGCTCGTCCTGGTGCTCCAGACCTTTCCCCAGCTCTGTTCCTGGATCTGGACTTGCTCATTCCCCTCAATGCCTTTCTTGTCATGAGAAACCCCAGACTGACCTCAGCTGTGTTCATCCCCTTGTACAACCATTTATAAACTGATGGCAGAAACTTTTTACCTTCTGGATGTGAAGCCAGGTGTGTTTGGAGGAAGAATTTGGTCTTCCAGCAGCTCTGAGGTGCAGCAGCTCTGAGCTTTGTCCCTTAAATCCTGTGGTTGATCACTGCCTGGGTGTCTGACAAACTACAGGAATGATCAGCAGCGAATTCAGACTACCCCAAATCTGTTGGGAAACCCCCAGATGTCCCTGGCTGCTGCAGAAAGTGAGTCTGTCCAGATGTGCAGCACATCTGGTGTGTACAGTTACTCCTTGAAAGCTGGGAATTCCTGCAAGAACAATGAATCTGTTAACAGAGAAAGGTGAGAGGATGAGTTTTAAGGTCCCTTCCCACCTTAACAATTCCATGATTCTGTGTTTAAAAACCAGTTATACTGAAAATCACATAAAAACTGGGTCTAGGTGGCCCAGGTCCATGTTTGGTATGTCCACAAATAAGCACAGGACTGAGGGGAAAAGGTGGAATTGCTTCCCTGGGTCATGTTTGGTGCCACTGGTGGTGAATCAGTGAGAGAGGGATGGCAGCTTTTTCAATTTGATAATTTTTCTCCTCCCACTTTGCCATGCTGGGCTGGACCCTCGTGTGGTGCCCTCTCCATGAAGATTTGTTCTTTCTGCAGAGGAAGAAGCAGGAAGTTTTGGTGGGAAGCAGCACAGATCAAATATTTTATCTCAGAGGGGCTGCAGGTGGATCCCTGGCTTTGGGGGGAAAAAACACAAAGAATAAAATAACCCAGGAAAGTCCCTGGTAGGAGCAATGGTGAGGAGGGAGCTGAGCTGTCCCTGCTGGGTTTTTTCAGTGCCATTCCAACATCATGGCAGTCCAGGGATCAGCCTCAGGAAAGAGGAGCTTTGGGGGATAAATAACTTAATGGTTTAGTGCAGGAAAGAGCCTGAGCTGCAACATTACAGGCTGCTGGGTCCAGGTCCTTCTTCTTAAAATTCATATTAACATCATTTATTCCTTGCACAGACTTCAAACAAATTCCACCAATTCAGTTCCTCGCCACACCAGGTCTATGGGAGAACTGATTTGCTTTAAAGTTTGAAATCTTCTTTCCAGCCTACATGTATTTATGTCTAATTCAAGCCCCTCTGCTGGCAGTTGTCTCAGTATTTTTGATCTGATCTGGTTTCTCCTTGGTGTTTTGCTTTCCAGTGCACACTGATGGACAGAAGGTTCTTCCTCCTCAGGCCAGTTAGCTTTTCTGACAGGTTTCCTCGTGTTTTTAGACTGGTTTGCTGAATGTGTGAAATCCAGGGGGTTTGTGGTATGTCCTTGATTGTTGTCCAAAATCATCATCCTGTCCAGTGGATTCAGACACTGAGCTGAACCATTAGCTTCCTGGGAAATATTGGGATCCTGCTGTTAGACTAGTCTGTAATCCTTGCCTGGAGACCTGATTTTCTATCATCCTTAGAAGTTTTCTCTGTTGAAAACAGAATTACCCAATTTCCTGATCGCCAGGATCATCGAGTCCAGCTTCTGGTCCTGCATAGAACAACCCCAAAAATCCTACCATAGAACAACCCCAAAAATCCTATTATGTTCTTGAGAGAATTGTGTGAACACTCCTTGAACAGCACAGATTTGAATCTTTAGAGGATTTCTAGAGTCCAGTGAGTCTGGATGGAAAAACATGGAGTTTGTAATTAGTTCCTAATAGATTTGGTCATGCAAGAAGCTTTTGTCTGGGTTGGGCTGTGGTGCTGTCTCATCACTACCCCATTTCTGTCCCACCTGGGTAACCCTTGACTTCCAAAATTTGGAATTTTAGTCAGTTTCTGGCTCTTGCAGCAGAGACAGTGTACTGATGGTGGGTCTAGAATCTGGGATTTCCCTGGGAAGATCCTACAGCATTCTGCTGTGCTGCTGACTGGGCAAAAGAACTGGCAGAGAAACTCAGTTTGTTTCATGTTTCCTGCAGTGGTTTTTTTGGTTTGGATTTTGTTTTAAACTCAGCAGAATGTGAAGCTCCACAGGCTATTGATTCTGTCATTGTAGAAGTGAAAGAGGGTTGGAAGGGAGGTGTTAAAGAAGGGAATCTCCTGCTTCCTTTGCTGCCCATGCTGTGGCCACGTGGAGCTGACCCTGACACTTGACCTCTCTGCAGCAGCCTCTCTCCATCCTGGGCTTTGTTTCCAAAGAGGTGACGTGGAGGACAGCAAATTTGGTTCTCTACAGGAGTCTCTGCTCATTTCTGTCACTTAGCAGCTCCTTGGCCCTGAGAAAGTCCTGTCTGTCCTGTTCCTTTCCCTGTACCCTACCACGTGCTCTCTGTATCTTCCTTCTCGTGACTGTGGCATTGTGAATGGTTCACGCTGGTGTCCTTAAAAGAGCAGCTTCAGGTCAAGTTGGATTAATTATTGGCAGTGGGCTTAATTGGGTGTGTAGAGGTGGGAGGTAGGAAGGAGAAGAGGCTTGTGGATTGCTCAGCTGGGGCAGAGGGGAGCAGAGGATGTGGACAGAGCAGATGGGGGTTTTTTTGCAGCTGTGTGTTGATTTCCATCAATACAACAAAGCCAAGAGTGTTCTGGACAAGGTGCCATCCTTGTCACTGCATGCTGTGCTAGGGTGACCTGGAATACCCCAGTGGCTGGTGGAATTACCCTCAAACAGAGCCCCATAGGCTGTGGTGTGAATCCCCTGCTCCATCATCCAGGATTGTGGTGGAATCCCCTTCTGGTGTGTCCAACAGGCTGACTGTTGGCTCAGGACTCAGCTGTGGGAAGGGATTTCTGTGTTTCACGTGTGGTGGTGGTGGTGTGAGTGACACATCTCGCTCACAAGTGCCACAGCTGGCTCCCAAGTGCCACAGCTGGCTCACAAGTGCCACAGCACTCTCACAAGTGCCACAGCTGGCTCACAAGTGCCACAGCTGGCTCCCAAGTGCCACAGCACTCTCACAAGTGCCACAGCTGGCTCACAAGTGCCACAGCACTCTCACAAGTGCCACAGCACTCTCACAAGTGCCACAGCTGGCTCACAAGTGTCACAGCACTCTCACAAGTGCCACAGCTGGCTCACAAGTGTCACAGCACTCTCACAAGTGTCACAGCACTCTCACAAGTGCCACAGCACTCTCACAAGTGCCACAGCTGGCTCACAAGTGCCACAGCACTCTCACAAGTGCCACAGCTGGCTCACAAGTGCCACAGCACTCTCACAAGTGCCACAGCTGGCTCACAAGTGCCACAGCTGGCTCACAAGTGCCACATCTCGCTCACAAGTGCCACAGCACTCTCACAAGTGCCACAGCACTCTCACAAGTGCCACAGCTGGCTCACAAGTGCCACAGCACTCTCACAAGTGCCACATCTCGTTCACAAGTGCCACAGCTTGCTCACAAGTGCCACAGCTTGCTCACAAGTGCCACAGCTCGCTCACAAGTGCCACATCTCGCTCACAAGTGCCACAGCACTCTCACAAGTGCCACAGCACTCTCACAAGTGCCACAGCTCCCCGAGCGTGCGAGCAGACGACTCGGAGTTACTATTTCTCATTAAAAAAGCCTTTAAAAAGTCGTCCCCTGTTGCTGGGTGCACTGACCCATAACCACTGTCCCTTCTGCTTCCAGCTGACACTGACCATCGTGCGGCAGACGGGGGGGCTGGGCATCAGCATCGCGGGGGGCAAGGGCTCCACCCCCTATAAGGGGGACGATGAGGTAAGACCTGGGCTGTGGCACTGCTGAGGCACCTGCTTTTGGGGTCTGGTTGTCTAGCTGGAGGTTGGGTGTCCTCGTGTGTGAGGGTTTTTGGGGCCAGGTGGGAGCAGCCCTGGATCGCCCCCAAAGCAGGAGGTTGGGAGGGTGGAGCAGATGGATTTTCCCCTATGGGGTGGTCTCACCTAGAGCAGCTGTGGGAGAAGAGGGTTCCTTCCCAGCAGTGTCCTGTGGGGTTGTTGCACACCTGGTGGCATCAGCTGCATTGTTCTGATCCCACTGGGAAAGGGTTAACATGTCATTCCCTGTCCCTGTGTGTCACCTGGGGGTAGCCCTGCAGTGGGGTTTCTGTCCCCCTTGTCACCTGGGGTAGCCCTGCAGTGGGGTTTCTGTCCCCCTTGTCACCTGGGGTAGCCCTGCAGCAGGGTTTCTGTCCCCCTTGTCACCTGGGGTAGCCCTGCAGTGGGGTTTTTGTCCCCCTTGTCACTTGGGGGTAGCCCTGCAGTGGGGTTTCTGTCCCCCTTGTCACCTGGGGTAGCCCTGCAGTGGGGTTTCTGTCCCCCTTGTCACCTGGGGTAGCCCTGCAGTGGGGTTTCTGTCCCCCTTGTCACCTGGGGTAGCCCTGCAGTGGGGTTTCTGTTGCCTTTTCCCAGCTCCTGAGCGGGGTGATGTGGTTGCCATGTCCCCTCATTCTGAGGACTGGCCAGAGTGACCCCTCTCCTTGGAGCTGAAGGGTTGAGGGGTCTCTGCACTCCAAAGGGGTAAATAATAGGTAAATAATATAACAGATTATTTTGTCTCCAGGGCATCTTTATTTCTCGTGTGTCTGAAGAGGGTCCTGCAGCTCGTGCAGGGGTCCGTGTTGGTGACAAGCTCCTGGAGGTAAGGATTTAAGTCCTGTGGCAAAGCAAATTCTTCTGATAGCTTGAAGTGGAGGGATGAGATGGATTTCCATCACACATATTTTAGACCAAATTACGCATTAGGGACTTCTTCCACTATTTCATGTTGCTCCAAGCCCTGTCCAACCTGGCCTTGGACACTTCTAGGAATGAGTTGTGCTGAATTTTGTTGGTGGAGGTGTTCTGGGTGGGGATTTATCTGTCTGGGATGTTGCCTGCAGGGGTGATACAGCTGTAGGGGATTTAGAGCTCCCTGTGGGGAAAGAATTCCTCTGAAAGGACCTTTCCTGGGTTGCCCTGGCCTGGGACAGGCAGCTGTGGGAATGCAGGGAGAGTTCCCAGAGGTCTGGAGACACTTGTGGGAACAAGGGGTGAGGGAGCAAGGGCTGAGCCACTTCCCTGGGGCAGCAGGGGTTGAGGTGAGGGCTGTGTGTGAGGTGAGAGATGTGAGAGGTGAGGCTGTGTATGAGGTGAGTGTGTGTGTGAGGTGAGGGCTGTGTATGAGGTGAGTGTGTGTATGAGGTGAGGGCTGTGTGTGAGGTGAGGCTGGGTGTGAGGTGAGGCTGGGTGTGAGGTGTGTTTGTGAGGTGTGTTTGTGAGGTGAGGCTGTGTGTGAGGTGAGGGCTGTGTGTGAGGTGAGGCTGTGTGAGAGGTGAGGCTGTGTGTGAGGTGAGGCTGTGTGAGGTGAGGCTGTGTGTGAGAGGAGGCTGGGTGTGAGGTGAGGGCTGTGTGAGAGGTGAGGGATGTGTGTGAGGTGAGGCTGTGTGTGAGGTAGGGCTGTGTGTGAGAGGTGAGGGTTGTGTGAGGTGAGGCTGTGTGTGAGGTGAGAGATGTGTGTGAGGTGAGGCTGTGTGAGAGGTGAGGCCTGTGAGAGAGGTGAGGCTGTGTGTGAGGAGAGGGATGTGTGAGGTGAGGCTGTGTGTGAGGTGAGGGCTGTGTATGAGGAGAGGTTGTGTGTGAGGTGAGGATTTTGTGTGAGGTGAGGGTTGTGAGAGGTGAGGCTGTGTGAGGTGAGGGTTGTGTGTGTGACGTGAGGGTTGTGTGTGTGAGGTGAGGCTGTGTGAGGTGAGGCTGTGTGAGAGGTGAGGCTGTGTGAGAGGTGAGGCTGTGTGTGAGGTGAGGCTGTGTGTGAGGAGAGGGTTGTGAGAGGAGAGGGTTGTGAGAGAGGTGAGGATTTTGTGTGAGGTGAGGATTTTGTGTGAGGTGAGGCTGTGTGTGAGGTGAGGGTTGTGTGTGAGGTGAGGTTGTGTGTGAGGAGAGGGCTGTGTGTGAGGTGGATGGCCATGTTTAAGGTGTGAGCTGTGTGTGAGGTGAGGTGAGATGAGGGCTGTGTGTGAGCTGAGAGCCCTGTGTGAGGTGAGGCCTTCCCTGCTGTCCGTCCCCAGGTGAACGGCGTGTGAGGTGGAGGGCCATGTTTAAGGTGAGGGCTGTGTGTGAGGTGAGGTGAGGGATGTGTGTGAGATGAGAGCCCTGTGTGACATGAGGCCATCCCTGCCATCTGTCCCCAGGTGAACGATGTGTGAGGTGGACGGCCATGTTTAAGATGTGGGCTGTGTGTAAGGTGAGGCGAGATGAGGGCTGTGTGTGAGCTGAGGGCCCTGTGTGAGATGAGGCCATCCCTGCTGTCCATCCCCAGGTGAACGGTGTGTGAGGTGAGGCTGTGTGAGGTGAGGGCTGTGTGTGTGGTGGAGGGCCATGTTTAAGGTGAGGGCTGTGTGTGAGCTGAGGCCATCCCTGCTGTCTGTCCCCAGGTGAACAGTGTGTGAGGTGGAGGACCATGTTTAAGGTGTGGGCTGTGTGTGAGGTGAGGGCTGTGTGAGGTGGAGGGCTGTGTCAGGATTGTGTGTGAGGTGAGGCTGTGTGTGAAGTGAGGGCTGTGAGAGATGAGAACCCTGTGTGAGGCAAGGGCCATCCCTGCTGTCTGTGCCCAGATGAACGGTGTGTGAGGTGGACGGCCATGTCTACGGTATGAGCTGTGTGTGAGGTGAGGTGAGATGAGGGCTGTGTGTGAGCTGAGATCCCTGTGTAAGGTGAGGCCATCTCTGCTGTCTGTCCCCAGGTGGAATGGTGTGTGAGGTGAGGGTTGTGTGTGAGGTGAGCTGAGGGCCGTGCATGAGGCAAATGCCATCCCTGCTCTGTCTGTGCCTAGGTGAGGGCTGTGTGT
Source organism: Lichenostomus cassidix (assembly GCF_008360975.1). Taxonomy (NCBI): domain Eukaryota; kingdom Metazoa; phylum Chordata; class Aves; order Passeriformes; family Meliphagidae; genus Lichenostomus; species Lichenostomus cassidix. The sequence continues at coordinate 151,651,261 of NC_139482.1, read as the reverse complement.
GAGGTGGAGGGCCATGTTTAAGGTGTGGGCCATGTGTAAGGTGAGGTGAGATGAGGTCTGTGTGTGAGCTAAGGGCCCTGTGTGAGCTGACGCCATCCCTGCTGTCTGTCCCCAGGTGAACAGTGTGTGAGGTGAGGGCTGTGCATGAGATGAGGCTGTGTGTGAGGTGAGGGCCCTGTGTGAGCTGACGCCATCCCTGCCGTCCATCCCCAGGTGAACGGCGTCTCCCTGCACTGCGCCGAGCACCACGTCGCCGTGGAAGCTCTGCGCGGCTCGGGCAGCTCCGTCTCCATGACGGTGCTGCGGGAGAGGATGGTGGAGCCAGAGAACGCCATCACCGTCACTCCCCTTCGGCCCGAGGACGACTACAGCCCCCGGGAGCGGCGCGGGGGGCTGCGCTTCCCCGAGCGCCCCGAGGGAGCTCCCGCCACCGAGAGGTTCTCCACCTGCCTCATGCGCAACGAGAAGGGCCTCGGCTTCAGCATTGCTGGTGGCAAGGGATCTACTCCTTACCGAGCTGGGGACACGGTCAGTGCTCATCCCCAAATCTTCCTCATCGCTGGGCGTGCAGCAGTGCCAGCCTAGCCCTGGGATGGTGGGCTGGGTGGTCTCTGAGAGCCAGGTGCTCTTAGATCAGGGAATTGTGGAATGCTAGTATGGTTTGGGTGAGAAAGAACATTAAACCTCACCTATTCCCACCCCATTGTCATGGGCAGGGATGCTTTCCACTAGCCCAGGTTGCTCCAAGCCCTGCCCAGCCTGGCCTTGGATGCTTCCTGGGATGGAGCAGCCACAGCTTCTCTGGGCACCCCATACCAGAGCCTCACCACCCTCACAGGGAAGAATTTCTTCCCAATATCCCATCTAACCCTGCCTTCTGGCAGTGGGAAGCCATTCCCCCTTGTGCTGTCCCTCCAGGTCCCTTTCCAGCTCTTTTTTATAGAGGGAGGGGGGCTGGAGCTCCCAATCCCTGCCAGTGACATCTAATCCCACTGCTGCCCTCTTGGCACAGATTCCAGGCTCTGGGCCACGGGAAGGCTTTGTTGCCAGGGGCTCTGTGAGCAGAGAGTCTGTGTGGAGTGGGGAACAGACAGAAAGCATCAGGGCAGGGGAAGGGTGAAGGGGAGAGGACTGAGACCTGCCTGCTGTCTGGGGAGGGGTCTGGAGAGCCAGGCTCGGGTGAGGGAAAGCCCTGACCTTCCTGACTTGTGCTCCAGGGGATCTTCATTTCCCGGATCGCGGAGGGAGGTGCAGCCCACCGGGATGGGATCCTGCACGTCGGAGACCGGGTCATCTCGGTGAGTGTGTGTGTGGAAGGGGCTCACTTGGCTCCACGCCCTTCCTCGTGCAGGGGCTGCTTTGGATTTTGGGGGTCCTTTTTCCAGCTCCTGAGCCTTCTGGGAGGGTGTTTAATTTGGGAGGTTCTACACTGTCGGTGCAGTTACACCTCCTCTTCCCCCAAATGCTTTATGTGAATGGCATGGAGGGAGGTGACACAGCAGCACTGGTGTCCCTCCAGAGCCTGGGGACAGCCCAGAGGACTCTGCCCCAGAGTGGGGGAGCCTTTTGGGGCCCAGTGGGGTGTTGGGGTCAGCTGGAGCAGAAAGCTGCCCAAGGCTGCCATGGAGCATGACAGGGTTACCTCAGTTCTTCCCTGCTTCACTCAGAACTCTGGCCCCCAGTTTCCCACCCTGTCCCTGAGGATCTCACTGCTCTAACCTCGTGTCTCTGCCTCCTGTTCCTCACTCCCCTCCCTGCGGGGAGCTTCTCCTGAGCCTCCCAGCCCTCTTCTCACGCTCGCATGCTGCCTCCGAGGGAAAGCTCCTACCCCCTGGTGCTGGTGGTGGGTTTCTGGCCCAGCTGCTGTGGTAAGAGCACGTGTTACCACCGAGCTGGCGTGAGTAAACACTGATACAGCCTCGTCAGTGCTGGCTTCTGTCTGCTCTATCCCTGGGCTGGGGCTGTGTTGTATTTGCTCGGGTGTTTTAGTGGTGCTTGGGTTCAAGTGTGACACTGATGTCTTGGCAGGAAGCTTGAACTTTGGCATGTTTCCCCCTTTCTTCCCCAAAATCAAGCCCTGATCCTGATTAATGCCAAATAGGCTGAATTATTCTGGATTTCCACGTTTTGGTGCTCCGTGGTGCAGAGGCAGTGCTGAGGCCCATCATTTGGGGATGGTTTGCTCAACCTGTAGCAAAAATGAGACACAGAATCTCAGAACAGAGTCAAAAGTCAAACCTCCCTCCACCCCCCTTCAGCAGCTCTATTTATATCCACGGGCAGCTTCATAGGAAAAGCAGATCTAATTCCCTAGTAATAGCTTGCAGTGGATTCCTTGTGTGGGTTCAGGGCTTACAGAGCTCAGGCCTGTGCCAGATTTTGACGTGGCTGAGGTGTTGCTGTCATTAGTCCTGACACCTCCAGCAGGGTCCCCCTGGTCACCTGTGCTGAGGTGTGTGTGAGGCCACACAGGTTTGATGCTGAGCTCAGATTCTGTGCTCAGCTCTGATGAATTTAGGAACAGCTTGTTACCTTTCAGGAGAACACTCACCTGGGCTACTCCCATAAATTCCAAGCCTGCTTGCCACACATTTTTTGAAGCAGCATGAAGCCCATTTTTATTGGAAAGCTTCCAGGATGCCATGATTTCTGGGATGTGGGTGCAGGTTGCCTCTACCTGCATGGGGAAGGGGAGGATCCTCACTGAGTATTTCCATTTCCAAAGCTGTGGTCTCCTGGTCACACCACAGCTCTCACATTGCCAAAGAATTCTTATTTTCTCGAGAAAATAAATACAGCACAGCTTCCTGCTCTTCCCCTGTGCTCTAAATCCTCCTGGACTTCTCCTCAGGAGAAGAGCTGGGATTGCTCCTTTGACTTTAAAGGAGCTTTGAGCACATGGATTGAAGAGCCCAGCCAAGGTCTCCCCTCTGAGTTAACACCTCTCAACACTCCCCAGTGACTGTCACTCCCTCCCCAGCTTCCCTGTGTTCCTGTGCCTCTTGGGAGCCATTTTGGTGGGGGAAGACACTGGACAGGGAAATGCTGGAGAGCTGGAGTTGTGGGATGGGAATCTAGCAGGATTTGGGAGCAGTTGCTAAGGGCAGCTGATTTTTTTGGGATGGGACTGGGAAGAGAACGGATTCTGGGGAGATTTAGGATGGTGATAGGTGACGTGTGAAGTCCTAATGATTTGCCAGGATTATATAATTCCCTAGCACACAGAGAAATGTATGGAACAGGGAAAGGACAGATGCTGTCCCTTCCCCTGAGCACTTGGAAAGCCACCCTGCATGCCTGGCCTTGCTTTCTAGCTAGATAAAGACCATGGAAAATTAACTGCCCAAAAGCTGGGGAGGCACCAGGATTGCAAAGAAATGGAGAATTATTGGGTGAAATGCTCTGAGAGCTGTTAGATGTGATACACCTCTGACTCTGGGAGTTCTGTGCCATTTTCCCTTCTCCAGGGAGGTACAGCTGTGCCCTTCTGGTCTGAATCTGTCTGACCACTCTCATCCTGTCAGGGACAGGAGAATAGCAGGGGGGATGTGAGAAATGAGAGTGGGTCATGCTGGGCAGGTCTGTCTGTGTGATATCATAGAGTCAGAGCAAGGCTTGGGGTGGAAGAGACCTTAAAGATCATCTTGCTCCAACACAATGAGTATTTTTGACCTCCATCTGGTGATGGAGCCAAAGAGCCAAGCCTCTCCTGCATCAGAGGACCCAAGGAATCCTCCCTTCCCACTCCCCTGGACACATGGCTGCTGCTTTCCCTGCTCCCCTCAGCAGGGATAAATGCAGACTCCAGACATGGAGCACACAGCAGACACAGCTGATCCCAGATCCACAGAGGCAGTACCTTCAGAGGTGCTCACCTGAGCACAGGTAATCCTCACAGGGCAGGAACAACAACCAGCTTCCCCCTGGCTCATCAGGATTTGGTTTGCTGGTGGAACATGCACACACATTCCCTCACTCACTCAACTAAATGCTCATGTTTGCAGGTCTGCAGCCTCTTCCCCGAGCATTGAGACTCTCTGGTCAGACCCCTGAGTCTTTCATCCAGCTTCTGGGCCAGCTCTTGGGTCTCCTCACATTTTGGATTCTTACTTGCTGGCTAGTCCAGCTTGAATTTACTCCCCAGAGTGTGGGGAGAAGGCGGAGCAGATGGACTCAGGCCCAGGGCTTGGCCAGAGCAGCACTGACCAGCAGCCTGCTGTTCTCCACCCTCTGCATTTCCCCATGCTTGTTCCTCCCCTCCAGTCCTCTTTCCATTCTGCTAAACATCCCACAAAAAGTGCTACACACTCCCACAATACCTCCTTCAAGCTTCCTGGAGCTGGTTGACCCTTTCCTACAAGAGGTGTGCTGAGATAACCCCTTAATAATCTCCATTTCTTCTGCAAATCAATTGCCAATTTCGGTCACACTTCTCTAGAGTGGGTGATTCCTTTGGCTGATTCCTTTTGGTGATTGCTTTAAGGATCCATCCAGGAGTGTCTGAGCTGTGTTACCTGCATTTCATAACCTGTGTGGTTTATTTATTTATTTATTTATTTATTTTATTAATTAATTAATAATTAGTTTATTTATTTATTTATTTCCTGCTTGATGCCTTGTGTCCTGTGCTCAGCAGCCATTACCCAGGTCCCTTTCATCCTTCCTCTTCCCGTGGGCTTGACATCCTTCTGGCTCAGGCCAGAGGTGTCCCTTTGGAGACAGTCCTCTCAGCAGAGGTGACACTGTGCAGCTCAGAGTTTCCAGGACAGTTCAGGGCCACTTGTGCTTCTCCTTGCCTATCCTGGCAGCTGCAATTTTCACGTCCTCATTGTTCATTTTGGAAAGCTTCTCCACAACCTAATGACTAGAAACCTTTTAATTTTCAGCTTCAGCATTTTCCTGTCAAGTTTTGTTGTTTTGGCTGTGTTCTCTCAGCTTGGCTGTCCTCAGATTTCTGCCCATTGTACATCCACGGAGAACAGTCATGTCCTTTCCAATCCTTTGAGTTTCTAGGGTGACTGTTCTAGTTTTGTAGGAAAAACTCTCTGTTCTTTCAAGTCTCTCTGTCCTGGGGTCACTTTTAATGCCTTAGAGCTGGCATCTTCCCCAGGCTACCCAGCACAGGCAGCCAGTGGCCCAGTGACCAGTGATCTGTCACCCAATAAGACACCTAACAAATGAAGTAATTGCCCCCTTATTCTAATTATCTCCCCCCAAAAAGGTTACAACTTAGTTTACAAAAACATCTTCCAGAGATGAGGCTCTGTTCAAGGTTGGTGCCTCACGTTCTTGAGATTTTGGGGATGTTTCATCTTCTCCAAAGAATTCTGAACTATATTCTTATATATATTTCATAAGAATTAACATGTGGGGCTAAGATACAGGGAGTAAAGGTACAGGGATAGGAAAGGATATAAAGTATATAAAAAGGGTATAAAAGCATAATGAAAAAGGACAAAAAACCCATCAGGGAACGTGAAAAAGGGGCAGGAAAGCTGTCTAGGAAGGGGGATTGGGATCAGGTGGGAACGAGGAGGTGCCTGCATCCCTTTGCCAGGTTGCAGACTGATTTCCAAGGTGCTTGAAGCCGGAACAACATCCCGGCAGGACAAAAACCCCCCCGAGCGGCTCGACTACCGAAATTTCTGATGCCGAATTTGCGGGTTGTTCTAGATCAATGGGGTAGACATGACAGAAGCCAGGCATGATCAGGCCGTAGCGCTGCTTACCGCGGCCTCGCCCACCATCGTGCTGCTGGTAGAGAGAGAGGGAGCCGAGCAGCCCGGTGAGGGAGACTCGCCCGGCGCGCCCCGAACGCGCATGCACTCCCCCCCGCCGCCCCCCGGCCCCGGCGACGTCCCGCCCGAGGAGACGCCGGCGCCGCAGAGGAACCACCTCGCCAAAGGGCTGGAGGATCAGTACCCCATCGAGGTGAGCTCGGGTTTGGGGCTGGGGGGTGGTGTGATGGTGGTTGGAATCGAATTGTTTTGTTTGGTGAAGTGGTGGTGTGGTGGGGATTGGTTGGTTGGGGTGATGGTGGTGTGATCATGGTTGTAATCAAACCACTTCTTGTGGTGTTGTGGTGGGGATTGGCTGGTTGGGGTGATGGTGGTGTGATCATGGCTGTAATCAAACCATTTTGTTTGGTGAAGTGGTGTTGTGGGGATTGGCTGGTTGGGGTAATGGTGGTGTGATCATGGCTGTAATCAAACCATTTCTTTTGGTGGTGTGGTGGTGGGGATTGGCTGGTTGGGGTGATGGTGGTGTGATCATGGCTGTAATCAAACCATTTTGTTTGGTGGATTGGTGTTGTGGTGAGGATTGGCTGGTTGGGGTGATGTGGTGTAATCATGGCTGTAATCAAACCATTTTTTTGGTGGATTGGTGTTGTGGTGAGGATTGGCTGGTTGGGGTGATGTGGTGTAATCATGGCTGTAATCAAACCATTTTTTTGGTGGATTGGTGTTGTGGTGGGGATTGGCTGGTTGGGGTGATGGGGTTTAATCATGGCTGTAATCAAACCATTTTTTTTGGTGGTGTTGTGGTGAGGATTGGCTGGTTGGGGTGATGTGGTGTAATCATGGCTGTAATCAAACCATTTTTTTGGTGGATTGGTGTTGTGGTGGGGATTGGCTGGTTGGGGTGATGGGGTTTGGAGGAGTTAGCATAGGAAATCATTTATCATGGCTGTAATCAAACCATTTCTTTTGGTGGATTGGTGGTGTGGTGGGGATTGGCTGGTTGGGGTGATGGTGTGATCATGGCTGTAATCAAACCATTTCTTTTGGTGGTGTTGTGGTGAGGATTGGCTGTTGGAGTGATGGTGGTGTGATCATGGCTGTAATCAAACCATTTTGTTTGGTGAAGTGGTTGTTGTGGTGGGGATTGGCTGGTTGGGGTGATGGTGGTGTGATCATGGTTGTAATCAAACCACTTCTTGTGGTGTTGTGGTGGGGATTGTCTGGTTGGGGTGATGGTGGTGTGATCATGGCTGTAATCAAACCATTTTTTTGGTGAAGTGGTGTTGTGATGGGGATTGGCTGGTTGGGGTGATGGTGGTGTGATCATGGCTGTAATCAAACCACTTCTTGTGGTGTTGTGGTGGGGATTGGCTGTTGGGGTGATGGTGGTGTGATCATGGCTGTGATCAAACCATTTTTTTTGGTGGATTGGTGTTGTGGTGGGGATTGGCTGGTTGGGTAATGGTGGTGTGATCATGGCTGTAATCAAACCATTTTGTTTGGTGAAGTGGTGTTGTGGGGATTGGCTGGTTGGGGTAATGGTGGTTTGATCATGGCTGTAATCAAACCATTTTGTTTGGTGAAGTGGTGGTGTGGTGAAGATTGGCTGGTTGGGGTGATGGTGGTGTGATCATGGCTGTAATCAAACCATTTTGTTTGCTGGATTGGTGTTGTGGTGGGGATTGGCTGGTTGGGGTGATGGGGTTTGGAGGAGTTAGCATAGGAAATCATTTATGATTTCATCAATCAGTTATCATTGGGCTGGAAAGGAGCTGAAAGCTCATCCAGACCCACAGCCTGCTGTGGGACACATTCCACTAGCCCACGTTGCTCCAAGCCCAGTCCAACCTGGCCTTGGACACTTCCAGGGGTGGGGTAGCCACAACTCCTCTGGGAATTCCATTCCATCTCCTCACCACCCTCCCAGGGAAGAATTCCTTCCCAATGTCCCATCTAACCCTGCCCATTCTCAGGGGAAACCATTCTTCCTCTCCATCTCTCTTGGAGCCCATTCTAGCTCTTTTCCAGGCTCCAGAGTCCCACATGGGGAACTCCCTTGGTCCCATGGCTGTTCACCTTGTGCTTAGCCATGCAAAAACACCCCTTACTCCGTGTTTGTCAGTGTTTATTGTCCATATGTGATATCCCTCATTCCCTTTGACACTTCTTCTTTTTCCCCTCAAGGAAATCCACCTGGTGAAGGCAGGTGGTCCCCTGGGCCTCAGCATCGTCGGGGGCAGTGATCATTCCAGCCATCCCTTTGGGATTCATGAGCCAGGGGTCTTCATCTCCAAGGTAGAGTCCCAGGAGAGCTGCCCTGAGTGTTGCTGAGCTGTTGGATTTTTGGGATTGAGGTGAAGGGTTTTGAGCAACAGGCGAGTCCAGAGGTGTAGGATGGATTTGTGAAATAAAGGAGCAGGAGAGAGATGTGTGAAGGGTTGTACTGGATCTGCTGCTGCTGGAGCCATCTGAGGCCATGTAAAAGCTTCAAACCTTGTTAAGGGTTGTTTGGAATTCCAGGAGTGATGCCTGACAGATCTCTGCCTTCATGTTTTTCTTGCATGTGCATCAGCAGGTCAATGAGGCAGGATTTGCTCTTCCCAAAGCCAAAATAACTCTTTCCCACCATCCCTGCTTGCCCATGTGCTGACAGATTTCACCCTTGCCTTGCTGACTCCTTTGTTTCACCAGGAGCAGAGGTTTGGTTATATGTTTAGTCCCTCTGCAGCTCTCAGGATCCTCTGCAGAGCACTGGGTGAGGACTGGAGTGGTGCTGCTGCTGTCAGTCCTGCTTACAATCACGGGCAAAATAACAGCAAAACTGGCACAGGATTGGTTCATATTAAATTGGAAATATGAGAATAACCTGCGAAATGGCACTTCAAAGCAATCCTTTGCCAGTGTTCCCAGAAACTCTGGGGGAGTTCACCTCTTGGGGAACTTTGCCTGCAGAGAGAGGAGTCAGAACTGAGCTCCAGGATGGAGGTGGAGGTTGGAGGATCCAAAGAGGGATGGATTTCCCTTCTCCAGGTGTGTCACTGGTTCTCTTGCAGGTCATTCCCCGAGGGTTGGCGTCGCGCAGCGGGCTCCGCGTCGGGGACAGGATTTTGGAGGTGAACAGCATCGACCTGCGCCATGCCACCCACCAGGAAGCTGTGAATGCTCTGCTCTCCAACGCCCAGGAGCTCACCATGGTGGTCAGGAGAGATCCTCCTCCACCTGGCATGCAGGTGGGTTCTGAGTGGGAGGAGTGGTGTGGCTAAAAAGTCACCCTAAAGTCCCCAAAAAATCACCCTGAAATCCCAAAAAATCACCCCGAAATCCCAAAATAATCCCCAAAATAACACCAGAGAATCATTGCTTCTGGAGGCATTTTCTTACTTGGCTGGAGGAACTCTTGGTTGGAATTTCCAGACTCTTGGTTGGAATTTCCATTTCCTTTGGCAGAATCCAGACTCTTGTAAGTGTATCTCTGGCTGGGGAGTGGTGAGGATTTCTTGCCATTGCTGTGGTGAGTTTGTCTCAGAGAATGAGCATGAAGTGACCAGGGAACAGAAAAGGGCAGATCCTCAGAGACTAATGACACTAATTCAGGCCATTTTCAGAGCATTTAGAATTCTGATCCCTCCAAGGAACGTTCCCCCAGCTGAACTCAACCCAAAACCAAGGCAACTTTTCCTGTGTTTCCAGGAAATCTGCATTGAGAAGGCTCCAGGAGAGAAGCTGGGCATCAGCATCCGGGGTGGAGCAAAGGGCCATGCTGGCAATCCCTTTGATCCCACTGATGAAGGCATTTTCATCTCCAAGGTACTAACTGCAGGCACTGCCAGGGAGAAGTTGGAATATTCTCTCAGTTTTAACTGGTGCCTCAGGTCAGGCAAATCCCTGTCCTTTGGTATTTTCTCCTCTACAACAGCTACACTTTTATTTCCTGTTTGTTTTGCCTTGTGTTTCCTCTCTTGTGTTTTTTTTTTCTATAATTGAATCCACACATCTTTCCTTTTACCCACATTCCTGTTGCTTCCCATCTGCCTGTGGCTTCCTGCTCACTCTTTCCTCCTTCCATGGAAAGCATCAAGAATTCCTCACCTTTTCTCCTCTTCCATGCACCCTTTTGATCCTTTTTAAACTGACTGCTTGTGTCACACATCCTTCTCACATCCCTTTTCCCCCAGAAATAACACATTTTCTTGGTCAGCTTAATGCTTATCAGTTTTTGCTCCTCCCAACCCTTCCCAAAATGTGTTTATTGTCTCTTCTTCTTCATGTTGGTCTTGCTGCTGACAAAGAGGACTCTTGGTGTCACCTTGGTGTCACTGGTTCCCTTTTTAGCTGGTTTTGGGGATAGAAACTGGCTGAGGAACCTCCAAAATTGCCAGTAAACCCTGATAATTTATGATTGGTTGCTGTTAAGGCAAGGGAACACTCAGCATTTGGCATTGTGTGGCTGCAACTGTTTTATCTGAATTTGGCATTTTGTGGCTGCAGCTGTTTTATCTGAATTATAAAATTAAAATAATAAATTCCCTCTTTCAGAGTGACAGTTGCACAGGGGACATTTATAAAAGAAAAGAAAACCTGGGATTATTCTAACTGACTGTTATTTTCAGTGATTGCATCTGGTTTTCTGTCCTGCATCATGTGAGAGCTTTTCCTTCTCACCTGCTTCATTCCTTAGGGACAACACCTTTCAAATTCACATTTTTTTATCTCACAAAAAAGATTCTTCCACACCTGTTCCCTCCACCAGCCTGGCCAGGTTCTTCCTTTTCTGCTCTCTCTGTGGTACTTCCTTTTTTGTACCTTTTATTTATTTCCTTTTTTACCTTTATCCCCTCATGCTTCTAATTTCTGTAGCCCAATATTTAATTTAGTCTCAAGTCCTGCAAGGCAAGAGGCCAAACATTCACAACAGGAAGTATAGAAAGCTTTATACTACCTCAAAACTAGAGGTTTTCAGCTTTTTTCTGAAGCATATTTTGTAAGCAGGGCTCTAGCCTCATTTAAAGGGGAATAATTAAAATAGGGGGAGAATTATTTCATTTATTAAGTTTTTTATTATGGAATTTTTAGGTAGATATGTTAATTTTCAAGGTCCATAAAATTGTATATGGTGAGTGCATCTTGGCATGTTCCACCTGCTAAAAATGCTAGAATCCTATTAAAATATTGAGAAAATACCCTTTTTACCCCTTTTAACTGTGTCTGCCTCATATTTCTGCTGATGCCTAAAACAAGCTACCTGAACCAGAGGGCAACACAAAGTTAGGAGAATAAAAAATGGACAAATTTATTCAAAGTAAATTTGAGCAAGCAAAGTGCCCTTTAAATTTCTATTATTATGGTTAAATTTCTATTTCAGAGGAAATTGAAATTTCTATTCAGAGGAAATTTCTATTTCTATTTAATTTCTATTTCTATTCAGAGGAAATGCTTAAATTTCTATTTCAGAGGAAATTTCTATTTCTATTGAATTTCTATTTCTATTCAGTGGAAATGGTTAAATTTCTATTTCAGAGGAAATTTCTATTTCTATTTAATTTCTATTTCTATTCAGAGGAAATGGTTAAATTTCTGTTTCAGAGGAAATTTCTATTTCTATTTAATTTCTATTTCTGTTCAGAGGTAATGGTAAAATTTCTATTTCAGAGGAAATTTCTATTTCTATTTAATTTCTATTTCATTTCTATTTCTATTTAATTTCTATTTCTATTCAGAGGAAATGGCTAAATTTCTGTTTCAGAGGAAATTTCTATTTCTATTCAGAGGAAATTTTAATTGGTAAGGGTGCTGGGAACAGAGGTTTTTACCCTTTTACAAGAAGCCCCCAACTCACTGTTTACATATTTTCAGGCCCTAGAATAATAAATGTATTCTTCCATTTCTATTCAGAGGAAATGGTTAAATTTCTATTCCAGAGGAAATTTCTATTTCTATTTCTATTTCTATTTCTATTTCTATTTCTATTTCTATTTCTATTTCTTTCCATTTCTATTCAGAGGAAATTTTTAATTGGCTAAGGGTGCTGGGAACAGAGGTTTTTTACCCTTTTACAAGAAGCCCCCAACTCACTGTTGTTCATATATTTTTGAGCCCTAGAGTAACAAACCTGTCCTTGCATTTCTATTCAGAGGAAATGGTTAAATTCATATTTCAGAGGAAATTTCTATTTCTATTTAATTTCTATTTCTATTCAGAGGAAATGGTGAAATTTCTGTTTCAGAGGAAATTTCTATTTCTATTTAATTTCTATTTCTATTCAGAGGAAATGGTAAAATTTCTATTTCAGAGGAAATTTCTATTTCTATTCAGAGGAAATTTCTAATTGGCTGAGGGTGCTGGGAACAGAGGTTTTTTACCCTTTTACAAGAAGCCCCCAACTCACTGTTTACATATTTTCAGGCCCTAGAATAATAAATGTATTCTTCCATTTCTATTCAGAGGAAATGCTTAAATTTCTGTTTCAGAGGAAATTTCTATTTCTATTTAATTTCTATTTCTATTCAGAGGAAATGGTTAAATTTCTGTTTCAGAGGAAATTGCTATTTCTATTTCTATTCAGAGGAAATTTTTAATTGGCTAAGGGTGCTGGGAACAGAGGTTTTTACCCTTTTACAAGAAGCCCCCAACTCACTGTTGACATATTTTCAGGCCCTAGAATAATAAATGTATTCTTCCATTTCTATTCAGAGGAAATGGTTAAATTTCTGTTTCAGAGGAAATTTCTATTTCTATTTCTATTTCTATTTCTATTTCTATTTCTATTTCTATTTCTATATTTCTATTATTTCTATTTCTGTTCAGAGGAAATTTTTAATTGATAAGGGTGCTGGGAACAGAGATTTTACCCTTTTATAAAAATCACAGTTACAGACACACCAACTTACAGACACACGACGAACAAAAAACCAGAAATCATTAACGCACCATCACCAACCGACAAGTTAATCCCCAAAAAATCCCCACCTTGACTCCTGGGTGTGTTCCAGGTGAGCTCCTCTGGGGCTGCAGCCCGGGATGGACGCCTGAAGGTGGGGATGAGGATCCTGGAGGTGAACCACCAGAGCCTGCTGGGAATGACACACACAGAGGCAGTGCAGATCCTCCGAGGGGTGGGAGACGCTCTCCTCGTCTTGGTCTGTGATGGATTTGACCCCAAAGCTGCTGCTGCCATCGAGGTGAGGATTAGAATGAAGGAGTGACCAGAATCTCACCTCTTTTCTTCACAGGAGGCTGGATTTTCCCAGCTTTTTGCTGGAGATTTTTGGTTTTTTGAGGTCCCAAAATTTGAAATTCTGAGCTGTGATGTGAGCTCCAGTTCAGGAAAGCAGCAATCCCTCAGGATTGTCTTTCTCCTGCTGCTTCCAGAACTGTCCCACAATAGCACTGCACTGAAAAAAATAAGGCTACAAGCTCATTTTTGCTAAGCTATCAATGCCCTTTTTTTCATGGCCACTGTTGCATTTACAATAAATTTTCAGGATTTTTATTGGAGTTTCTTTCCCCACAGGGGGAAATGTCCCTGGAACAATCCTGTGCTCTTTCAGATTTCTAGTCCCATTTTGTATTCTCCAGCAGAACATGAATCCAATCCCTGCTCACCTTTACCCCCTTCCTGCACCTGGATCAATTTAAATCCAGCTTTCTTAGACCTCAGGCTCCTCAAACAATAATCAGAATTATCATGGATGGAGCTGAAATGCTCCTAAGGTCTCTTCCAACCCAAACCAGTCTGGGATTCTGTGGAATAAAACTTCAAATCGTTGAAAGAGTTCTGCTTCTGCTTTGCTTGGGATTGTCCTGGCTTTCTGTATCTGAGAGCTCAGCACAGGGAATTTCTGGAATGGCACTCTGTGTGGAATTTTTGGAATGTGGAATTTTGGAATTGTTTGCCTTTTTGTCCCCAGATGTCCCCAGGAATCATCGCAAACCCTTTCGCCGCTGGCATCGGGCGCAAGAACAGCCTGGAGAGCATCTCCTCCATCGACAGGGATTTGAGCCCTGAGGAGCTGGAGATCCTGCAGAAGGTGTGTGAACTTTGTGGCTGGGCTTTGGAGCGTGTTCCAGAGTGGAAGCAGTTTCTGGAAGTTTCTAGTGTCTCCCTTGGTGCCTTGATGGAATGAGGAATGTTTTAGGATCGGGACTGTGACACCTCCGTGAGGTTCCAGATCTGGAGAGAGCACTGGGTGAGGTGCCTCTTAACTCTGCTCTCTCCTAGGAGGTGGAAATGGTGAGAGAAGCCACTCAGTGGGAGAGAGAAGAGATGGAGAAAGTGGTGAGAGATGATTTGTGTGGCAGGGTGTGTTTTGTGGCTCTGGGAGTGCCGAGGAAGGTGTCACAGGTTATCTCTGCCCTGCTGTAGTGCCGTGGGGAGCTCTGAATTGTCTCACTGACAATTCCCTGTTGTCAGTGCCGTGGGAATTCTGGATCTTTTCCCCATTATCAGTGCCATGGGGTGGAGCTCTGGGCTTTCCCTCTCTGTAATACACTGCTGTGTTGCCCTGGCTGCTTTTTGGCTTTGCTGCACCTCTCTGGTGATGCTCCTGTTGTATTCACAAAAACCACTCTTGCTACCTGCTGGAACTGAGCTGCAGCTTCAAAAAAATGACCACTGAGCTTGGAAATCCCAAATTTAATCAATTCTCTCTGTGACTGACAGAGCTTTTGTGACCAAAAGATGAGAACACACAGCTCTGAGCTGCCCTGAGTGGAGATGTGATGTTGTTAACCAGTCACAGCTTTGTGCTTCTCAGTTCACGTGGTCATTTCTCTGTTTTGCTGTGAGAGTTTTGTGTCTCTGCCCACTGGTTCAGCCTTGCAGGGAAAAGAGAATTTCACAAAAATAGAATTTCACAGAAATAGAATTTCACAGAAATAGAATTTCACAGCAATAGAATTTCACAGCAATAGAATTTCACAGCAATAGAATTTCACAGAAATAGAATTTCACAGCAATAGATCAGCAGACTCAAACCCCCTTGAGGACCTGCAGTTTCCAGTCATCCTTAGAATGGTAATTTATCCAGTCAGAGTCTTTGGAAGAAGAGGGAAAACTGAATTCTTCAGTGTTGTCAGTGGGGAATCTGCTCTCCTGGCAGATGAATGTGCACATTTTTCAGATGTTTCATTTGGTTTCCAGTTCAGAAACACCTGAATTTTCTCTGAGTTCTCCCTGCTGTTGCATTTTCGGAGCTTTTTCCCATTTCACGAGACCAGGTTGGCAATTTGGGCTGGAAGTGGAATGATTTTTAACCTGATCCAGCTGGAGATGTCCCTCATTGCAGGGGTTGGACTAGAAGACCCTGAAAGGTCTCTTCCCACCCAAACCATCCTGAATAATTTGGTTAGGAGAGAACCTCAGCAGTGCTCTTGGTTCAGCCCAGAGCAGAGGCAAGTCAGATCAGATTTAGGTTTTTCCTATAAAATTCCTCATTCCTTGCCTGGGAAGGAACTCAGAATGATTTGATGTGGTTTTTGACCTGATTTTATTGTGTTTCTGTCAGAGCAAAGGGTATTCCTGCCAGTTGTTGGCAGGAATGGGGATTTTAATATGGATAAATGGATTTAAATTCACTAGTAAATTTAAATACAGCTACTGTGGGTCAGCATCAGCATTGTTAATACCTGTTAATATACCAAGTGTGGCCCCAAACTGTGCTGCTCAAGATGAGCAGGTGAAGAGAAGCTTTGCCAAAATTTATATTGATTATTTAAAAATACTTTGATTAAAAAAAAAACCAAAAAAAAGAACAAAACCACCCCAAAAAAAAAACCCTGAAAAAAAACAAAAACAGACAAAAAAAAAAAAAAAAAACCAAACAAAACAAAAAAAAAAACCTAAAAAAACCCCAAAAAACCAGAAAAAACATTATGGTTGGCGAAATAGCTTTGGCCATATCTCATTTTAAAAAATGCTGATATATTTTGGGGTGCCAGGAGGAGGCAGCAGTGGATTCTGCATCTCTCAAGCTGATTTTGATGATTAAATTTATCCCAGTGATGGAGCCAGCACTGCATGCTGACCATCAAAAATGCTGAAAAAAGTTCCCATTTCAGTGCCAAATCCCCAGTAATTTCTCTCCCCATTTTTGGACTATTTTCCTTACTCTTCAACATTTCATGTTTGTTCTTGCACAAGAGCAATAGAGACCAAATGTTGTAAACTGAATAACTGGGAGGAATTATGGTTTTGTTCTAATCACAGTAAAACTTTTCAAACCCATTCACTTCCCCCACTTCTCTGATAATTCAATTTCTAGAAGTGTCAGTAACACCAAATCACTCTCTGGACTAATAAGAACAAAATAAGCATAGCCAAATTCACAACAGACTTTACCTTAAATATCCCTTCATATAAATTTATATTAAATATAAATTTTGGGAGCTGTGATCCTCCAGAGCTTTAGTGTCTTGTCATGCTGTTTATTCTTGCCTGGAGGTCAGGGGGTGATGTGAGAATCTCTAATGCATGGGATTTGTTAAAAAACTGCTCAGCAGAATTTTCAGTTTTCTCAGCTGCCTTCCACCTCCCAGAATAAGAACTTCTGGACCCTCTGGTTGCTGCTTGGGAAGAGCAGCTGGGAGGGTTGCAGAGACAGGAGAAGGGAAGAATGCTGCTGAGCTGTCCCCAGCCCCAGCTCTGCCCAGAAATGCTGGGTGACAAGTCCCAGAAATCCCAAATCCCACAGAAATTCCACAGAAATCCCACAGAAATACCACAGAAATACCACAGAAATCACTCCTTAGGACAAGTCCTGCACTGTTCCCTTCCTCTTGCAGCCTGGAAGTGACTGGGGATTTTTGGGGATCAGTCCCTGGTCACTCTCTGATGTCCCTGTAGTGACCAGGAGGTGACAGCTGGTGCTGAGCTGGCCTTGAGCTGTCCCTTTGTGAGTATTTGCATCATTCTGTATGTGATGCTGTAAACCAGCGAGGTCTGAGCTCTGTAAATTTGGTTTTGCATTCCCTTCCAGCCTCTCCTCTCTGTGCTCCACCCAGGTGTCTCTTGCAGGAATTAACAAATTCTTAACCTCCCTCAGTGCTGGTTTAGCTCTCCTCACTTCCCCCAGGACTGTCCCTGCTGAGCATCTTGGGGACACCTTGTGACCATCCTGTCCTGTCCCTGTCCATCCTGCTGGCAGCGAACGGTGCAAATGCCAAATTCCACCTCCTCCCTCCACTCCCTGTGTTCCTGC
The DNA here is from genome assembly GCF_008360975.1 of Lichenostomus cassidix. NCBI lineage: Eukaryota > Metazoa > Chordata > Aves > Passeriformes > Meliphagidae > Lichenostomus > Lichenostomus cassidix. Next base: position 151,634,325 of record NC_139482.1, on the reverse strand, counting down.
TGGGTTTCTTCTCCCCCTCTCCTGGTGCTGGCACTGCACACCTCTGTCCCTCTGGGAGTTTCTGCCCAGCATGTGTGACCTCTCTGCCTCTCTCTTGCCTCTCTCTTGTCTCTGTGCTGTGCTGTGGAAGGAGCGGATGCGTAGGGAGCAGGAGGCGGCCACCCAGCAGCTTGAGGAGGAAGCAGAGGTGAGCAGCGTGGTGGGAGGGCTGGAGAGTCCCAGGAAAAAGGCTTACAGCTAGGCTAGAAGGCTGGAGAAATCCTCAAAAAGGAGTTTGTTCCTCCAAAAGTTGTGTTCTTCACTCCTTCCCCTAAAAGGATGTGGGTTTGGGGATAAGAGGAGAGATCAGGATTGAAGAAATTGTAGAGGATTGAGGAAGGGATGGTGGAAAACAAGGGCTGGGTTAGAAACCTTCTATTTAAGATTAGAAAGGCAACAAATGGGAAGCAAAATTGAACAAAGTTCAATTCCCAGTGAGTGTGAGTTAAGATTGGAAAAAGGAGCTGTAGAGGAATTGCAAAGTTGCATTTTAAACATGTCCAAATCCAGACTGGAGTCGTTCTGGTAGCTGTTGGAGCAAACAGGTAGGTTTGGCACATTCTGTCCTCCTGAAGGAAGTGGACATGGGGCAGGAGGAGTGGAGGGATTTCTAGCAGCAGTGAGTGACCAGGAACACCCACAGTGACACATTCTCTGCAGGGTTTCTCAAACCTGCCTCCTGCCTCCTCCCATGGTTGTGATTCAAACAATTCCACCTCCTTTCCCAGGATCAGCCCAGTTTGGAAATCAGGCCTTGATTACTACTGGGGTAATTCCCTTTTCACTGCATTTTCTCACTGATTTATCTGACTTTCAGCCTGACCTCTTTGTGGTATTTGTGGTTTTTTTTCCCTTTTTAGAACGTCCCCAGCGAACCCCTGCGCCTGGACTACAGGACCCTGGCAGCTCTGCCCAGCAGTGGCCTGCAGAGAGGCAACAGAGCTGTGAGTAGGACCAGGGGGATGCCATGGGGGGCTGTGGGGTTTTTGGGGTCCCTGCAGGGGAGGCAGTGAGGGGCTGAGAAGGTGTTGGTCCCGACAGAGAAAGCCACAATGTGTGCTGTGGGGTGGGAGGTGACAGCATCCTCTGCGAAGGAAAACTGGGAATCAAAACTGTGGGGAATTGAGGCGTTGAAACAGGAGGTAGTTGTGAAAGAAAAATGGGAATAAAAAAGTGAGGAGAGCAAGAGCCAGGCTGCTTTGCCTTTTGGGAAGAAAATGGGAGTAAAAAAGTGAGGAGAGCAAGAGCCAGGCTGCTTTGCCTGTTGGGAAGAGGCAGAGTTTGACAAGTTGGAAAAAGCAGAGTTGGGAATGAGGTAGAGAGAACAAGGATGTGAGTGGGACAGTGCAGGGATTTGGTGTGGAAGGAAGCAGCTCTGGAAAGCTGAGGAGGAGGGAAGGATTCTTCCCGACACAGTGATGATAGTGTTGTGTCCACAGCTCAGTTGTAAATCCATTGTGGGATGGATTTAGGAATGAGGAGGGTGCTGAAACTGAAAGTATTAAAAATTTTAAAAGTTTAAGGCTAGGTTGGAGCCATCCATCCTGTGGAAGTGTCCTTGCCCATGGCAGGGGGTGGGACTGGATGATCTTCAGTCCCTTCCAACCCAAACTATCCTGGGATTGTGTTAAAATCAGGATTCCCCTGGGCTTGCAGGAGGTGAGGTGGCTGTGGTTGTGTGTCACACTGAGCCCTGTGGCTCTTGGCAATTCCTGCCCTGTGCCCTGCCTGGCAGTCCTTCATCTCTAGTGGCCAAAAGAAATTCCAGATTTCACAAACTTCACAGATTCCAAACTTAGCTCTCTCCTGTGTTGTCTAAAATCTCACCTCTCCATCTTTTCTTCCTTTTATCTTCCCTGCATCACCCCCATTCTGCTGGGTTTCTGCCTCCTCCTTCACACATCCTCTCCTTTCTCTCCTTCTTCCTTTCCTCCTGTTGCAGCAAGACCTCCCTTTGCTGCCATCATCCCATTCCACATTCCCATTCCATCGTTTCAAAATCATCTCTTTCACCTTTCCTGTCTCCATTCCACTCAGACAGGTCATCTCTCCTGTTCTCTTTCCTCTGTTCCTCCAGACCTTATTCCAACAAGAGCTCTGCCTCCTTTTGTTCCCACACTTTGGGTTTTTCCCTCTTTCTGCTCAGCAGTATCAGGAAAAGGTTTATTTTTAGCATCTCTGAGTGTAACTCAGCTGGGAGAGGGGAGGAATCAGCCCCAGGCAGCAGCTGCCTCCTTGCAGCACAGCCCAAGTGTGGTGCAGAGCTGCATTTGGGAGGTTGTGCCTTGCAGCTTGGTGTCAGCCTGGGAATGCCAGGCATGGGGATTTGGGGCTGAGCACGCAGGAAATGTCCCTTTTCAGGGAAGGGTCCTCTGTTTGTCCAGCTGTCACCAGGCCTGTCGGTGCTCTGGCTGGAGAAGTGGGGATGGTGGGGACAGGGAGGTTCTGGTGGTGCTTCAGGAGCTGCCCTGGTGTGTTTGGTGGCTGCTGGAAGGTTCAGTCCTGGGGGATCAGTGACAGATTGTCTGTCTCTGGACAACCTCATCCAGATGATTGGTGCTCTTCCCCGTTCCCATTTTGATTTTTTCTCTTTCTTCTGTCTCCAAGCCAACTCTCACCACATTCATTCTCCTCTAAGCAGTGACTGGGTGTCTTTTACTGCCACACAGTTCCCTGTGAGGAGCTGCAGGGAATTGTTCTGTCCTCACTGTGGAACACGAGGATTTGTAGGGAATTGTTCTTGCTGTGGAGCAGGAGGAGCTGCAGGTCCAGCTGTCCAGTGTGCAGCAGGAGGTGTAGATCTTCCCACTGACCACTGCATGGGTGGAATTAATCATGAGGAATAACCCAAGAATGTCCTCCAGAGAAGGCAGCAGGTGACTGCCTGCCTTGGCTCAGTCTGTGTTGTGCATTTGGGTCTCTTTGTGAACAGAATTTAACAAAGGCTGATGAAATTCCTGTTCTCTTTGTCCACTGCTAGAAGCCAAACTGAAAATTCCCTTTGGAAGCAGCATGGGGATGCTTGTTTGGGTGTTGCTCTTTGGTCAGGCACTGCAGAATCTGGATAAAATCTGTGGTTCCCCTGTTCCTGGAAGTGTCCAAGGCCAGGTTGGATGGGATTTGGAGCAACCTGGGATAGTGGAAGTGTCCCTGCCCATAGCCAGGGGGTGGAAAAACATGAACTTTCAGGTCCCATCCCACCCCAACCATCCTGGGATTCTGTGACTCTCTGACATTTCCCTTACAGAGGTCCAAGAGCTGTTGCAGTCTCTTGTCAGAATTCTGCATTGAACAGGAATGAAAGCCCAGACCTGTGAGGATCTGATCACAGCAAAATGATCAAAATCTAATTTTGCTTTCTGCACTATTAAAAACAGAGAAGACTTGATATGTCTCAATACCATGTTTAGTTAATTAGCAACCTGTCCTTTCTGTTCTGAATTTATTTCTCTTCAGTTTCTTGCCACTGATTCTTTTTTTTTTTTCACTTGTTCATCGGATTTAAGATTGAATTTCTTCCAGTGCCCTGGAGGATGTGGGGCAGCACACGTCTGCCCTGTCTGCAAGCTGGGAAATCTCACTGCATTGCCCAAATCTTTGCTGACCCAAAATAGAAATTGGGGCTTGTCTGACAGGAATAGCCCCAGTGAGGCCAGGGAGGGAGGAATCCCACACCAGGACACGCTGCAGCAGGAGCAGGAGGCAGATCCAGCCCTTTCCCAGTCAGATCCAACAACAAAATAGGGATTGAGCCTCCCCATCGACTGGCATTCTGGGAAAAAGGGGTTAGAATTAAGGATTTTGACACTGGAAAACCAAACCACACAGCCACAGCAGCAGAATTTCTCAGGCTTTGCTGGTGAGGAAACACGATAGGAGCTCTGCTAACCACCGAGGTTGGGTCGGGAGGTTAGGGGAGGGCCTCCCAAATTCCTGAGCCTCCCAGCTGCCATTGTAGTCACCAGCCCACCCTTGAGAGCTATTTTGGTGACCCACTGCCCGTGACACAGGAGCTGAAGAATGTGCTCTGAGCAGGAGAGGTCTTTCTGCTCCCTGGAGGCTCTCAGATGGAAGTCTTTGCTCTCTGACTCTCACTGCTCCCCTAAGGAAGGCTCTGGCTGGGGTAACAAACTCTCTCCTGGGGCATTAAGAGGTGTTTTGGGGTGTTTTGGGGTGTTCACCTGCTCAGGTGTGGCTGTTGTGTGACTGGGTGACAGCAGAGGCTGGGCTGTGGGTGGTGGGGCTCAGTGAAGTGGGGATTGGACTGGATGATCTCCAGAGTAGTCCTTTCCAACCCCAAATATTGAGTGATTCTGTGTGCTTGTACAGGTGCTGGAAGTGAGTTTGGCTGCAGGAATGTGTGTGAGTTGGAGGAGTGCAGGGAGCTCTTGCACCTCTCCTTTCCCCAGGGTGTGTGTGAACACAGTTTAATTTCTCCTGGAAATTCAATTTGGGGTCACAGATCGGTGGCAGAGCACGAGAGAGGGTCGAGATGGTGTGTGGGTGTTAGATTCTCTCCCCTGTCCTTCAGCAGCTGCTCTATTTTCTCCCTCCTCTCCTTTCCTCTCCTCATTTCTCTCTGATCCTTCTCTTTTCCTCTCAGCCCCTCCAGTGTGCCAAGCCCAGCTCCAGCATGGAGGGTGACTGCGCCGTGCTGTCCCTGCCAGCAGCATGGGACAGCAGGGAAACCTCCCCAGACCCTCAGCCCACCAGCAGAGCACAACACCCCCAGGGTGACAAGCAGGACCCCGTGGGGTGTCCCTTGTCCCAGGAGCAGCAGCAGCAGCAGCAGCCAGAGACTCCAGAGTGTCTGATCGACTCGCAGCCCATCCCCTTCAGCGAGAACCCCTTCGTGGTGGCCAACAGAAGGGGCAAAGCCATGGGCACAGCTGGCCTGGGGGGACCTCCCCTGGGCTATGGCAGGGGGGGAGTGCTGAAGACCAGCCTGTACTCCAAGGCAAGCTGTGTGTGGCATGAACTCACCCAGTCTGGCCACCCCTACTAAACCCCGGCGCCGGGCAGCACGGCGCCCGTGGCTGGTTCCCTCCAACCTGTGTGCCACCAGCGGTCAGTGGGTCACCCTCCGGCCACTAACACCCCCTGGAGATGGTGGTGTGTCCCCTCTGAGGGGACAGGGTGGCATCTGTGATGTCCCTGCTGTCCCTTTGGGTCTGGCTTGTCACAGCTTGGAGATCAGTGCTGTTAGTGCAGATAGGAGATGTTCATAGCTGAACACAACCCTTAGACATGTGAAAAAACCAGGAGCTGCTCCTCCAAGTGACACTTTTCAGTAGATTCAGGCTTTGGGATTTCAAGAGAAAACTTTGCTTTCTGCTCTGGGAAATCTGTGTTTGACTTTGCTGCTGTTGCTCAGGGAATCTGTGGTGGAGCAGGGATTGAACCCAAAGATTCATCCTCCAGCTGAGCACCACGTTGCTCTCCCCTTCTTCCTTTCTGGGCATTTTAGGAGGTCTGGAAAAGCAAAACAGAGGATAAACCAACCAGTCAACCAACCCCACCCTCAGCTGTTGTGATCTTGGAGGTGTTTTTAGTTCCTTGGTAGGAATTTCACAGGTATGTAGGCAGGTGAGCTTAGAGCTATCTGGAATTTCTGCTGCAGTATAAACTTCAGGTCACTTCAGGCTTGCTCTGTCAAATCCTGATGCCCAAATCAACTGACCACTGTGGCATTAGTGACTGGGAACTGTGGGTTTGCCTAAATATTCCCCCAAATCCCAAATTACCTGCTTCTACCTTTAGGAGTTTAAAATACTTCCAAAATGTGTTTCTCCCTTCTGCAATCAGTGCAGGTGGTTCCTGAACGCTGCTCTCTGCTCAGTCCAGTGCTTCTGGAAGTCAGGAGAGCCATTCCAGCCAGGATTGGCTTTTTTTTTTATGCAGCAGGAGGTTTTTCTGGACTGTGACCCTGCCTGTGAGTGCTGTGAGGAGTCAGAGGCTGTAACCTGACCCAGCTGGCTTTGCAGGGTGTTTGGATATAATCCCAGCTCCAGCGTTTTAACGTCATTCCCGTGCTGTTTCCAGCACTTTTTTTGGCATGTGCCAGCTGCTGCTGGGCCCTGCTAACCTTGCTGCCTGGCTGGATGTCCAGGGTGCTGCACAAACCTCCCTCCTGCTCCGGTGTGACTCTCCAGCTTTGTCTTCTCTCTTTCAGGCTCCTGTGGGCGAGTCTGGGACGGGAAATTCCAGGCGTGAAACTCCCTATTCTCCCAGTAATCCGCAGGTGAGACTCTCTCCAGGACAGGGGAGGCAGGAAAGGCAGGGAGGAACTTCCAGGGATGAAGGACAGAGGTAGCTGAGGGCAATTTCCATCCCTGAGTGACACTGTCAGTGTGGAGGGAATCCATCACAGGAGGCAGCTAGAGAGTGAGAGAAGAACTCCCTCCTTCAAAATGTCTCAGAGAGCCAGGAGGGTAATTAGCTGGTCATAAACGAGCTCTGAGGGGTAATTTAATTGCAGGGTGATGAGCAGGGGTGTCTGTGGAGTAGCTACAACATGTAGTTGTGAGGTTTTTGGGAATGGTCTCACCAGTGCCTTGTACAGAGATTCTTTCATTCTGGCAGCTGGTGTGTGGTAAGAAATGGAGGAGTCAGGATTTGGAAAATTATCTTGTAAATCAGGGCTGCTCACTGCTGCCCAGGCTGGCAGAGGATCCCTGGCTCTGTGTGACACTGAGGTGACCCACAGGAGCTGGTGGGAAGGAGGTGAAGGATCCTGCCACAGCCAGCTGGTGACTCTGCCCTCAGGGAGGGATTTCCTCCAGCTCCTTGCTCAGAGGCTTTCCCTCTGGAATGGGAAACGTCTTTATTTCTTGTAACTTCTGGTTATTTTTGTTCTTTATAAGCATTTCCTATTTTCCCTCGACATTCACATTCCTTTTATTATCTCTAAACTTTCCTTTTCAATCCCTGAGTCTTTCATCCCCCTGTCCATCCCATGGCAGGAGGTGTCACAGCTCAGTTGAACCTTTTGAAATTAAATTAACTTAAACAGATTTTTTAATTTTCCCTTCACAGTCATTGCCTGTTACTGGGTTTTATACTGGGAACTGGAGTGAACTCCCACTTGCACTTTGTTCTCTGTCCCATTTTGGGTCTGTTGCATTCCTTTTGGAGTCCAGCTGTTCTCCAGCTGTTCTCCCCACCAGCTCTGGCACTTCTCTGCTCTTCAGTGAACCATTTCAAGAGCATTTCAAGGAGGTCTTGAGGTGAACAGAATCCCCTTGGGCTGAGGTGACTGCTGAGACAGGCTTAGGAGAACAATCAGGACCATGTAGGAAGCAGCAGGAGCAGCACTTCAGTCCATTTTCTGTTCCTTCTTGGCCAGTCCCTCTTGGATAATTTAGATATTCTTGGATTCTCAGTTGCTGGATAATTAAGAATTGAGTGTTCATCAGGAACACAGCAAAATTAGAAGATTCTATCTGTCACAGCAACACTATTTCAACACTTTGATCCAGCTGTGTTTCCCTGTTTGCATTTCTGGGATATTTGTAAGTTTTCCTCTTACCACAAATGCCAGTTTGCTTTGAGATCAGTTTTCACAGAATCCCAGGATGGTTTGGGTGGGAAGGGATCTTCAAGACAATCTCATCCCATCCCCCTGCCATGGCCAGGGTCACCTTCCACAAGCCCAGGTTGCTCCAAGCCCTGTCCAGCCATCCCTTGGACACTTCCAGGGAAGTTTTGGAACAGCCAAAGTTTCTCTGGGCAACCTGTGCCAGAGCCTCACCACCCCTGAAGGAAAAAATTTCTTCCCAAAATCTCATCTAACCCAGCCCTGTGTCAGTGGGAAGCCATTCCTCCTTGTGCTGTCACTCCAGACCCTTGTCCAAAATCTTCTCCAGCTCTTTAAGGCAGTAGAAGGAGCTCTAAAGGTCTCCCTGCAGCTTTGTCTTCTCCAGGCTGAACACTCCCAGCTCTCTCCTTTTCTGGGCATTCAGAAATCTTGACCTTCAGGTTGTTGCTCCAGAGCAGAAGTCAGGAGGAATTTTGCCTCTTGTTCTCCGGCTCCATCTATTTTTCATGTTAATTCTTTCCACATCTTGTAGTCCAGCCAGAATTTACTGCCTTATTTCATAGAACACCTCGAGGGAAATGGAATCCTTTGTCCAAAGTTGGCACCGGGATGGTCATGCCTGACCTCAAGTCCTGCAGGAGGGTTGGGGGGCGGCAGGAGGTGTTTGTGGTGGGTCTTTAGGGGCAGAGGGACTTCCCCCACCGCTGGAGACCAGCACAGCTCCGGCTGCTGCAGTCTCTCTGCTTCTCTCCTGCAGAAAAACCCAGTCTCTCCCCTTTTCTCTCCCCTTTTCTCCCCCCCTGCTGATGCCCCAGGTGCCCGCAGCCCCCCGGCCTCCCCACCTGGCCGGCAGGGAGACGCGCTTTGTAAGTGCTCTTGGTGTGAGGTGTGCGCTGCTGCTCCGGCTGCTCCCGCTGCCCTCGCCCCTTCCTCCTGCTCCACGTCCCCCCGTGGGGGCTTGGGACCCTCCTGGGACCCTCCTGGGACCCTCCTGGGGCTCGCTGGGGGAGCAGCACCCCGGTGAGGTGCAAAGGGGCTGCTGCTCCCTGGGAGTCGCTGCTGCCGTGAGCGCTTTGGGGAGGAGCTGCCGTGGTGGGATGGCTTTGCTCGGGCTTGGGGGCTGAGTGTGGAGGGTGGGGATTGTGGTGGTTTTGATTTTTTGACTTTTTTGATTTTGATTTTTTTTTTTGACATCTGGGAGAAATTTGGAGCCCTTCAGGAGCTGTTGTGGTAGGCTTGGGGAGGTGTCTGAGGGGTGGAGAATAGCCCAAAGGTGGCTCCTGAGTGAAAGTTCTGGAAGTTTATACATCAAGTCCAGCAGAGCCAATCTCTGATGGCTCTGAAGGTGATGGACATGCTGCCAGCCAAGGCTGGGCCAATTAGAGGTGCTGGTTACACCTCTGTGACATTCTCCCAGATGTCAAAAAATACTTCACTGATGTTTTGGGCCGATCAAAACCACCACATTGATATTTCCAGGGAGCAGGAGCAGGGGATGTGAGTAGGTGACAAGGCCAGGGGACTGTAATTGTGGGCCAGGAGCTGGAGATGTGCCCAGGGGTTGTGCCCGTGGGCTAGGACTAGCCCAGAGCTGGGATCAGAGTTTGGAGATGTGCAGAGAGCTGGGAGAGGCTCTTGGAGGTGGCCTCTGGCCTGTCCTCGCTGGAAGAAGGGGATCTGAAGGTTCTGTGGGACTTGGAGCTCCCCACACAGCGTGGGAAACTAAAGATTTTCAGGGTGGATTCCAGATTTATCTCTATTTCTGTTTTCAGGCTTCCATTAACTTCATCACGTCGCAGGATGACAGTAAATCAGTGAGTACAGCTGCCTGTGGTGTCCCTGTGCATCCCCCAGCACATGGAGCTTTTCCCTTCCTCCTGTTGTGTCTCCTCCAGTCCTCCACTGTGCCTCCAGTTTGTACAAATGCACCAGGTCTTAAATAGGGTCCATCTGAAAACCCAGCTCAGCTTTTATTCCTGTTTCCCCTCGCAGCTTCCCCTCCTGCAGGTTTTGCTGGCTTTTCCAGTTCCTGCTGCCACCCTCTCTGCTGTCAGAGGCTTTGTTCACTTTTCTAGAAGTTTCAGCCTCTTGCCTCTGCTCCAATAACTGCATTTCTAGCAGAACTCTGACTCAATCTGCTTCACTTCCATCCTCAGCTTCTGCCAGTTCCCATTCCTGGCTGACCTTTCCCTGTTTCCATCCCTGCTGCTCACGTTTTTCTGAGCTTTCGTCACACTTTTGTCACATTTTCGTCACACTTACCCTACCCTGCAAACCCTTGTAGCTGCTGCTGGTGTGGCAGATGCTTTCCTTTTGTGCTCCTCTGTGATCCATCATTCCTTTTTCCCTGTGATCCATCCTGTTTAACCCTTCCTTGGCTGGGTCTCTCTTGGTGTTGGCTCCACCAGCTGAGGAAAGAAGCTGGGATTTGCATGGATTTATTAATCACCTTGGATTTGTTAATCACCTTGGATTTGCACGGATTTGTTAATCACCTGCATGGCAGACACCTCGCTGCCCTAACTGCTGGTTTCTCTTCTCTCTCTCTCCCTCTCCCTTCTCTCCCCCTGCCTTTCCCCATCCTCTCTGGGGGTGTTTTTGGCACGAAAGCAGACCAAGCCTGGCGTCATCCAGCCTCTGTCCCGCGTGCGACAGAGCGCCGCGTCCCACGGTGCCGAGGAGGGGGACAGTCCCAACCCCTTCCAGCAGCCTGAGCCGTGCTTCAGGATCCACAGCTCTGTAAGTGGCCTGGGGGGTTCCTCCCTGAGAGCCCTCTGTGTGCCCTGGGTGGCTGTACACAGCACAGTGACGTGTGTTGTTGGGGACAGGATGTCCTCCTGGAGGTCACTCTGCGGTTTGGTGACCTGGGCTGAGGTTGGTGGTGTTCATTCTCGAGGAGGAATTCAGATTTTTCACAGGCAGAGCCATGCTACTTGTGTCTCTGGGTCTCCCCAGCTGCCCTGTGTCTCCATGAGTCAGGGCTGAACCTTTCCTGCCCAAAAACCAGATTAATTCCAAATTAATCACCTTTAATTGCTGTGATTCTTTGAGCAGATCACCCCAAATTCCTTTTAAATTTCCAAATCAATCACCTTTAATTGCTGTAATTCTTATTGCAGATCACCTCAAATTCCTTTCAAATTTCCAAATTAATCACCTTCAATTTCTGTGATGCTTTGAGCAGATCACCCCAAATTTCTTTTCAATTTCCAAATTAATCCCCTTTAATTTCTGTGATGCTTTGAGCAGATCACCCCAAATTTCTTTTAAATTTCCAAATCAATCACCTTTAGATTCTTTGAGCAGATCACCCCAAATTTCTTTTAAATTTCCAAATTAATCCCCTTTAGATTCTTTGAGCAGATCATCCCAAATTTCTTCTAAATTTCCAAATTAATCACCTTTAATTTCTGTGATGCTTTGAGCAGATCACCCCAAATTTCTTTTAAATTTCCAAATTAATCACCTTTAGATTCTTTGAGCAGATCACCCCAAATTTCTTTTAAATTTCCAAATTAATCACCTTTAATTTCTGTAATTCTTATTGCAGATCACCCCAAATTTCTTTTAAATTTCCAAGTTAATCACTTTTAATTTCTGTGATGCTTTGAGCAGATCACCCCAAATTTCTTCTAAATTTCCAAATTAATCACCTTTAGATTCTTTGAGCAGATCACCCCAAATTTCTTTTAAATTTCCAAATCAATCACCTTTAATTGCTGTAATTCTTATTGCAGATCACCCCAAATTTCTGTTAAATTTCCAAGTTAATCACCTTTAATTTCTGTGATTCTTTTTGCAGATCACCCCAAATTTCTTTTAAATTTCCAAATTAATCCCCTTCAATTCCTGTGATGCTTTGAGCAGATCACCTCCATAATCCCTACCATAACCCTTTCCATCTCCCACTCACCAACCTCTCCAGGCCAAGAATTTTGCTGCGTTTCCCCCTCGTGTGGGTTTTTTTTTTTCCCCACCCTTCCTGTGCTCACCTGGTGACCTCCTGTCCGTCTGTCTGTCTGTCTGTCCCTGTAGCAAAAGCCATCGCCACCGTCACCACCCTCCCCTGACGAGGTCCCCATCAATGTCAAGCAAGCCTACAAGACCTTCGCGGCAGTTCCCCTGTCCCACCCTCTGCTGGGGACACAGGTAACTCGCCATCAGCTCAGGGGGGAGCAGGGAAGGAGGTGGTGATTTGGTCCTTCCAAAAAAAAAAGGGATTTCTTGAAGTCTTGTGGAAGTTGGAGTTGGTGATTTGGTCCTTCCAGAAAAAAGGGATTTCTTGAAATCCTGTGGAAGTTGTGGAGTTGGTGATTTGGTCCTTCCAAAAAAAAAAGGGATTTCTTGAAGTTCCGTGGAAGTTGGAAGTTGGTGATTTGGTCCCTCCAAAAAGAGGGATTTCTTGAAGTCCTGTGGAAGTTGTGGAGTTGGTGATTTGGTCCTTCCAAAAAAAAGGGATTTGTTGAAGTCCCGTGGAAGTTGGAGGTGGTGATTTGTTGAAATCCTGTGGAAGTTGGTGATTTGGTGATTTGGTCCCTCCAGAAAAAAGGGATTTTTTGAAGTCCTGTGGAAGTGGAAGTTGGTGATTTGGTCCTTCCAGAAAAAAGGGATTTCTTGAAGTCCTGTGGAAGTTGGAGTTGGTGATTTGTTGAAATCCCGTGGAAGTTGGAGATTTGGTGATTTGGTCCTTCCAGAAAAAAAGGGATTTCTTGAAGTCCTGTGGAACTTGGAGTTGGTGATTTGTTGAAATCCCATGGAGGTTGGAGTTGGTGATTTGGTCCTTCCAGAAAAAAAGGGATTTCTTGAAATCCCATGGAAGTTGGAGGTGGTGATTTGTTGAAATTCCATGGAAGTTGTGGAGTTGGTGATTTGGTCCCTCCAAAAAAAAGGGATTTCTTGAAGTCCTGTGGAAGTTGGAGTTGGTGATTTAGTCCTTCCAAAAAAAAAAGGGATGTGTTGACATCCCGTGGAGGTTGGAGTTGGTGATTTGTTGAAATCCCATGGAGGTTGGAGTTGGTGATTTGGTCCCTCTAAAAAAAAGGGATTTCTTGAAGTCCCTTGGAAGTTGGAGGTGGTGATTTGTTGAAATCCCATGGAAGTTGTGGAGTTGGTGATTTGGTCCCTCCAGAAAAAAGGGATTTCTTGAAATCCCATGGAAGTTGGAGTTGGTGATTTGGTCCCTCCAGAAAAAAGGGATTTCTTGAAGTCCCGTGGAAGTTGGGAGTTGGTGATTTGTTGAAATCCTGTGGAAGTTGGTGATTTGGTCCCTCCCAAAAAAAAGGGATTTCTTGAAGTCCTGTGGAAGTTGGAATTGGTGATTTGTTGAAATCCCATGGAAGTTGGAGTTGGTGATTTGGTCCCTCCAGAAAAAAAGGGATTTCTTGAAATCCTGTGGAAGTTGTGGAGTTGGAGATTTGGTCTCTCCAAAAAAAAAGGGATTTCTTGAAGTCCCGTGGAAGTTGGAGTTGGTGATTTGTTGAAATCCCGTGGAAGTTGGAGGTGGTGATTTGGTCCCTTGAAATCCCATGGAAGTTAGAGTTGGTGATTGTTGAAATCCCATGGAAGTTGTGGAGTTGGTGATTTGGTCCTTCCAGAAAAAAAGGGATTTCTTGAAGTCCTGTGGAAGTTGGAGGTGGTGATTTGTTGAAATTCCGTGGAAGTTGTGGAGTTGGTGATTTGGTCCCTCCAAAAAAAGGGATGTGTTGAAATCCCGTGGAGTTGTTGATTTGGTGTCTCCAAAAAAAGGGATTTCTTGAAGTCCCGTGGAAGTTGGATTTGGTGATTTGAGTGTCAGGTGCTTCTGAAACTCAGAAATCCCATGGAAGTCGGAGTTGGTGATTTGGTCCTCCCAAAAAAAAAGGGATTTCTTGAAGTCCTGTGGAAGTTGGAGGTGGTGATTTGTTGAAATCCCGTGGAAGTTGTGGAGTTGGTGATTTGGTCCCTCCAGAAAAAAGGGATTTCTTGAAGTCCTGTGGAAATTGGAGTTGGTGATTTGTTGAAATCCCATGGAGGTTGGAGTTGGTGATTTGGTCCTTCCAGAAAAAAAGGGATTTCTTGAAATCCCATGGAAGTTGGAGGTGGTGATTTGTTGAAATCCCATGGAAGTTGTGGAGTTGGTGATTTGGTCCCTCCCAAAAAAAAGGGATTTCTTGAAGTCCCTTGGAAGTTGGTGATGCAGATGCTCATCCTGGCAGAATTCTCTCTGTGTCACATCCTGGAAGCTCCTGGAATCTCACAGTGTTGTTATTTATTATTCTATATATTCCATGCTGTTCCCACACAAAGGAACTCTGGAATTCCAGATTAAACCTGTGCTCAGACATTTAGGAATAGATTTTGATCATCGTTAGAAATCTTCCTTCTCCACTCCTTGTAGCTGAATTTTGGAACAGCCCAAATTCTTCAGGTCATTGCCTCAATCCCCCATCCAAAAATAGGACAACCCTGGAAATCCTGAGTTCAAAAGGACCCACAAGGATCATTAATTCCAGCTCAGAACATCCCCAAAAATCCCACCATGTGCCTAAATGCATTATCCAAATTCCTCCAAAGTTGCAGAAAGTTGCTCAGGCCTCTCCACTCGAGTTCTGAATTCTGAATTAATTTTTGGAATGTGTTTGGATAAAGCCAGAGGTCACCTCCTTACTCTCTTTTGTGGATCTTTTCAGTTTGATTGATTTAAAAACTTCCTTGTTCTCAGTTTACCCCTATGGATTCCTAGTTCACAGATGGATTTTGTGGATCAATTTCCTCCCCCTGTACTTCTACCCATCCAATATTTTGTTATGCATCCCAGAAAATACAGATTTCTTTCTTTTTCTGGTGGCATCTCTGCTTTTTCAAAGCAAATTCTGGGTGGTTTTGTCTTTGATGTGAGGAAAGTGTGAGCTCCTGTGAACTCCCTCCAGCTCTGGCTCAGTGCTGCTCCTGTTTTGCACTTATTTCCCCTTGTTTTTCAGAAATTGTCAGTTGTTTATTTGTCAATTGTTTAACCCTCAATGTGACATAAATCCTCATTCCTGACGATTGCCAAACCTGAGGTGTTAAACCTGCAAATTCTGGGATCATTTTGGGACGATTTCAGGACCCTGTGTCATCTCATCTTGGGGGTGGCTGGAAACTTTCCTTTTAGAAAATGCCTGTTTCTCTCTATTTTTAGGAATTGTCTGGTCAGAGCAGCACAGAAAACACCAGAATGGCCTCAGAGGTGAGTTTTTGGGGGTTGGAAAGAGGGTGGAAATCATGGATTTGGGGTCATGGATGGGGATATGGGGTCACAGCATGGGAGGGCTGAGGAGGAGGAGGACAAGACTGTGGGACAGGAGGCAGAGTAAAGCTCGTGGTGACATGGGGAAGGTGACATTTCTGGGTGGCTTTTGTGGCTCTTGCAGGTGGCACAGAGCCCAGGGGGACAGCACAGCCCTGAGCAAAGGTCCTTCCGCGAGAGGCAGAAGTATTTCGAGGTGGAGGTGAAGCAGCAGCAGCTGGACAAACCTCCCAAGCGTGTCTCCTTGGTGGGGGAGGATGACCTGAAGAAGATGAAGGAGGAGGAAGGTATGGAGGAATAGAAATTGGTCATTCTGAAATGATTCCTGTGGAAATGCAGCACTTCCAGAAGCCCTGGGTGGTTTTTGTATGGCCTGGGAATAATTTGAATTATTGAATGTTGAAGAATTCTGTGCATATTCCACTGATAGTTTCCTGGGTTGGTGGAAGTGCTGTAATTTTAAGGTGTTCTGTGTCATGGAATCACAGAAGGGTTTGGGTTGGAGGGAATTCAAAACCCTTTTAAATTTTATTCAGTTCCACCCCCAGCCATGGACAGGAACACCTTCCACTAGCCCAGGTTGCTCCAATCCTGTCCATCCTGACCTTGAACACTTCCAGGGATGGAACAGCCACAGTTTCTCTGGCCAACCTCTTCCCAATATCCCAATTTCTTCCCAATATCCCAGCTAAACTCACCCTCTGGCAATGGGAAGCCATTTCTCCTCGTGGTGTCACTCCAAGCCCTTGTTCAAAGCCTCTCTCCAGCTCTGGAGACCTTGGAGGAACTCAAAATTTCTCCTTGCAGCTTTCTCCTCTCCAGGCTGAACAATTCCAGCTTTTCTCCAGAGCACAGGGGCTTTGGAATTTGGAATATTCCTCTATCCCTCCTCTGGAATCACTCCAGCAGCTCCATGTCTGCAGCTGGTGAACACTTTAATAACATTTTTAAAGCCACTGCAGGCAAGAAGTCTGTGCTGCTGTAGGTTTGCAGCAGGAGGGAAATTGCTGCTCTCATTTTTTATGAGATTTCCTCCTGTTTGAGAGTCGTTTTAGGAGGTGATGAGGAACAATGTGAAGTGGAAAAAAGGGATTTTACTGAACTCTTCAGATCTCTTATCCAGGTCATACCTGGACCTGGCATTGTGCTGATCCAGATGTAGAACCTGGAATTTGCTCTGGTTAAATTTGATGCCATTAATGGTTGAAATGGTTGAAATCCAGCCTGTCTGGATCCTTCTGCAAAGCCTCCTGGCCCTTGAGAGAGTCACCAGCACCTCCCAGTTTGGCATCAAGTGTTCCTCTTGCCTTCAGCTCCTGCAGACTGATCAAATAGTATTTCATAAATATAATAAAAATCTTGCCCAGAACTGGCTTCAGGTTCCTCCAGAAGGCCTTGGGAAGGGCAGAAGAGACTTTATTCAATTTCCAGTTTGAGAATGAGAACTGGACATGAGGTGCTGCTGGAAATCTGCCCGTGGAGTGTCCAGGAATGGAAATTTGGTGGCTAAGGAAGGAGGGATTGAAGAAAAAAAATACAGAATTTGTTTTCACCTGAACCATTAGTGGAAATGTGGAGGAACAAAGGTGTCCATGGAGGGGGAATGGAGTGAAACCAACCCAGACTTGCAGGGATGAGAAGCAGAAGAGGTTCCAGCCTGGAGTGCTTTGTGGTGTTGATGTCTAAACAAAGTTAGGAGGATAAAAAGCAGATGAATTTATTCAAAGCCTTCAGGGCAGACAGAATCTACTTGAGAGGCTACACCCAGAATGGACAGCAAATCATGAGTTCTTCACATTTTATAAGTTCTGTCCATTACCATATTGAGTCTCAATTCCCCAATTATACCTTCAGTGATGACATCAACCACCCCAAGCTTGCTCCTCCCCACAATTCACTATTATTTCCATATTTTGGGGCTCTGAGGCACCAAAAAGCTCCTTAGATTTCCCAACTGAGAGAAATATTTTCTCTAAAACACTGGTAAAAAGAGGTTTTTACCACTTCACGTAGAGCCTACACACCGAAATCACAAACCCACGAAAAATAAAAGCTAAAAAATCCTTAAACCATCACTCTGAGCTGCTTCCTCTCTCCCCTGGCAGCCCGAAAACTGCAGCAGCAGCGAGCTCTCCTGCTGGAGGAGGAAGCTGAGGAGGATGAGGAGGTGAGGCAAGTGCCTGAGGCTGTGCAGTCCAGCGTCATCATCGAGGGCGTGGAGTACAAGGTGGAGAGGCTGAACGGGAGGAGCAGCCAGGCTCCAGCAGCTCGGTAAGTTTGGCTCCCAAAGGTGGCAGAGAAATGCCAGGAATTCTCAGGGAAGAGGATTTTTTTTTTTCTTCAGTGTGGAAAGGGATAAGATTTCCAGCTCACTCTGTTCAGGGAAAACTTTCAGGTGTGTAGAGAGGATGATTGTTAGAGATGATTCAAGGTAAGCTGAGTGATGAAGTGATGCTGAACCAGGTTTTGGGGTTTTTTTAGGGTTTTGTTTCGCTGTTTTGTGGGATTTGGTAGAGAGGATGATTTTTAGAGACAGCTGACTGAAGATAAACAGTGATAAAGTGATGCTAAACCACTTTTGGGGGTTTTTTTAGGGTTTTGTTTCGCTGGTTTGTGGGATTTGATAGAGAGGATGATTTTTAAAGACAGCTGATTGAAGATAAACTGAGTGATGAAGTGAGGCTAACCAGTTTTAGGGTTTTTTTTTAGGGTTTTGTGGGATTTGGTAGAGAGGATGATTTTTAAAGATTTTAAAGACTTTGAAAGATTTTTAAAGATTGAAGATAAACTGAGTGATAAAGTGATGCTAAACCACTTTTGGGGCTTTTTTAGGGTTTTGTTTCACTGTTTTTTGGGATTTGGTAGAGAGGATGATTTTTAAAGACAGCTGATTGAAGATAAGCTGAGTGATAAAGTGATGCTAAACCACTTTTAGGGGTTTTTTAGGGTTTTGTTTCACTGTTTTCTGGGATTTGGTAGAGGGGCTGATTTTTAAAGACAGCTGATTGAAGATAAACAGTGATAAAGTGATGCTAAACCACTTTTGGGGTTTTTTTTAGGGTTTTGTTTCACTGTTTTCTGAGACTTGGACTCCAGATTACCTTGAATTTTTTTTCCTAATTCTTGGGCATTGAACTGAGGAGTAAGAAAAGGTTTCTCAAAGGCTTCAGATAAAATAAAACCACACTGGAGTGAAGCTGAAGCTGTCCTTAGCTGTCTTGGAAGCCTTTGGGACAGACTTTCCCCTCTCCACAAACACTTTTCAGTCACCCTGGCACATGGAATCTCATTTAATTTAATTTAATTCATTCATTTATTTAATTCAAATCACCTCGAGCAGTGAAAATCAGGGCTGAGTGTCACTATAAACTGAGCACTCTCAGGGCAGCTCTGTGGCACATTTTTTGGAAGAACTTTTAATAATCAAATTAATCTATTAATGAAGATATAAAATCAAGGTGAATCTTTCTTGGGTTCCTTTTTGTCATATCTAACAAGTCCAAGCATGATGTCCAACTTCCCAGGACTGAAGGGTAGGAAAGAAAAAAAAAGCCCAACAAATATTTTGATTAGAAAAACGGAGGGAAAACTGCAGGAAATGAGCTCAGATATTAGTGTGATTAGGAAATCCCCACAGAAATACTCACAGCAAGGATGGAGGATTTGCTGGAAGGCTTCACCCTGAACCTGCTGTTGTTTTTTGGGGTGGATTTATCCCACCCTTTGCTGGCTGTGCAGCTCACAGGGTTGTTCCCTCCAGGCCCTTGGAGCTCAGTGAGAACAGCAACTCCCAGAGGAACTCCCTGGAAGAAGGGATCAAGTCTGAGCAGAGAACCAACTCCATGTCAGGGTGAGTGGGGCAGCTGGGGCTGGAGAATTCCTCCTTTTTTTTGCTCCAAGGACAGTTAATTCCATCCTCATCCAGGCAGAAACTCCTTACAAGAAACTTGCCTGTGTTCTGTGTCCTCCTCATGCCTAAAGCAGGGCTTACCTGATTTAGTTAGGGGAATAAAAAGCAGATTAATTTATTAAAGGTATTTAAGGTGCATTTTGGGCAGAGTCTGCTCGAGAGGCTACACCCAAAATGGACAGCAAGTCATGAGTTCTTCACATTTTATAAGTTCTGTCTATTAACATATCTCAATTCCCCAATTACACCTTCAGGTGATGATGTCAACCACCCCAAACTTGCTCCCCTAAATTCAGTTATTTACATATTTTGGGGCTGTGAGGCAGTGAAGTGTCCTTGGATTTCCCAACTGAGAGGAATTTTGTCTAAAATGCTGGGAAAAGAGGTTTTTTAGCACTTTATATGGAGCCTACACACCGAAATTGCAGATCCATGAAAAATAGAAGCTAAAAATCCTTAAGGCATCATTGTAAGCTGTCATGAATTCTTCACATTTTATAAGTTCTGTCCATTAACATATTAAGCCTCAATTCTCCAATTACACCTTCAGGTGATGATATCAACCACCCCAAACTTGCTCCCCTAAATTCACTGTTGGTTACATATTTTGGGGCTCTGAGGCAGCAAAAAGGTCCTTTGATTTCCCAACTGAGTGGAATTTTTTTATCCAAAATGCTGGGAAAAGAGGTTTTTACCACTTTATATGGAGCCTACACACCGAAATTGCAGATCCATGAAAAATAGAAGCTAAAAATCCTTAAAGCATCATTGTAAGCTGTCATGAGTTCTTCACATTTTATAAATTCTGTCTATTAACATATCTCAATTCCCCAATTACACCTTCAGGTGATGATGTCAACCTCCCCAAACTTGCTCCCCTAAATTCACTGTTTACATATTTTGGGGCTCTGAGGCAGCAAAAAAGTCCTTGGATTTCCCAACTGAGTGGAATTTTTTTGTCTAAAATGCTGGGAAAAGAGGTTTTTTAGCACTTTATGTGGAGCCTACACACCAAAACTACAGATCCATGAAAAACAGAAGCTAAAAATCCTTAAAGGCATCATTGTAAGCTGTCAAGAGTTCTTCACATTTTATAAATTCTGTCTATTCACATATCTCAATTCCCCAGTTACATCTTCAGGTGATGATGTCAACCACCCCAAACTTGCTCCCCTAAATTCACTGTTGTTTACATATTTTGGGGCTCTGAAGCAGCAAAAAGGTCCTTTGATTTCCCAACTGAGTGGAATTTTTTTATCCAAAATGCTGGGAAAAGAGGTTTTTACCACTTTATGTAGAACCTACACACCAAAACTACAGATCCATGAAAAACAGAAGCTAAAAATCCTTAAAGGCATCATTGTAAGCTGTCAAGAGTTCTTCACATTTTATAAGTTCTGTCTATTAACATATCTCAATTCCCCAATTACACCTTCAGGTGATGATGTCAACCACCCCAAACTTGCTCCCCTAAATTCACTGTTATTTTGGGGCTGTGAAGCAGCAAAGTGTCCTTGGATTTCCCAACTGAGAGGAATTTTGTCTAAAATTCTGGGAACAGAGGTTTTTTAGCACTTTATGTGGAGCCTACACACCAAAATTGCAGATCCATGAAAAATAGAAGCTAAAAATCCTTAAAGGCATCATTGTAAGCTGTCAAGAGTTCTTCACATTTTATAAATTCTGTCTATTAACATATTAAGCCTCAATTCTCCAATTACACCTTCAGGTGATGATGTCAACCACCCCAAACTTGCTCCCCTAAATTCACTGTTGTTTGCATATTTTGGGGCTCTGAGGCAGCAAAAAGGTCCTTGGATTTCCCAACTGAGTGGAATTTTTTTATCCAAAATGCTGGGAAAAGAGGTTTTTTAGCACTTTATGTGGAGCCTACACACCAAAACTACAGATCCATGAAAAACAGAAGCTAAAAATCCTTAAAGGCATCATTGTAAGCTGTCAAGAGTTCTTCACATTTTATAAGTTCTGTCCATTAACATATCTCAATTCCCCAGTTACACCTTCAGGTGATGATATCAACCACCCCAAACTTGCTCCCCTAAATTCACTGTTGTTTACATATTTTGGGGCTCTGAAGCAGCAAAAAGGTCCTTGGATTTCCCAACTGAGTGGAATTTTTTTGTCTAAAATGCTGGGAACAGAGGTTTTTTAGCACTTTATGTGGAGCCTACACACTGAAATTGCAGATCCATGAAAAATAGAAGCTAAAAATCCTTAAAGGCATCATTGTAAGCTGTCAAGAGTTCTTCACATTTTATAAGTTCTATTAACATATCTCAATTCCCCAATTACACCTTCAGTGATGATGTCAACCACCCCAAACTTGCTCCCCTAAATTCACTGTTATTTTGGGGCTGTGAGGCAGCAAAGTGTCCTTGGATTTCCCAACTGAGAGGAATTTTGTCTAAAATTCTGGGAACAGAGGTTTTTTAGCTCTTTATGTGGAGCCTACACACTGAAATTGCCATGAAAAACAGAAACTAAAAATCCTTAAGGCATCCACAAGGTGATTCTCAATTTTTACCAACATTTTAGGCATCAGTGGCACCGAGCAGCTGATCAGAGCTGCCAAGTGACTTATAATGGAATCAACCAACCTCCTCCTTACTCCTTCTCCCTCTCTGTCCAGGCTGAGCCCCCCACTGCTGGGTTTGGGGGATCCTGGGGCTCCTGTGAGGACAGCCAAGGCCGAGAGGCGGCACCAGGAGAGGCTGAGGATGCAAAGCCCGGAGCTGCTGAGCGGCCAGGAGAAGGAATTGTCTCCAGCAGAGCGCCGAGCCCTGGAGGCAGAGAAACGAGCCATGTGGAGGGCAGCACGGTGAGCCAGAGCCTTCCCTGCTCCTCTGCTGGGCAGGAAATCGTGGAATGAGGGGCTTTTCCTAAGGTGGATGTTGAGGGAGGTTGTGTGGGATTTGTTTGAGATCTGTGTGGAGAACTTGGCTGAGGTGCTGGCAGCAAGAAGGGGAGATTCCCAGATTCCCATAGTCATGGATAGAGGGAATTCATGATGGACATAATCCCACCTTGTGTGTTTTGGTGGATTTGTTTGTTCCCTTGGCACACAATTCCTACTTCCTGAAGCTGCAAGGTCACAAATCCAAAATGAAGAATGGAATTTCGTCTTTTCCAGCCTTGCTGGAAATCCTTCTGCAGCCAAGACAGAGGCAGGATGAGGTCATGCTTAGCCACAGCTAAGAAAGAGTGAAAAATTGTTGTGGAAGAAAGAAAACTTCCTAACTCAGCACTTGAAGCTAGTCCAGGTGTTCACTGTGTCACAGAATTCCTTCCAAATAACAGTCAGGCTGCTCCTGTAAATAATGATAGTTTTTCCTCTCCTGATATTCCTGTAGGAAGCATTCAGAGGACAATCTGAAGTGTTTCTTTTGGGGTTTGGATGAGGCTTGGAGAGGAGCAGGGTTTTAGAAGTGTGAGCTGTGATTCCACTCAGCAATTCCAGTGTTTGTACTTGGCATGGATGATCATGAGGCTCTTGCTCCTGGGGAGGCTCTGAGAAGGGAGAAATGCAAAATGGATCCTCAGTGAGAGCTGGATTGATTTGTCTGAGGCTTTGAGCAAATCTTTGAGGTTGATTTTCATAGAATCCTGGGGATGGTTTGACTGGGAAAGGAGCATCCAGACCATCCAGTCCCACTCCCTGGAATGGACAGGAATACTTTCCACTAGCCCAGGTTGCTCCAAGCCCTGTCCAGCCTGGCCTTGGACACTTCCAGGGATGGAACAACCTCTCAGGACAACCTGTGCCAGGGTCTCCCCACCCTCACAGGGAAGAATTCCTTCCCAATATCCCATCTAATCCTGCCTTCTGGCAGAGGGAATCCATTCCCCCTCGTGCTGTCACTCCAGGCTTTTGTCCAAAGTCTCCCTCCAGCTGTCTTGGAGCTTTTTTTAGGGACTTTCTTGCTCTGCTGTGTCCTTCCTTAGGAGGTTGGAGAAACCAGCCTGAGTTCCCTGTGCTGGAGGTGCTCAGGGCTGGAATCACACATCTCTCTGAGTGTAAAATGGTGCCAAAACCAGCCTCCAGTGATGCTGGCAGACATCCTGCACAGACTTATCCTTGGCCTTTGGACCTCCTGTCAGGCCTTTTCCTGGAAATCCACATCCCTGTGCTCAGAGTGGGGCAGAGCCCAACCTGCCATCACTTCCCAATGAGACATGCAAGGGTTTCACTCCCTTCCACCTCCTGGCTTCATTCCTCACAGGATGGGGAAGGTTTTCTGAGGTCTGTCAGCTCTGATTCGTGCCTGAGGATGAGCAGATCCAAGGAATTGCTGTGATAGGAGCTTTTTTTCAAGGTGGATGTCAAAAGAAGAAACAGGATGTTCTCCTTTGGTGTGCAGCTCCAGTCTCAGGACTCTGCTCTTCCAGGAACTTGGAAGTTTTATTTTCCAGATAAAGCTGGAAAATGCTGGGAGGGCAGAGGATGGTTTTAGCTGATAATATGATTTGCCCCTCTAATTTTTTGTTATTTTTCATCTGTCCACAATCTTGGGCCAGCTGGGATTTGGCTGGAGTTGCTCAGGGCTCAGTAAAAGTCTCTCATGACACTGTAGGAGGGTTAGTGAGTGTGGAGCACCATGGGTTTGTCCACTGTGGTTAGGACAGAAATCTCTCATCCCAAACATTCAGTCTCTTCTAAATGTGTTTTATCCATGGAAAATGAGGCTGGTGGGAGAAGAACCTTCCAGAGGAGGGAAAACCTGTCCAGGAGAAGCTGCCTGAGCTGAATTTGAGCTGTCAGATCAAATTTACTTGGGTTTAAATTTGGCAGAGCAAGGCTTCAGCTCCACTTTGCTTCCAATTTCTGTGCAGTTCTTTGATGCCTTGGGCAGGAATCAGCCACCCTAATGAGCTCCTTTTTGTAAAAAAAATTGAATTACAAAGATCCTGAGCTGCAGGGGAAATTCAGCCCCACTAACCCCACAGTTCTCTCCCAAGTGCCTCTGGGTTTGGTTCCTCCCTTTCTAATCTCCTGTCTTCTGCTTCTTTCCAGTTCTCTGCTCTGTGCTGTGTCACTCGTGACCCCATCAGTTTGCACCTCCTTGGGCTTTCCCTGTCCTCCCTGTGTGCTCTGCCAGGATGTGTGATGCCCCTCCTTGCCCCCATCCCCTCTGAGAGCAGAGCCCCACGTCCCACACGTGTTCTGGGCACACACAGAGTCATGGAACCACGGGATAATTTGGGTTGGAAGGGACCTTAGAGCTTGTCTGGTTCCACAGGCAAGGATAATTCCCACTAGGTTGCTCCAAGCTCTGTCCAGCCTGGCCTGGAACACCTCCAGGGATGGAGCAGCCACAGTTTTTCTGTGCCAGGAGCTCCAACCTGGCCTGGAACACCTCCAGGGATGGAGCAGCCACAGCTTTTCTGTGCCAGGAGCTCCAGCCTGGCCTGGAACACCTCCAGGGATGGGGCAGCCACAGCTTTTCTGTGCCAGGAGCTCCAACCTGGCCTGGAACACCTCCAGGGATGGAGCAGCCACAGTTTTTCTGTGCCAGGAGCTCCCCACCTTCCCAGGGGAGGATTTTTTCTCAGTATCACATCCCATGGTGCAGCATGGAACATGATCAGAGTGCCCTGAGATTGTCCCACGTGTGACAAACACCTCCTACCCCTCACTTTGAGTCACACTCACCCCAAAACTCCCTCACAGCCTTTCCCAAAGGCCTGAAGTTGTTCCCAGTCCCCTCCCAGCACGTGGGGAGGGCAGCTCTGGATGTGGGGGCTCTGAACTCCTGGCCACAAGCCCAGCTTGCCCCTCAGCAGCAGCAGCAGCAGCAGCCAGGGTTGGGCAGGATCAGCTCTGGGACCCAGTTTAGCCAAAGCCACCCTTCTGTCAGACCCATATTTCCCCTCACCAGGGTATGTTCCTGTTATCTGTTTCTTTCTTTTTTCCTGTGCTCGTCCGCTGCGATGTTCATCACCATCATCTCCTCTTCCTCCTCCTCCTCCTCCTCCTTCTCCTCCTTCTCCTCCTCCTTCTCCTGCTCCTCCTCCTCAGATCCTCAGCTCTTGAAGACAGTATTAAACAGTACGAGCAGGATCTGGCCAGGAAGCTGTACCAGTCCCGGCAGTGGGCACCTGCTCCTGGGGCCAGGCCAGCTCAGATGGCTACTAGCCCAGTGCAGAGTCACGCCTCGAGAAGGTCAGGAGGCCAATCCAGGTGTGCACAGCCCCCCTTCCCCACAGCTGCATGCTCCTGTCCTTGTCCCCTGTGCCCCAGCTGGGGGACTGTTGGGGCAGGAGGGCAGGGAGTGGTTCCTGATGTCCCCGTTGCCCAGAGAACAGGGTGGGGTGGATGCTGGGGCTGTCTGATGGGGAGAAGGGAGATGTCTCTCAGGGCTGGGGGTCACTTTTTTCACTTTTTGCTCAAAAATCCCACAGTGGGGTTGGAAGGGACCTTAAAGATCATCTCATTCCAACCCCCCTGCCACGGGCAGGGACACCTTCCACTAGCCCAGGTTGCTCAGGGTCCCATCCAGCCTGGCCTTCTGTGATCTCCTGGTGGCCCAGGAGGGTTGAGGTGCAACACACTGAGCCCAGAGGAGAGTAAACCCCACAAGGACTGATCCTGCTCGTGTGCTCCCTGCAGTTCTGTCCCCAGCTCGGGTCACTGTCCTCTAGTGTGGCACCTCTGGGGCTGCCTGCAGCTTCTCACCGTGCTGATCCACAGCTTCAGGCTCTGTGTGTTGGACACGTGTGGTGCCATGTGTGTTTTTGGCATGGCAGCTGTCCTCCTGCCTTCCTCAGGGACCCTCAGGGGACTTCACTCCTCCCATCTGGCACATCTTCCCTCCCCAGCGTGGCACTAACACCTTTTTCTCCCCACCCCATCCCCGAGGCAGGATGAAATCCCTGGAACAAGATGCTCTCAAAGCCCAGATGGTCATTGCCAAGTCCAAGGAGGGGAAGAAACGCAGCACGCTGGAGCAGCTGGCAGAGTCACCATCCCCTGCTCCAACACCGTCCCCAACACCTCTGGAAGGTACTGAATGGTTGGTGGAGCCTGGAAGGGAAACAGGCAGTGCTGCTTGAGCTGAATCTGCTCAAAAACAGAGCTGGGGGAAGCAATTCCCTCTCTCAGAAAGTCCTTGAGGATGTGGGGTTGGAGCTCAGCTGGGAACACAACCAGCATCCTGATTTTCTGAAAAATCAGGAAAGAAGTGTTTGCTGGGAGGGAAAAAGCAGGTTTTGCTCCATGCTGAAATGGCTCTGGGGGGGTTTGAATGTCACACAGGTCACTAACTGTGTCACTCTCCTGTCACCTCTTGCAGATTGCAGCCCCAGGAGCGTCACTTCCCCGGGAAGGCTGGTATGATGTTCTCCTGCTTGGCTTTGTCACTTGTCCCAAATCCTGGGATTCCCTGGTTTCTCAGGAGCCACGAGGTCCCCACTTTGTCCCTGAGCCACACTGGGTGCAGGGGATGGTGAGGAAATGGTGAGATGGAACTTGACCAAACTCCTGGCTAGAGGCTCTCCCCTTTCTTGCAGCTCCCAGGTGACATCTGTGTTCTGTTTCTCCATTTTATTATGTCATCCTTGCCTTGCTTCTGCACCTCCTTGTTCAGAAAGCTTTTTACCATGGTCAGAAAGCCTTTCACCAAGGTCAGAACACCTTTTCCTGGGTTCAGAAAGCCTGTCCCTGTGGTCAGAACACCTTTTTCTGAGTTCAGAAAGGTCAGAAAGCCTTTCCCCATGGTCAGAACACCTTTTCCTGGGTTCAGAACACCTTTTCCTGGGTTCAGAAAGCCTTTCCCTGTGGTCAGAACACCTTTTTCTGGGTCAGAAAGCCTTTCCCCGTGGTCAGAACACCTTTTTCTGGGTTCAGAAAGCCTTTTCTGGGTTCAGAAAGCCTTTCCCCGTGGTCAGAACACCTTTTCCTGGGTTCAGAAAGCCTTTCCCCATGGTCAGAACACCTTTTCCTGGGTTCAGAACACCTTTTCCTGGGTTCAGAACACCTTTTCCTGGGTTCAGAACACCTTTTTCTGGGTTCAGAAAGCCTTTCCCCGTGGTCAGAACACCTTTTCCTGAATTCAGAAAGCCTTTCCCTGTGGTCAGAACAGCTTTTCCTGGGTTCAGAAAGCCTTTCCACACGGTGAGAACAAGTTTTCCTGGGTTCAGAACACCTTTTCCTGGGTTCAGAACACCTTTTCCTGGGTTCAGAACACCTTTTCCTGGGTTCAGAACACCTTTTCCTGGGTTCAGAAGGTCTTTCCTCAAGTTCCAAAAGCCTTTCCCTTCAGGCACTTTGCCCCTCCCTGTTTCCTCAACAGCACAAACCAGACCTCGAGCTGCAATCAGCATTATTCTAACCCTGAATAAATTCCCTGGGATGTTTGTTGCACAGAACTGTAAGAATTTTTGAGACAGAGCAGGGAAATTAAGTGGGGAGCAGCATGGAGGGAACCTTGTCCTGCCAGGTTTAGATGATAACACAGCTCTGGGTTGAAATTCTGACTCTGCTCCAGCTATCTTCCCATGAATTTCCCCCAGAAAAAAATAAGTTTCCTACCTGCCTGGGTGTGCATTAGCATTTCACTGGAGCACGTGAGGTTTCCTGTGTGACTCAAAACCCCAGAAAATCCCAAAAGTCATTGTCCCAGGGATTTTCCAGGCTCCATCCAGGCACTCCTCCCTCTCCCTGAGGATGTCCCTCTGCTTCTGCTGTGACCTCTGCACGGATTGCTCACCTTGCTGCTGCTTCCCCATCCGTTTCTCTCCCCTCACCCTCTCTTTTCTCTCTTTCTTCTCTTCTGCTGAACCTTCTAGTCAATGTCTGAAAAGAAGTTTGACTACCGGGAATTTGCTGCTATTCCTTCCTCCAAACCTGTTTACGAAATTCAGGTATCAACTGCATGCTGAGCCACCCTCAGATAGGTCAGGAGTTGGTTTGGTGGAAGAGCTGAGGCTGAAAAGATTTGGGGAAACTCTGTGCAGAGGCAGTGAAACCAATCATGCTGAAAATTCAGGGCTTGTTGGAGTGGGATTTAGGGAAAAAGTTGGTCCAGGTGGTTTTAAAATCAAATTTAAAAAAGCTTTGCAGAGGTAAAACCAACTGCATCTTCACCAGGATGGCTGCTGAAATATTTGGAAGTGGAAGATGAGAATTAAAAGGGAAGAAAAAATTACAGAGAGCCACCAAGCAGTGTCACTTTGGGCTTCAGTGGGGACACAAAGATCCCTTTTCTGTGGGGACACAGAGATCTGTGGCAGAGCTGCAGTTTAAAGATTCTCAAGCAGTTCTACATTATTTGGTGTCTTTTCTTCACTGACAGAAGAACTCTGACCTCTCCCTTTTGCTATTATCCAATATAAATATCACAAATCATGTTCATGGAGTAAATATTTCATTTTTTTTTTCCCTTTGGGATGGGCAGCTCTCCAGGTTCTGTACCAGCCCAGTTGGGGATTGGCTGCTCCACACCACCCAAATTTCCCCAAATGCAGCACTGGGTCTTCATACATTTGAGGAGGCTGAACCTCTAAATCTTCACACACTGTCTCTGGGCCTCTCTAAGTACAAGAATTCATAGAATCTTGGGATTTTTTGGGTTTGGAGAGAGCTTAAAGATTCATTTCACCTCCTGCCATGGGCAGGAACACTTTTCACTATCCCAGGTTGCTCCAAGCTCCATCCAACGTGGCTTTTGACACTTCCAGGGATGGAGCAGCTTCTCTGGGCAACCTCACCACTCACAGATAAAAATTTCTCTCTCATATCCACTATAAATCTCCCCTCTTTCAGCTTAAAACCTTTTTTCTTCACTCTTTACACTTCCTGCCTTCTGTGTCATTCCTCTCCTCCCGACACACAGGTCAGGCTTAACTCAAACTTTGGCTGGAGGTCAATTCTTAGGGTAAAACCATAAGAAAGAGGGGAAAATGAGCTTTTAGAGGTGGATATTCTCAATTTTCTGGGCTCACCTGTTGTGTAGCCAAGATCAGCAATGGAACGAAACCTCTGTAAAACCATCCAGATTTTTTTAATCTTCCACGGAGTCCTGTGACATCAAACTCCATAATGAGGCATTTTAATTACTATCAAACACGAGGGATTTGTGTCTCTGAGAGCTCTGCAGGTTCTCTGGAAGGTGGGGAATCCCAGATGCTCCAGCTGTGGATGATTTGCTCTTTTTTTTCCTTCCCTTCCAGTCCCCTGATGCAGCTGACGACCTCAGATACGTCGATGAGCGAAATAATTCAGGTGAGCCCAAGCCAGAGGAGTCCTCACTGCTCCTCTCACTCCCTGCTGTGGTTCTAGAAGGTTCCCCCTTGGTTTTTGGGGACTTTTTTTCAGTCCACCCTGAGGATTTCACCTGTTGCTTGAAGCAGTGTGGTGTTTTTGTCTGTTCTAGAGTGAAAACTCGGCGCTCACCACGTTCAGTTTTTGGGTAGGAGGTTTGCATTGTGCTCCAGTGTTGCCTAATTAATTTTCCCAGTGTGCTGTGTTACAAGCATGCCTGGTTTTTCTCCAGTTTTGTGGCCTGGAGTGGAGTGGTAGCAGGGAAGTTTTGGACCCTGTCACCTGTAGGAGCATTCCTGTTGTCTTCACCAGGTTTGCTTCTACCCGTTTTGCATGTTTTTCCCCCTTTTATTTGACAAAAAAAATGACATTTCCTGTTATCTTGACAAATCTGAGGACAGCTGATCCGTGGCTGAGCTGTTTGCAGGAGGAGGTTCTGCTGTAGGACACAACAAAAACCATCTTTCCTGAGAATAATATCTGTTCTTCATCCCTCAGAGTAATCCTCTGAGCTGTGGGTTATTTTCTTGGGGTTGTTGGTTGAACAGGGAGCTGGGAGGGTTTGGGAAATACCAAACCTTAGGGTGTTCAGACCTCACTGTTGCCTGTCTGTTGGGCTCTCAAATGGGATAAAAAGCCAGAAAAAAACAGAGTGTGGTGCTGACCTAGTCCTTAAATAATGTTTAAATCCTCTGTAATGTGTGGGAGGCACCAAAAAAAATGCAGATTTTCCCACATCAGCTGGGAAGGATGGCAGGTGAGGATGCAAGTAAGCTCTGGTGGCTCATCCTGGCTTTTTTTAGATTTTCCCTCCATCCCATCTCACTCTTCCAGGCAGTGCAGCATTCCAGAATTGTTGTGGATCGTGGAATTATGGCTTTTTCACTCAGAAAAATTCTTCAGCTTCATGCTAGCAATCCATTCTGTCAGGAGGATATCCAAGTGCAGGGAAATGTTGGCATCTCACTCCTCCCACCACACCCTTGTCCTCTTATCCATGCAGTTTTCTCCATTCTCTGACTTGATGTTCATCATCTCTTAGATGTATTTAAACACCTTTTTTTCCCAATTTTCCAGGAGGTTCTGGAGTTACTGAGCTGCAGAGCAGCATTTTTAGGGTTGGAACCACCTTGATGTGCTCATGTTGTGGCATAACTTTTCCACATCACCTACAGTCTTCTTATTCTCAATCCTATAAACCCTCAGGTTCCAAAAATCCCCTTGATAACTGTGTTGTTCCTCTTTCTCAAAACTTGTTTATTATGTTTTTCTCTCTGCCCTCTTGTGCTTTTAATTTATCCCAAGTCCAGCCTTTTTAGCCACATCCCAACTCCAAAGCCTTGCATCCATCCTTTCCTTCTCCAGACTTGCATTTCAGGGTTTTTTTCTCACCAAAATGCCAACATTTCCCAGAACTGGAATCTCTGGATTCGTAGCTGTGGCAATGCTTGTGTTTTCCTCCAGAATTTCCTGATTTCTCTCAAGGTGGGAAAAATCTAAGTGAGGTCTGGAGTTGTTTGAGATACACCAGGATCTTGTTTGGCTGGAATTCTTAGGGTAAAACCATAAGAAAGAGGGGAAAATGAGCTTTTAGAGGTGAATATTCTCAATTTTCTGGGCTCACCTGTTGTGTAGCCAGCTGTTGTGTCTAGATCAGCAATGGAATGAAACCTCTGTAAAACTATCCAATTTTTATTTAATCTTCCATGGAGTGCTTTGATATCAAGCTCCATAATGAGGCATTTTATTTACTGTGATTTTATTTAATCAGTTTTCAAGGTAGAGGATCAGGACTGCTTACAGTGCTCAGAAGTAATTCTGGGATAAATCTGTGCAGAAGGAGAAGGTGTTCTGAATTGTGTTCTCCCATCTTTTCCAATCCACAAACCTCAGGAGTGAAATGGGATTGCTGGGAATACAGAAATCTCCCCTCCAGAACCACCAGCTCACGTCAGGATGGTGCATTTCTTGGATGCAGTCAGGATTCTGTTCCTTTTAACGAGCTTAATCAAGCATAAAAATGAATTTACTGAGTCAGCACGAGGTTCTGGCCAGTCTGGAGTCTGATGGGAAACACTGGGAATGCCAGAAAAGGATATAAAAAAGAAGAAATGCAGGAAGTAGTTCCTTCCAGAATTGCTTGTTTGCAGTAAAGCTTTTCCCAGGATGTTTTTCTAAAAAAACTAAAGGTTTTTGAAGCTCAGTGTGCTGCGTGGAGATCACTAAACCTGCATGTTTGGGGCTCCTTTAGCCAATTCCAGCCTAAAAGGATTGATTTCTCTCCAAGCTATGGGATTTCCTCCCCTACCCACCCAGGATTTTTATCTGCATGTGCTGATGGGTTCTTTTTACACCTTTTTGCCTTGTCTGGGAATTTGTTTCCTAATTTCAATGTTCTTTCAAGGGTTTGCACAGGCTGGGAGGGTTAGGAGGGTTCAGCCTGTAGAGGAAAAGGCTCTGGGGAGCCTAAAGGGGATCCAGGAGAGCTGGAGAGTGAGTTTTTCCATGGATCTGGAGTGACAGGATGAGGGGGAATGGATTCCCACTGCCTGGGTTTGGGGCAGAGGGTGGGACACTGAGCACAGCTCAGCAGGTTGAGATTTTTGTCTGACAGATCTTGATGGATTTTCTCTGTTTGAGGTTCTCTGCTGCATCCAAAAGCTTTAGGGAGATTTCCTATTTGTACTTAAAGCTCCTGGATTGTCTGTGCCCTCCTGGGTTGTTGTCATGGGGTGGTTGAATTCTTTCCCCCACGAGGTTTGGGAATGTGAGGTTGCTCCCCTCTGTGTGTGGAAATGTCATCCCCTCAGTTCCTTCTGCTCAGGAATGTCACCTGTCCCTGCAGTCCTGACCAGTTTGTGACCAAAAATTCTGATTCCCTGGCAGAAGGACCTCTCAGCCCCCCACAGACCCAAGTCAGGGTGGGTTCATGGTCTGGGGAGCAGAAGCATTTCAGGACACTTGAATTTTCATTGGCACTTCCATGGGAATTCCTTCCCAGGATCCACAGGGGTCACTTCATGAGCTCCAGAAAGTTCTGGGCGTGGGTTTACTGTGAGTCACTGAGATTTCAGTGCTGTCCCAGCCTAGCACCTGGGAATACCCTGGAGCACTCCTGGAAGTGTTCAAGGCCAGCTTGGACAAGGCTTGGAGCAATCTGGGATAGTGGAAGGTGGACCTGCCTGTGGTAGAAAATGAAATGAGATGAGCTGTAAGATTCTTTCCCACCTAAACCATTCTGTCATCCCCTGATAGGTGTAAAATCTGCATTAAGCTGTAAAATCTGCCAGCTGTGTGCTGACAGAATCACAGAATGGTTTGGCTGGGAAGGAACTTTTTAACCCATCTTGCTCCAAACCACAACATCTCCGAGCCACACCTACCACCTTCCCAGGGAAAGATTTCTCCTCTTCACACCTCACCACCTCTTGTCCTTGCAGTTCCCCGGGAGCAGGACGGGCAGCCAGAGGAAGAGGACACGTTAGGAACACGAGATCCATCAGCACCAACTCCCTCAGCCCTGGAGGACATGGCTCTGTACAGCAGCAAGCGGAAGCTCCGACACAGCCGGCGCAGTTTGGAGACCGCTGTCCCCACATAGGTGACCCCAAAAAAAAAAAAAATAAACCACACCTGGGCAATGGACTAGCCTGGCACAGCCCTTCCTGTGCTCCAGGGACAGCACCAGGCTGCCACCCTGCTGCCTGCAGACTCTGGATAGGAGCTGAGCTTGCCGGGAGCTCTGTTGGCCAAGTGACTCCTCTGAGGCTGTGAATCGCCCTGGTTTCTCGCCCAGCAGTGCAACTGGGGCACATCCCAAAAAATTGGGGCCAACACTGGACTGACTGCTGGCAGGTGGAGATGAGGGGTGGCCAGGACAGT
This sequence comes from Lichenostomus cassidix, assembly GCF_008360975.1. NCBI lineage: Eukaryota > Metazoa > Chordata > Aves > Passeriformes > Meliphagidae > Lichenostomus > Lichenostomus cassidix. The sequence continues at coordinate 151,601,411 of NC_139482.1, read as the reverse complement.
GGGCAACTCGTTAGCCTGTAAATATTGTGTGTGGGGAAGGGTAGGACAGGGAGAATGTAGGAGTGTGAGAGTGTGTTGGGCTCCAGCTGTTGCTGCCTCGGCTTGGGTTTTGTGGTGGTTAAAAGGAGCTTCTCCTCTGGTGGGAAAAAGGAGGAAGGTCCAGCCTGCCTTTACTCCTGTTTCATTTCCAGTCTTTTGCCAAAAAGCAGCTCCTCCCAACCTCCTGCACTGTGTCACCTCACTTCCTTTTGGGAGAGTGTGGGAACGGGGAAGCTTGGAGGCAAAAAGAAGGAAAAAAAAAAAAAAAATTAAAAAATCCCACCAGAATTCCAGCAAAAAGTGCCTCCCTCTGCCACTGACACTCTGTGCTCAAGGAAAACAGAGCCAGCTCTGTGCCACCTGCCTCTGTCCTGGTGGGACTTGGTGCTGTCCTGGTCCCTCCCTGGATGGCCATGTCCCCGTGTGTCACACGTGGCGCGAGCAGATGAATGCCAGAGGAGTCTCTCCCGTAGCACTGGGGCTGAACTGGTGAAACTGGGGCAGGAATGGGACTTGAGCCAGCAGCTGTAGCAGGGGGTTAGGGGGTGTGTGACAGCAGTGGGGAGCAGCATAGCTGGGGTAGGACACGGTGGCAGAGGTGTGACAGCAGCAGGTACCTTAGCGGGTAGAGTTCAGGAACTGGGGAATGGGTAGGATGTGGCATGGCTGGGGTCAGGTTGGGACTTATTAGAGGATCTTACCAGGTGGGAGATAACTGCTGGGGAATCCACAGTGCCCACGGAGGTGGAGGGAGGTGACCACGAGGTGACACGGCGTGGGGCTGGCAGGGAGCACCAGAGAGCAGGACTGGGCTGGCCTGTGCCTTGCAATAACTACACACAGTTCCACTTTGCCAGCTCTCGTTGGCTTCAAGCCCCTTTTTTCTGTGGAGAACAGGGGGGGAAAAAAATGCACGTTTGCCCACGCAAGAGGGGAAAAAGGAAAATGAGAATTAACTGGGGGTGTGAGCCTGGGTGTGAGTCTTGGTTTCCACAAAGGGCTGCGAGCAGGTTCTGTATGCTCCCAGCTCTGCCATCAGCCTCTGCTGCCACTAGTGAGGGGAATCAACCCTTTTCTTCTGGTTTTTTTGGTTAATTTTCACTGCCTCTAGCGGTGAGGAAGGTCTGAGCTCAGCACAATCCCATCCCCTGTCCCTTGGTGCTCTCTGACTCCCCAGCAAGACCAGGGTTGGACCTCGAGCCTCACAGTGGCTGGGCAGTGACAGGCCCATCTGCTTGTACATTTGCTGAAGGAAAAAACTGGATGCAGGTTTTTTTTTGGGTGCAGTTTTTTGGGTTTTTTTTCAGTTGAGCCTCTCCTTTCATGCCAAAATCCAGTGGGTGATTTTAACTGACTCCATCCCTTTTGATTTTACACACCTGTGAAAGGGGGAAACTCTGATAATCTCTCACTGCAGCTCCAGCTGCTTCCACCATCAGCAATCTGAGCTTTTCCTTTTTTTTTTTTTTAAAAAAAAAAAAAATCTAATTTTAGCATTTTTTTGCTTTTTAACAACAGCAGTTTTGGAAACGATCCTGGCTGGGTTTTGGTGACTAACTTGTGATTCTTCTCTCCTTTCCCTGTGTGGTACCTGGTGCCAGGCTCTGGGTTCTCTCCCGTTTTCTCTCCCGAGAGACTCCGAGGGAAAATTTAGCGCATCAAGACTGTAACTAGTGACATTTGTACAACCAAAGAAATCTATTTTGTGGTTCCAAGGATAATAAAGTTTACTTTACATTTTAGAGAGCCTCGAGTCACAGTGGTTTGCTCCATGTGAAATCTGCAATATCAATGTTTTGGTGGTGGATTGTTACTCACTGCGTGATCCAGCGAAGATGCTCCTGAATTTCCTGTGAGAAAATTAATATTCAGTGAGAAAAATCAATATTCAGAATGAAAATCAATATTCAGTATGAAACACAGTGATACCAGCAAGATCTTCAGCCTCTTGGCTTTCCTTACTTGGCTCTGTTGGAAAAAAAAAACCACAAAAAACCTCAACATTATTTTATTTATTTACAAACTGTTTTCTCCCTCCTTAGTTTCCTTAGGTCAGGTTTACAACCAGGTTTAAAACAAAAAAAACCAACATTATTTTATTTATTTACAATCTGTTTTCTCCCTCCTTAGTTTCCTGGGGTCAGGTTTACAACCAGGTTTAAAACAAAGAAAAAAAACCAACATTATTTTATTTATTTCCAATCTGTTTTCTCCCTCCTCAGTTTCCTTAGGTGAGGTTTAAAACAAAAAAACCCAACATTATTTTATTTATTTACAATCTGTTTTCTCCCTCCTCAGTTTCCTTAGGTCAGGTTTAAAACAAAAAAAACCCAACATTATTTTATTTATTTACAAACTGTTTTCTCCCTCCTTAGTTTCATTGGGTCAGGTTTACAACCAGATTTAAAACAAAAAACCCAACATTATTTTATTTACAATCTGTTTTCTCCCTCCTTAGTTTCATTGGGTCAGGTTTGAAACAAAAAAACCCAACATTATTTTATTTTATTTACAATCTGTTTTCTCCCTCCTCAGTTTCCTTAGGTCAGGTTTAAAACAAAAAAACCCAACATTATTTTATTTATTTCCAATCTGTTTTCTCCCTCCTCAGTTTCCTTGGGTCAGGTTTACAACCAGGTTTAAAACAAAAAAAAAACACCACTATTTTATTTTATTTTATTTACAATCTGTTTTCTCCCTCCTCAGTTTCCTCAGGTCAGGTTTACAACCAGGTTTAAAACAAAAAAAAACAACACTATTTTATTTTATTTTATTTTATTTCCAATCTGTTTTCTCCCTCCTCAGTTTCCTTAGGTCAGGTTTACAACCAGGTGTATCTCTGTTGTATAATTTACTTACCACAACTGAACCCTGATTAGGCAATGGGAAGGAGTTACCTCTTCAGACAAGTGGAAATTAATGGAAATTCTTAATTTGGGGTTTTTATTTAGGGGTATTTCTTTTATAACCCTAACCCAAAATTGTTTATTAAGGGTTTTTATTTTCCTTTTACACCTCAGAGTGACCAAACCATGAGCTAATTCCACACTTTGTACCAAAGAGTTTAATTAAAATATTACTGAAATCAACTTATTTCCCTCTGAAGTCAAAGCAGGATATAAATAAATGTTCAGAAAATTGACATTTTGAGGCATAACCAGCAACACCTCAGCCAGCTTCTCAATATAAAGATAAAATCACTCCAAACTCACTCTTTTCCAGTGGATTTTCTCTGCAGCATATTATCCACGTCCTGATCACATCCCTCCAGGCAGAAACTAGAATTCTGTGTGACAGAGAAAAGCAGAGCTTGAGCAGCAATCATCCTGGGTTTATTCAGGAAAAAATCAGGTTTATTCAGGGAAAATTCAGGTTTATTCAGGAAAAAATCAGGTTTGTTCAGGAAAAAATCAGGTTTGTTCAGGAAAAATTCAGGTTTGTTCAGGAAAAATTCAGGTTTGTTCAGGAAAAATTCAGGTTTATTCAGGAAAAATCAGGTTTATTCAGGAAAAATTCAGGTTTGTTCAGGAAAAATTCAGGTTTATTCAGGAAAAAATTCAGGTTTATTCAGGAAAATTTGGGCAGAAAAAGCAGAAGGAAGCATTAGACTCAATAAAAATATCTGTTTAAGTCTGGCATGGGCAGAAAGGATACTGATATTCTGTAAATTATTACAGAATCATTTATTGTGGGATATTATTTCTATACTATTTCATCCTGGCAGGATTTTTAAGGATGTCAGGAAGATGGAATTAGGTGATGTTGGAAATCCCTTCAAACCCAAACTGTTCTACAATTCTAGGTTAGTGTCAATGGATATGGTGATTCCAGAATGTTCTATCTATTTATCCATCTCTTGATCCACTCTTTCCAGCTCCTCCCACCTGCAAAACCAGATTAAAATACACATTTTAAGTCAGAAAAAGAGGTTTGGTCCATGGATGGGTCCTCCAGAATACCCCAAATTACATAATTTCTGTATTTTCTGATCCTCTTTACCATCCTTTTTTCTGCCCATCCTTCATTTTAGTTTCTTTCCAGAAAAACAATCAGTTTTTAATTACATCCTCCACAGTTTTGCTGCATTTATAACTAAAATTTACTGTCCTTTCAGTTGGGTTTTCTGCTTGGTGTCACTTTTACAGTGACCTGAGGATTTTTGTTCTGGTTGAAATTCTATAGAAATATCACAATTCCATAGAAATAATATCACAATTCCATAGAAATAATATCACAATTCCACAGAAATATCACAATTCCACAGAAATAATATCACAATTCCACAGAAATAATATCACAATTCCATAGAAATATCACAATTCCATAGAAATATCACAATTCCATAGAAATAATATCACAATTCCACAGAAATACCACAATTCCACAGAAATATCACAATTCCACAGAAATATCACAATTCCACAGAAATATCACAATTCCATAGAAATAATATCACAATTCCATAGAAATACCACAATTCCATAGAAAAATCACAATTCCACAGAAACATCACAATTCCATAGAAATAATATCACAATTCCACAGAAATAATATCACAATTCCATAGAAATAATATCACAATTCCACAGAAATACCACAATTCCACAGAAAAATCACAATTCCACAGAAATATCACAATTCCATAGAAATATCATCACAATTCCACAGAAATATCACAATTCCACAGAAATAATATCACAATTCCACAGAAATATCACAATTCCATAGAAATAATATCACAATTCCACAGAAATATCACAATTCCATAGAAATAATATCACAATTCCACAGAAATAATATCACAATTCCACAGAAATATCACAATTCCATAGAAATATCACAATTCCACAGAAATACCACAATTCCACAGAAATAATATCACAATTCCACAGAAATATCACAATTCCACAGAAATAATATCACAATTCCACAGAAATATCACAATTCCACAGAAATAATATCACAATTCCACAGAAATATCACAATTCCACAGAAATAATATCACAATTCCATAGAAATATCACATTTCCATAGAAATATCACAATTCCACAGAAATATCACAATTCCATAGAAATAATATCACAATTCCATAGAAATACCACAATTCCATAGAAATAATATCACAATTCCACAGAAATACCACAATTCCACAGAAATATCATCACAATTCCACAGAAATAATATCACAATTCCACAGAAATAATATCACAATTCCACAGAAATATCACAATTCCATAGAAATAATATCACAATTCCACAGAAATACCACAATTCCACAGAAATATCACAATTCCACAGAAATATCACAATTCCATAGAAATAATATCACAATTCCACAGAAATAATATCACAATTCCACAGAAATAATATCACAATTCCACAGAAATAATATCACAATTCCACAGAAATATCACAATTCCACAGAAATAATATCACAATTCCACAGAAATAATATCACAATTCCACAGAAATAATATCACAATTCCATAGAAATACCACAATTCCACAGAAATAATATCACAATTCCACAGAAATATCACAATTCCATAGAAATAATATCATAATTCCACAGAAATAATATCACAATTCCACAGAAATATCACAATTCCACAGAAATATCACAATTCCACAGAAAAATCACAATTCCACAGAAATACCACAATTCCACAGAAATACCAAAATTCCATAGAAATATCACAATTCCATAGAAATAATATCACAATTCCATAGAAATAATATCACAATTCCATAGAAATAATATCACAATTCCATAGAAATATCACAATTCCATAGAAATATCACAATTCCACAGAAATATCACAATTCCATAGAAATATCACAATTCCACAGAAACATCACAATTCCACAGAAATAATATCACAATTCCACAGAAATGTCACAATTCCACAGAAATATCACAATTCCATAGAAATAATATCACAATTCCACAGAAATAATATCACAATTCCACAGAAATATCACAATTCCATAGAAATAATATCACAATTCCACAGAAATAATATCACAATTCCACAGAAATAATATCACAATTCCATAGAAATAATATCACAATTCCATAGAAATAATATCACAATTCCACAGAAATATCACAATTCCATAGAAATAATATCATAATTCCACAGAAATAATATCACAATTCCACAGAAATACCACAATTCCACAGAAATAATATCACAATTCCACAGAAATAATATCACAATTCCACAGAAATATCACAATTCCACAGAAATATCACAATTCCACAGAAATATCACAATTCCACAGAAATACCACAATTCCACAGAAATATCACAATTCCACAGAAATATCACAAAATTCCACGATTCACTGAGTGCAAATTATTCTAGATAACATTCATCTCACCTGGTGACATCTGAATTGTCTTCAGAGGCAATCCCAGTGCTGCTGTCAGGACTTTTCTCAAATTTTAATTACAAAATGATTCCTCACTCTCACCCCAACCAGTGGGGATGGAAACAAAAGGAACACAAAAGCTCCTTGGATACTGGCTGAGCATTTAGCAGTGGATCTCCACTTAAAAAAAAAATAAATAAAACAATTCAGTAACATTAGAACAGACATGGAGAAAAATTCCGGATTTTAAATGACTTAAAGGAGTCAAAATTATTTCGTTTTGCTTGGTTTGGAAGACAAAATCCCCACCAACCAAGCAGAAAGAAGAGATTTAGAAGGTTTTTAACCAACAATAATATTCCCAGGGGACAAGCATGGCAATGAACAGATATTCCTAAATTGCTATTTCCCTCTATTGTTGTCCTCATCTCAGCAATTCCCAAGAATTATGAATTTATCCATAGCATAACCACGAGAAAAGAGCATTTTATTAACCAAATTAAAGGATTAGGTAATCATTAATTGGCCAAAGCAGCCTGAAAATTACAGAATATTTTTTGGGAGCAATGGGACAGGAGTGGGTGAGATTTCCCAGCATGGGTTCATGGAATCCATGATTTGGGAATGATTTCTACTTTGATTTCTATTGTGATTTGGGAATGATTTTCCCAAATTTTAATTTTTTTAGATCCTGATTCTCCCAGGATCCTTCATCCTTCATCCCACACGGTGTCAGTGGTGGGAAATGTACCAGTGGGAAAATTTTTATATATTTTTATAAATTTTTATATATTTTAATATAACTTTTGTAAAAAAGTTCTGCTTGTCTTTGCACCTGAAAAAGGAATTTTAGGTTTATTTTCAGGGTATTGTTCTACCAGGTCTGGTGGATTCAGTGTGTCAATAGATTGGGAGTGACCTAAAGATAAAGGTAAAAGATAAAATAACCCAAAAGATAAAGGTAAAAAATCAAGATAAAATAACCCAAAAATAAAGGTAAAAGATAAAATAACCCAAAAGATAAAGGTAAAAAATCAAGATAAAATAACCCAAAAAATAAAGGTAAAAAATAAAATAACCCAAAAGATAAAGGTAAAAAATCAAGATAAAATAACCCAAAAATAAAGGTAAAAAATAAAATAACCCAAAAGATAAAGGTAAAAAATCAAGATAAAATAACCCAAAAATAAAGGTAAAAAATAAAATAACCCAAAGATAAAGGTAAAAGATGAAAAAACCCAAAAGATAAAGGTAAAAAATAAAACCAAAAAATAAAGGTAAAAAATCAAGAGAAAATAACCCAAAGATAAAGGCAAAAGATAAAATAACCCAAAAGATAAAGGTAAAAAAATCAAGAGAAAATAACCCAAAAAATAAAGGTAAAAGATAAAATAACCCAAAAGATAAAGGTAAAAAATCAAGATAAAATAACCAAAAAAAAATAAAGGTAAAAGATAAAATAACCCAAAAAAATAAAGGTAAAAAATCAAGATAAAATAACCCAAAAATAAAGATAAAATAACCCAAAAGATAAAGGTAAAAAATAAAATTGAAGAAATTTGGATCCAATGAGAGACTGAATTCTGAGGGTTTGCTCACCTTTAAACCAATGAACACTAACCCAATACATTCCTATGTATTTTTACCGGATAAAATACCTGAAAAATCAGGTAAAAATGATGAATCCTGGAATGATTCTCCCTGCCCAGCCGGGCTGAGTGTGGATGAGATGATTTCTGTGGTACAGAACAACATCCTGGCCAGAAAATGAAGCAACACCTTGATTCTCTAACATTAAAAATATTGTTGGAGAGTTTTTGTTTTTGTTTTTCCCGCAGATCCGGTAACAGAGCGACGTGGGAAACAGCCGGGGGGCGTGGCCAGGTCGGGTGACGTCATCACGTGCCGCTCTGCCTAACCCAATCACGTGCCGCTGTTGTTTACTCGCCGCGTGACGTCACAAATGACGTCATTATGACGCAACATGAACAAGCCAGCCTCGGGAAGAAGCGGCGATCCCGGAGCGAGCGGATTGAGGTCTCGCCGTCCAAAGGTGCAGTTCTTTGGCTGCAGAAAAACCGTTCAGCTGCGGTTGGGTTGAATTCTCGTTTATTTAATAAGAATAAACAACATTTCAATCAGGAGCCGCTGTGCAGCGAGGCTGAGGAGATAACAAAAAGTCTTGTTTGCCTTCTCTACACGCTACAGCGTTGGGGAAGATGAAAGAGGAAAGCCTTATGGATATGATTACCTCGCAAAAGATGCTGAGAATACGGAAAGTATGAACGAAATTGAGGTGAAGACGAGGTTTGAGTTGAAGAGTAACTAGGAAACAATGGTACAATGAAGGTAATCTCCCTTCTTGATAGAACAATGCCCTCTGCCTAGGCAGGTCAGAGCAGACCCTGCCTGCCTGGTAGAGGTTCCAAAAAGCAGTTTTTTAAGGTTTAAAATATAACCCCGTGTGGTAATGGGATGATTCTTAGAGGTTGAATGTAAATGTTGTAGGGTCTGCAGCTTGCCTTAGATTGGTTAAAGAGAATTGGAATATTCAGAATATAACCCCGTGTGGTAATGGGATGATTCTTAGAGGTTGTGTGTAAATGTTGTAGGATTTGTAGCTTGTTCTAGATTGGTTAATGAGAATTAGAATATTCAACACAGAAGATGATTTATCGTGTTGTAAACGGCAAATTTTTTTTTTTGCCGTTTTTTTTTTGCTTCTCTCTCTCGCCTCTCTGACCTGCTTTGAGCTGCCAGGCTTCTCACACCCACTCTCTTTTCACAATAAACCCCCGTGCTCTAAAACCCAACCTCAGAGATCTCTCGTTTCTATTTTACCCTCATTACCGAATCCCACAGAGTTAAATCCTACACTGCAGTACTAGTTTGTACGAATCGCGGAATCGCAGAGTAAGCTGAGTTGAAAAGGAGAATCATCGAGTCCAATTCCTCACACTGCATCCCCAAGACTCACATTATTGTCTGAGCATTTTTTGGGTTCTGGCAGGCTTGGTGTTGTGATCACTGCTCTGGGGAGGTTGTTCCAGTGCCCAACCACCCTCTGGGTGAAGAACATTTTTATAATTTCCAACCTAGCCCTCCCCTGACCCAGCTCCAGCTCTTCCTGCAGATCCTCTGCTCACCACGGAGAAGTGTCTGCTCCTCCTCTTCCCATCATGAGGAAGTTAAAACTGCAGCAAGTCTGGGCTAGAGATTAAAATGTGACCCCTGTGACTGAAGATAGAGACTCTGCCAGTCCAGGGAGGAGCTCTGGCCCTGGATATCCTTGTTCCTGTGGAGAAGAGTTAACTGGTCCAGCCAAGCAGGTCTGGATTTTCTCTCAATCAGGTCATGCTGGATGTTCTGAATCCCCTGTCTGCACTGGGGACTCTCCAGTGTGGTCAGAGAGAGTCTGACCTGATCCCAGGGATCCTCCTTCCTTAGGTCACTGCTGGGATTTTCCCCAGAAGGAAAGGGCTGAGCGCTGGTAAATTAAAAAACAGCAAACCCTCACAACAACTCCATGCCTTGGCACTCAAGAAATTGCTTTTGTATAAATGTAGAAGTGATTCTTCACAGATTATTCCCCATTAATTGAAAGCAGTTTTCTTTCAAAAAACAACTTCTAACTGTGAAACTGTGCAAGAACACATTCCTGTTCCCACTCCCAGAATTCCATTCAGATCTCAGTGCTGCTTGTTAGAATAACATGGGATTTCTCCACAGTTCTTGACAATAAAAAGTCACCTCAAAGAACCAGAAGATGACTCACTGAAGACTTTTCCAGTGCTGTCAGCACAGCAGGGGCTGGGAATTGGGTTAGGGACATGGGAGTTGAGTGACCAAGCCTGTGGTCACTGCAGAAAAAAAAAAAAAAAAAATCAGCTCAGTGCCTGTCAGTGCCTGTGAATTCTTGATAGTGAGTTGGCATAAAAACAGGCAGATCACGTTAAACAGCTTCAGAGCAGACAGATAAAGGGCGAAAGCAAAGCTGCATTTAACCCAGATAATCTGATAGGTACAAATGAACAGATCAAACCCAGAGTGGCAGCTGGGGTGAGTCACCAGTGTGGAGTCAAAGGGAGGATTCACCACCTTCTCCTCACTATCAAAGAGCTCGTGGATCTGCACTGCTGAAGAAGTGATTCCCAGGAAGAGTTGCTGTTCTCCAGATCAGCTTGTCTCTGTTCTCTGTGGTGCCTTTGGGGAAGGTAAAGTGTTTATTCTTTGCCCTCTGCCAGGGATCACACTGGGCTACTGAGTCCTTGGTGGATGGAGCCAAAGGCCAAGTGTGATAATCACAGAATTTTTTGGGTGGGAAGTGACCTCAAAACCCATGCAGTTCTACCTCCTGCCAAAGGCCAAGTGTGATAATCACAGAATTTTTGGGTGGGAAGGGACCTCAAAACCCATGCAGTTCTACCTCCTGCCATGGAAAAGCCAAGTGTGATAATCACAGAATTTTTGGGTGGGAATGGACCTCAAAGCCCATGTAGTTCCACCTCCTGCCATGGAAAAGCCAAGTGTGATAATCACAGAATTTTTGGGTGGGAATGGACCTCAAAGCCCATGTAGTTCCACCTCCTGCCAGGGGCCAAGTGTGATAATCACAGAATTTTTGGGTGGGAAGGGAGCTCAAAATCCATGTAGTTCCACCTCCTGCCAGGGGCCAAGTGTGATAATCACAGAATTTTTGGGTAGGAAGGGACCTCAAAGCCCATGGAAAAGCCCCTGCCAATTCCCCCTTTCACTAGCCCAGGTTGCTCCAAGCCCTGTCCAACCTGGCCTTGGACATTTCCAGAGATGGAGCAGCCACAGCTTCTCTGAACAACCCTGTGCCAGAGCCTCACCACCTCACTGAATTTCCTCTCAAAATCCCATCTAAACCCACCCGAAGCCAAGCTCCCCACCAGGTCAGATTTCTATAATTTCAATTTTAAAATCACGGAATCATTAAGGTGATAAAAGACCTGTAAAACCAAGCCCACCCACCACTAAACCATGTGCTCAAAGTGCCACATCCACACGGGTTTTGAATCCTGTGGTGCTTGAGGACACAAATTTGTGCAATCAGAGCAGGACCCCAGCATGACCTGACCAACACTTGGAGAATATAATGCAGCAGAGCTCACCCTGCTGCTGTCTACCTGCTCAAGGTGTTCCCTGCCACGCTCTGAGAGTTGCAGTCACAGCAGGAGCAGCTGCCACAGTCTGAAATTAGGTCTCACACTCACTCCACGCTCTGTTTTACCCCCTGTTGTTAATCCAGACATCCATCTGGGGCACGAGTGTCCCTCGTTTGCAGGCTGTTGGCAGAAGGGTGACAAAACAGTAATTACCCAGATCAGTGTCCTAATCCAGTGTAACAATGCAAACATGCTTTGTAATTCATGAAAAAACAAACAAACGCCACTTACACGTGTATATTGGATTTACAATGAATGAGGAGTCTCTCAAATAACCAATATTAGCTTGGAAATAATACAGGAAAATAAACACAACCCGCGTTTAGAATAGAGAAGCAGCAAAACTGTATTACTAATTCCCAAGGGGAAGGATGAAGTTTTTTTTAATTCCATTAGAAATAGCTTTAAAGTCAGCAATTCCAGGTAATATTCACTCAGGAGTTGCAAACTGGTTCAGGAGAAGTCAAACCTAGTCTAATAAAACGTTGGTGATGTATTTGTGTGTACTGCAACAGTGAAACTGAAAGCAAAAGTGTCAATCAGATCTGAAAGTTAGTTTGGAAAAACTGGAACAGCAAAGGTCCACAAATACCATTTGCATAATGGGAGAAAGAGGAAACAGGAGGTTTTTAATGTTTTCTATTTAATAACGAGAAGACTGAAAGGTGATAATTGTATTTAGGTTACTGAGAAGTACTTTAGTCAAATACAGGTTATGAGACTTAATGAAGTAGGTTGAATTGGTGTGAGATAAAGGCTGAAATATGAGTGTGGAGGTAGTTCTGATCATAAATTCTGTGAAAGCAAATGCATTTCCACTGGGATTTCCCTCAAGTAACATCCTGGAATAATTCACACAGATCCTTGCTAGCTAATAGAATCTAAAAGCCAAAGTTCATACAGATTTTCACAGTTCATTTTAGACTCTTACTTTATCATCATTATTTAAGGAATAAAAGGTTTGTAAAGCCAGGCACTGAAACCTTGCAGAAAAACTAGTGAAACAGCTCAGACCTGACTTTCTGAGGGATTTCACCAATTCATAGTTCATTTTAGACTCTTACTACAAATCATCATTATTTAAGGAATAAAAGGTTTGTAAAGCCAGACACTCAAACCTTGCAGAAACAGTTCAGACCTGACTTTCTGAGGGATTTCACCAATTCATATTTCAGTATCATACAGGGAAAAGCTCCAAACTCATATTGAAACTGGCTTTCCTTACAGGCAGGATTGATTCAGCTCGTTCTGAATGACAGCTTCAGACCAGGAGCACTGCTTTTATCCAATTTAAATTTATATCTGAGATATCAGATAAATGGTTTAGCTCCCTCATATCCAATGGGCTTCAACCACAGTTCATCTTTTTGGTCTGGAAGGTCTGAATTGCACCCAAAATTTATGGGATGAGCATGGTGCTGATGCAGCCAGCTCTGTGGTAGTCACCAATGTCCAGTCTGATAAATCCTGCCTTAAACAGCTGTATCAGAACCATGACACTAATGGCAATGTCATCATTTTTGGGGCCTGAAAACAGATCCTTTGACGATGGAAAAGGCATTATGTCAAAGATGTAAACAATCAAAGACAACACTACATTCCATCAGAGAGCAGAAGTGCTCTGTCCACAAGAAAACAGAGAAGCCAAGCAGCTGATGAATTGTTACCTCAATTCCAGTGCCTGAAGGTGCTCCAAGAGATCTGGAGAGTGACTTTGGACAAGGGATGGAGTGACAGGGCAGAGGGGAATGGCTTTCCACTGCCAGAGGGTGAGTTTGGTTGGGATCTTGGGAAGAAATTGGAAGAAAAAAAAGATGGTGAGGCCCTGGCACAGAGAAGCTGTGGCTGCTGCATCCCTGGAAGTGTTCAAGGCCAGGCTGGATGGGATTTGGAGTAACCTGGGATAGGGGAAGGTGTCCCTGTCCATGGCAGGGATGAGGTATAAGGTTCCTCCAACCCAAACCATTCCATGATTCAGTGATCACCAAGTCCAACTGCTCCCCCAGCAGTGCCCAGACCACCACTAACCCATGTCCCCAAGTGCCACATTCACTTTGCTGTTAAATCCCCTCCACCACTGCCCTGGGCAGCTGTGCCTGGGCTGGACAGCCCTTTCCAGGAGGAATATTCCAAATATCCCACCTAAACCTCTTCTGGTGCAGCTTGAGGCCATGACATCTCATCTTGTCATTTATTACCTAGGAGGAGAGCCTTTCCCCCACCTGGCTCTTCCCTCCTGTTATGGAGCTGTAGAGAGTGAGAATGTCCCTCCTAAATCCCTTTTTCTCCAGGCTGAGCCCTTCCATCTCCCTCAGCCGCTCCTGGTGCTCCAGACTCTCCCTTCTCTAGACATTCTCCAGCCTTTTCATGTCCTTCTTTTCGTGAGGAGCCCAAACCTGAGGAGCTGACGATACCTCAGCGGGGCCCAGCACAGGGGACTCAAAATTCCCTCACGCCGAGACCCCTCAGCACAGGGGACTCAAAATTCCCTCACCTTAGACCCCTCATGTCCTTCTTTCCGTGAGGAGCCCAAATCTGTCCCCAGACTGGCGATACATCAACTGGGCCCAGCAGAAAGGACTCAAAATTCCCTCAGACCGCTCAGCCCTGCTGCCCTCTCCAGACTCTCCCCTTCTCTGAACATTCTCCAGCCTTTCCATGTCCTTCTTTTCGTGAGGAGCCCAAACCTGAGGAGCTAGCGATACCTCAGCAGCACCCAGCAGAAAGGACTCAAAATTCCCTCACCTCAGACAACTCAGCCCTGCCACCCTCTCCAGACTCTCCCCTTCTCTAGACATGCTCCAACCCTTCCATGTTCTTCATTTCGTGAGGAGCCCAAACCTGCCCCCGGACTGAGAGTGCCTAGAAGAAAGGTCTCAAAGTTCCCTCACGCTGAGCCCCCTCAGCCCCGCCGCCCGCTCCCCTTCTCTAGAATTCTCCAGCCTTTCCATGTCCTTCATTTCGTGAGGAGCCCAAACTTCCCCTCGGACTGGTGATACCTCAGCAGAGCCCAGCAGAAAGGACTCAAAATTCCCTCACCTCAGACCCCTCAGCCCCGTCACCCTCTCCAGACTCTCCTCTTCTCTAGACATCCTCCAGCCTTTCTATGTCCTTATTTTCGTGAGGAGTCCAAAGCTGTCCCCCCGGACTGAGAGCACCCAGCAGAAAGGAATCAAAATACCCTCCCCTCAGACCCCACAGCCCCGCCACCCTCTCCGGACTCTCCCCTTCTCTGAGCATTCTCCAGCCTTTTCATGTCCTTTATTTCGTGAGGAGCCCAAACTTCCCCTCGGACTGGCAATACCTCAGCAGTGCCCAGCAAAAAGGATTCAAAATTCCCTCACGCTGGGACCTCTCATGTCCTTCTTTTCGTGAGGAGACCAAACCTGCCCCCGGACTGAGAGCACCTAGCAGAAAGGACACAAAATTCCCCCCTCTCAGACCGCCACTTGCTCCAGACTCTCCCTTGTGTGAACATTCTCCAGCCTTTCCATGTCCTTTATTTCGTGAGGAGCCCAAACCTGCCCCCGGACTGAGAGTGCCTAGCAGAAAGGACACAAAATTCCCTCACGCTGAGACCTCTCATGTCCTTCTTTTCGTGACGAGCCCAAACCTGCCCCCGGAGTGAGAACTCCTAGCAGACGGGACACAAAATTCCCTCCCCTCACACCCCTCAGCCCCGCCGCCTTCTCCCTTTCCCTCTCCCGCCCGCCTCCCCGCCATGGCGCCTCCCCCACCCCCGCCTGAGTCACCGCCTGCCCTGCCCGTCCCTCACAGCGGCGGCGGCTGCCGGGCGGGACGAGCTGGGACATGAAAGGTGGAACAGGCGCTGCCACGCCCGGGGCTGCGGGGAATCTCGCTTAACCCTTCCCCGCCCGCGGGGCGCTCGGCTGCAGGAGCGGGGATGGCGATGGGTAGACAGGAGGTTATGGGGATTATGGGCCTCAGACCTCCTTTCAGGGAGCCCTCAGGGCAGGGGGGCACAGTCCTGCCGCAGGGTCGCAATCTGGCTGTCCCCGACCCTTCGTGCTGCCACGGTGCCATTGCCGAGCTGCTGCTCTTCTGCCCCAAACAGACCCAGAGAAATGCTCGAGGAGCCCAAATCCCCTTTCCTGCCAGCCGCAGGGCTGTGACCGAGGGCCTAAGAGCCTTTCCCGGGGTTGGGGACAAACTCTGGGCCCGAGGCTGTGGTGAGGGTCCATGGCAGGGGACAGGAGGGGACAGGAGGGGACAGGGGCTGAGTCCCTGCCCTGCCCCGCTGCCAGTCCCGAGCTGGTCTGACAGGCTCGGGGCAGACGGGAAGGGAGAGGCCTCCGGCGGCTCAGGAATGCGCAGCCCTTATCTCTGGCTCCCTGCGCGCCTGGGGAGGGAACAGCTCTCCGGAGTTTGCCTTTCTCTCGCTCTTACTCACCCCCGCTCTGCCCTGGGTGGAGCCTCGCTCGCCTGGCTCCCAGGTGAATCAGGTTGCAGGCACGTCCAGGTGAGCGGAGAGTGACCCACCAGCTGGCCCAGCTCACCTGGGAAGGTAGGGAAGGGCTGGGACCTCGTGGGGACCTGCATGGCCGCCTGAGCCAGAGAGTGACCCACCAGCTGCCCACCACCTGCCCGGCTTCCCTGGGAAGGTAGGAGAAGGGCAGATACCTCCTGGGGTGTCTGCATGGCTGCTTGAGGGTGGGGAGGGCCTGTCCTGCTTCTCTGCAGAGCACCTGGCCACTGGGACAGGGAATTCTGCACGCAGTCCATGGGTAGGGAATTGCTGCTTCTACACAGGAAGATTCTAGTGGCAGGAGCTGCCAGTCAACGCCATGATGGGGAGAAGGGAGAGACACGGAGGAGATGGGAGAGGCAAGGGTGGAGAGTGTCCCAGCACTGGCAGAAGGGATTGGGGATGACAAGGGAAGGGATCTAGAATGTCCCAGTGCAGGCAGCAGAGATTAGGGATGATAAGGGAAGGGATCTAGAATGTCCCAGTGCAGGTAGCAGGGACTGGGGATGACAAGGGAAGGGATCCAGAATGTCCCAGCGCTGGCAGCAGGGATTGGGATGACAAGGGAAGGGATCTAGAATGTCCCAGTGCAAGTAGCAGGGACTGGGGATGACAAGAGAAGGGATCCAGAATGTCCCAGCGTTGGCAAAAGGGATTGGGGATGACAAGGAAAGGGATCTAGAATGTCCCAGCACTGGCAGAAAGGATTGGGGATGACAAGAGAAGGGATCCAGAATGTCCCAGTGCAGGTAGCAGGGACTGGGGATGACAAGGGAAGGGATCTAGAATGTCCCAGCTCTGCATTGGGGATGGCAAGGGAAGGGACCCTTCTGTCCTCAGATCAAAACCACTCATCACACAATTGTGTCCTGCCCCCTTTGAGAAATCCCTAAGGAGCAGACATTCCCAAACTCAGCCTCATTCTTTGGGAAGAGCCTTGCAGCCTGACTGAGCTCCCCATATCAGAGCAGGAACGCCACAGGGACGTGCGGTCAGGAGATTGGGACAGAGGGGACGTCACCGGTGGTTGTGACAGAGGGGACGTCACCGGTGGTGGTGCTAGGAGGGCTGAGGTGGGCAAGGAGCTGGCAAGCAATTCCTGAGGGTTCCACAGCACGGGCTGGGTGTGCAGCTGAGCGCTGCCGTGGCCCACGAGCCCTGACACAGTCCTGCACGTACAGGCAGGAACACGGACAGATGCGTGTGGACACGTGTGCACAGGCACACATGCTGGCACTCACTGAGTTTTCTGTGGATTGTGAGCCTGGCAGACCTCAGGAGGTGTGTGTGAGCAGAGGAAGGGGACAGTTCCGTGGCGTTGCTCACTCTTAAATTGGCCGAGGTCAACGGGGGTCAATTATGGATCTCGCCTGGCCTGAGGATTGGGTTCTCCATCTCCTAGAACAGTTAGAAAGGGAAGAGGCACCTGTGAAGGAGCAGAAGGACTGATCACATCCTTCTGCTGCTGAAAACATTTAATTTGTGGAAGCTGCAATAGCTCAGCTGCGAGAGAGGCCAAAAATAGGTCAGGAACAGCAAACTGCCCCAAACCAGAGCAGTGACAGTGACAGCAGAGCTGAACACAGTTTCCCAATTCCCTGTGCAAATATTCTCTCTGGATCAGGAGGCAGGAGAGCACAGTGTGCCCTAACCCTGTTAGATGCACACATGGGGGCTGCAGTTTAGGGAGAGAAAGTTGTTTTCATTTTGGTCTCACTCCCATTTACCTGAAGGGCTTTATAGTTCCATTTTAAGGGCGAAAAGAGAGTTGGATTTGCTGTTTCCCTTTTTTCTGAGGGGGGAAAAAAAGTTTTGCTCTTCATATGGTTTAGGGGAAATTGCATGCCAGAGGAAAAAGCTGTTGCTCCCCCATCCCTGGAGAGTTCAAGGTGGGTGTGGAACAAGATGGATTTGAAGATCCTTTCCAACTCAAACCAGTCTCTGATTCTGAGATTCTATAAATGTGGAAATGTCTGTATATTTGTACCAGAGCAGGGTCGTGGCTCAGCACAGATTATTCCCCCCTGTTGTAGGCAGAATTTTTCCAGCAATCACAACTTCCCAGGCAACTGAAATTCACCTCCAAACCCTGCAGGATTGGAATTCTTTGCATTTTAGAGTTACATGGAACACGTCTGGACTGCTTATCAGGCCCCAAATGCTGGCTTTTTGTAGCCTTAATGAGGAAGAGGAGTTTGATGAGTGCATTTCTAAAATTTCCAAAGTGTGCGTGGGAAGCCAAAGTCAAGGGCAGCACATGGTTCTCCTTCTCCAAATTAGACTTTACGCTGTTTGTTCTTTTTTTTTGAAATTCTGTTTTAGGTTCCCTTATGCTTTTTTTTTTTTTAATAAAGACCCAGAGAGAGGGGTCGGCTGAAGGAGAGTGAATGTGGCATGAGCATTTTTATCGTGGATGTGGCACTTGGGGACATGGATTAGTGGTGGGTGGGTGGTTGGACTCGATGCTCTCTCTTTTCCAACCCCAAATCCATGATTATTTAGACAATCTCCTCTCTAAAAGACACCTTTCACACTCAGGATGACATTTATTTCCAGCTGCTGTAAACATCAGGTTTTGTGCTGCTGATTTATTTCCCTGTCCACTCCTCGTTGCACAGGACAGTTAAGGCTGACATGCTGCCACTCTGGGACACCTTGACAGGTGGCTCAGTAACCACTTCACAAAGAAAATTACAACGTGTAATTTTTTTCTGCCGCTTTCCTCTTCCTTCTGGCCTGCAGAAAGATCCCCTGGATGTTCTCAATGCCACTTTCCCTTGCCCTAGTAAGCAGAGATGAGTGAGAGTCCAGTGGGTGCTGGAGGTGCACACCAGGCTTCCAGTTCCACTCTGGAATAATTGATTAATTGAAGCAATTTCTCATCTGATGGTCACAATTTCTGAAGTGAAACTCCCTGACTGCAGCAGGCAGACATACTGTTTGTATTTTTGGTTTTTTTAATGGTGACTGAGATCCATGTAAGACCATCCAGAGTAAAATACGGATAATTAACTCAGATAATTAACTCAGATAATTAACATGGAGTAATCAGATGACCAGAGGAGAAGGTCTGGGGGCTTTACATGGCATTGTCACTAAAATTACAAATTCCAGCCAGAAATTTTGAGGGTAACCCTAGAAGCTTTGAGCCTGCTGCCTGAAGAGGACATTGACAAGGCAAACGTGGCAAGACTCAGCAGGAAATGCAGAGAGGAGAATGGAAAGAGAAAAAATAAGAATTATTTTCAGGCAACTGAGGCTAAAAAAGTCCTTCTGGAGAGGACCAGCATGTCCTGCTCTTCATACAGGTTCTTCCCCAGCAGCAAGATCAGAAAGCACTGCCTTCTCCTTCCATCACACAGTGCAGAATTAAAAACTCCACACCTTAAACCATATTCCAGGAGACAGGTCCCTTCCCTTCCCAGATCATTTAGCAAGGACAACATTTTCTTGAGAGCAAACTAACACTTTCCATGTCTCATTGTCACCATGTCTGCTCCAGTCATTTCCCCCTCAGGCATTGCTGTCCTCTCCTAAACCCAACCCTCCCAGAACATCAGCAGTCTGTTTGCATGGGATCTTTCCTGTTTTCTTGAGGCCAAATATATATATATATTTCTTTTTTTTTAATAATTGATTTGTAAACTTCGTGTATTGAGACATTTATATATATATATATTTTTTTTTTTTAAAGAATTGATTTGTAAACTTCGTGTATTGAGACATTTTGGAAAGATGAATTTTTTTTTCCAGCCCACCCATTGAATGTGGTGCATGTGGCTCATCACAGGGATCAAAACTGCCTTAATTCATTTCTTGTCCATGGTTTGGAAGTGTTCATAGCACAGAGGGGTTTGTGGCTGGCTGTGCAGAGCGTGGGGTAAAAAATAATCTGTTTGTGCTGCTTTTCTCCTCTTGATGGTATCCAGGGCAGTGAAAAGATGAAGTGGTTAAACCCAGGCTGGTTAAACCCAAAAACTTGTGCCTCTATTTGCACATAAAGGATCTGGAGAACACAAAAACCTCTCTCCAGACTGAGGGATTCATCTCTGCTTCCTCCCAGGCAGTTCCCTCGGCAGCCTCAGCTGCTGGGAGTGTCCCAAAGCAGCGGAGCAGGTCCAGCCGGGGAAGGGAAGGGATCACCTGAGCGAGGCAGCCTGGGAACTGGCTGTGCAGGCAGAACACGTAACAACAAGCACTGGAGTCAGCACTGGGAAGGCAGATGGAGCCAGCCAGCCCCAGGTGCTGAGGCATCAGCAGGGCTGGCACCAGGCACAGCAGATGAGAGAGAAAGGGAGCACTGAGCCGGTTTGCTTTTGCTTAGGCTGGGCGAACGCAGCCCCAGCGCCCTTGATTCACGCCTGGCGCAAAGGCTCGGGAGGCAGGCAGGTCCTTTTGTTTGTTTATTTTAGTCGGTAGGGCTTTGTGGTGATCACAGCGTGGATGAAATTGGGATTTCCTGCTGCTGTTGTTAGGATAAAAGCAGTCAAAGTGTGCTGAAATGGAATTTAATATGGATAGACTACCAAATGCTTTGTGGCGATCGCAGCGTGGATGAAATTGGGATTTCCTGCTGCTGTTGTTAGGATAAAAGCAGTCAAAGTGTGTTGAAATGGAGCTTTTATGTGGACAGACACCAAGTCAACAGGTCTGGTCTGTGCTTTTGCCACATTCTGCTCTTCCAGTCAATCCAGAGGTAAAAAGAGTTTTCCTTACGTGAAATATTCCATATGGTTGAGTGTTTTTCTGTGCAGAGAAAACACTGCAGGCTGTGATCACATCTGACTCCTCCCTACATTA
Organism: Lichenostomus cassidix; assembly: GCF_008360975.1. Classification (NCBI taxonomy): domain Eukaryota; kingdom Metazoa; phylum Chordata; class Aves; order Passeriformes; family Meliphagidae; genus Lichenostomus; species Lichenostomus cassidix. The sequence goes on along the minus strand of NC_139482.1, from coordinate 151,580,521 downwards.
AAGGGGTCTGACAGCTTTTGGGGATCACAAAACTGAGTTCACCTGACAGTAAAGTCGCTCCCAGTTACACCAGTGGGAACAGAGGCAGACATCAGGCCAAGAAGAAGGGAAATTTCCCCCGGAGATTCCTTCCTCACCCCACCTTTGATCCCAGCACAGGGATGGCTGAAAGCTGCAGCTCTTCCTTTCCACCTATTCCTCTCCTCCTGGTGTTTTTTGGGCCAAGGAGGGAGGTGACTCCATCAGAACTCCCCGCGAGCAGCCAGCGCGGTGTTTTCGGCACAGACGGGGTGGAGGAGAACTCAACCCTACCTCTCATCAGCCCATTCCATCATCCTTCATCTCCCACTTGTTAAGTTTCCAACAAGCTGCTTCGTGCTCTCCTTTATCCGCTGCCCCCGAGCATGGGAGGAGTTAGTGCAAACAGCCACGGAGCTGTTCTCCTGCAGCTTCCTCCTGCAAAATCCAGCCATCAGCCCAGATTTGTGTGCAAAAAAAAGTTCCAGCAGTGCTCAGAGCTCCTTGTTTTTTGTGGGATTTTTGGAGCTTCCAGTGCAGTTTGACTCGATGGTCTTCCGACTCAGGAGGTTCTGTGGGTTTTTCCACACCTTTCTCTGTTCTCCTGCAGCTTCCTCCTGCAAAATCCAGCCAGCAGCCCAGATTTGTGTGAAAAAAAGTGCCACCAGTGCTCAGAGCTCCTTGTTTTTTGTGGGATTTTTGGGGCTTCCTGTGCAGTTTGACTCGATGGTCCTTGTGGGTCTCTTCCGACTCAGGAGGTTCTGTGGTTTTTTCCACACCTTTCTCTGTTCTCCTGCAGCTTCCTCCTGCAAAATCCAGCCATCAGCCCAGATTTGTGTGCAAAAAAAGTGCCAGCAGTGCTCAGAGCTCCTTGTTTCTTGTGGGATTTTTGGGGCTCCCTGTGCAGTTTGACTCGATGGTCCTTGTGGGTCTCTTCCGACTCAGGAGGTTCTGTGTTTTTTTCCACACCTTTCTGGGTACCTGACTGTGCCCATCCTTGAATTAGGAGAAGGATTTCTTGGGGAGGAGCCAAAGTCTGCAAGTTTGGTTCTAAACGTTCTGATAATTCTAAATTTATGGACGTAATTCCATGGGATGATCGCTTAGGATAGCAGAGAAATGCACGAAATGCCAAATAATGGTGACAGACTTCCAGAATGTGTGAAAAATATTATTTTCCATCACCTGTAAGGGGGTGCAGATAGGCACTTTATACATAGGCACTTGGTCACTGACCCTGGTTCTGAAATGTGGGGATTTTGGGGACATTCTAGGTGTCTTGAGGCATCTAAAGCACAGCAGGTGTGACACCAGCCCTGCCAGGTCCCTTTGGGCATCCCAAGTGACATGGAGCACCTCTGCATGAACATCTGAATTGCTGTCTTGGCTATGGTTTGTTTGCACTATATTTATATTTATATTTATATTTATATTTATATTTATATTTATATTTATATTTATATTGACTTCCCCAAGCCCTAAAGGCTCAGTGATGGGAAGAAGTGGATTTTTTTCCCCCCCTTGCTGCCTAGTTTACCTTCAGGAATTTTTCTTTCCTCGAAGCACCAGGGATCAGTGGGGATATTGCCTAGTTAAATAAAATAACAAGCATGTAAGTAAGTAAAATTCTCTATTAATCAGTAGTTACAGGCTGAAAATCTACATTTGGGGTATTTTCAGTTTCTTTTGACAGTGTGTCCAGCCTCCTGTCCCTCTGAAGGGAAACCTGATGTGATATTTCCTGAACTGTTAAAAGCTTAAAGCATGGAATGCCCTACAAAATCCATGAATGGAGTGCAGAATCCATCTGAATTCAGCAAGATGGGGCTGTAGCAGCAGAAATTTTATTTATTCCTTGACTGTTCTCCTAGTGTCTCAGGGAAACCCATAAGGATAAGTTTGGTTTTGCATCAAATTTACTTCTTTAGTACCATTTTTCCTGCTTGTTCACAAATAGAATGAGCACCACGAACACTTGGGGACCTCAAGTGACTCCCCAGTGTAAAAACCAGGAGCAGAGGTTGGTTTTGCACAGGCAAAAATACAGAATGACCTCCATCTGGCTTCACCCTCCTGTCAGGGAGTTGCAGAAAAAATAAGATTTCTCCCAAATCATCCCAGCACAAGGTGTGAGGAATAAAACTTCCATATCTTCAGCTGTGGGTTCCTCCTGAGCCTGTGCAGTGCTGCTGTTTTCTGTGGTCCTACCCATCAGCAGGCAGTATTACTTGATTTTTCAATCTTCTCCTTCTTCATTTATAACTGTAGCAAAATAATTATATCAATCACCACAAAACTCTTTCACCATTTTGCCAATATGACATTTCCTCTGTTGTTCTGATTGTTCAAGCAGTACAACAGGGTTCTTCTGGTGCTTCTTCCTTTTGATGTTGCAGTTGTCTCTCTCTCTCCCATCTCTGAGCACTTTGTCCCCTTCATGGGTTATATCCGGATGAGTTGGATGTGTTGTTCTATCCAAGATGAATGGAACTTGGGAGAGTATCCTTAAAATAACAGAAAACTACTGAAATAGTTTAAAACAGGAATATTGGTGACTTGAGCATCCTAAAATCACAAAACCCCAGGCTGCTCTGAGTGGGAAGGGAGCTTAAAAACCATTTCATTCCATCCCTCCACACCTTCCACCAGAGATACAGAGCGGAGTGCTCTGAACTTGAAGAGAAAAAAGACAAAATTAGAGTGGGAAGATAAATTCAGACAATTCTAAAGGCAGCTGCATGTGTGGAGTATAAAGATGTTGCAATACATCACGCAGGGACCTGGGGAAATTTTAAGTTTTAAGATACACCCCTTGGGAATAGGATGTTTACTACTCCCTAGACTATGTAAATCCTCCTGTGCTGATTGGCTGTAACTCCACCCCTGACTCCACCCCTCCCTTCTCCCATTGGTTGTTGTATTCTCTCCGCCCCTATGCCTTCAAATGATTGGTCTGTATCTCTATATCTAAGGAAACTCAAAGTTTCCCTTTCTCTTTCATTCCTGGAGCTTTCAGAATAAACACTTTCTGAAATAGCGGTTTGGTTGAGCGATTTGATCTGGATTTTTGTCTCTGGTAACGCATGGGCTGCTCAGCTCCCTGGGTGAGTGAGTGTCTGAGTGCCTTCTTGGGTGTGAGAAAGGTCTTTCTGCACAGCACCAAAAAAGTGTTTATTTTCTTATTCCACTGTCTTTCCACTCTTAGGATTGATCTCACTAAAGCCTCAGAGACACTTTCGGTCTAGCCCACTCCCCACCACCCACTGCGTTACTTTCCTACCCTTATTTTTCCAGAATTTTTCCTGCAGCTTTTCCAGGAGGTTCAGTTTGGAGCAGCAGTAACTTGAAGGAGGTTGAGGCCGGAGTGCCACGGGTCAAATAAGAACTTGAAACTCGTTTATCCTTACAGCTCGTAATGAAAGTGATAGTCTGAGTCTGAAGTCTTCATCTTCTGAGTCTGAAGTCTTCATCTTCCTCCCAGTCCGTGGCAATCTCTCCCGTTTTGGAAGCAGGAGTCACTCACTCTTTTGGGGATCATGAGGAGATTTCTGTTGGAACCTCAGTGGTGAGGTGCAGGAAAAAAACATTCCAGCGTTGATATTAGTTCAGAGTCTGAAGAATTTGTGGATCAGTTCGATATTACTGATTTTGTTTGTGGCACAAGAGACTTTTCTTCTAAAAATGGGTTAAAATCACATTTATCTATGACTTCAAATAATTGGGCTTATATAGACAATTATCAAATACTGCATGTGAGCCCCTTCAGCTCTGCTTTTTCTCAACATGAGGAGACTGAAGAAGCAATCACATCATGTTTTTTATTTCTTCATTCACCCCATGAAGACTTCTCTGCTTTCTGACTGGGTTACACCAGCAGGATATCCCTAAATTCACCTTCCTCTATTCTGAGGTGGTTATAACACCCAATTTATGAGGATCCAGAAGGTGCCTTTCTATCCAGGCATGTGGTTTAGGGCCACATTGCACATAGTAAATAACTTCTGTAGCATTTGGAAATTCATTTTAATGGAGTGTAGATAATAATCACCTACAGCTTTGCTCTTCACTTTAAAATAAATGATAAATTTAAGCTTAGCAACCAGCAGCCCGAAAGAGAAAGTTGGGCATTCTGTTGAATGCATCAGCCTTGCTCATCCCCAGGCTGCCTGCTTGATTTGTTCCTTATTTTGGCCCAAAACAATTAACTGTGTGAAGGTAATGGTTAAGTGACTCACACCTTTGCCTAATTTTAGGCTCCCGTGCCTTCGCACTGAACTTTCTCCAGCGTTGCTCCGTGTGCTTTTAATCTCTTTTAATCATGAGGAAGATGTGTGGCTGTCATGACACCAATTTCACGGCTGTTTTTTCTTTCCCTCCAGCTTTCCCTCCCCTCATGGCTCGTCGGTCCCAAAGCTCCTCGCAGGGGGACAACCCCCTGGACCCCAACTACCTTCCTCCCCACTACAAGGAGTATTACCGCCTGGCACTGGATGTGCTCACGGAGGAGGGCAAGGAGAGTTACCAACGTTTCCTGGCGGAGGAAGCAGCTCCAGATTTCCTCTGTGGCTCTGAGGTGGATCACATCATCCAGAACCTCCAGAAGCCCCAGTATGCCAACCAGGAGGGCAGCAGCACGGACACCGCGGGGGACAACGACATGGATGGATCCTCCGGGACTTATTGGCCCATGAATTCAGACCTTGCTGTTCCTGAGCTTGACCTGGGCTGGCCGATGGTTTTTGGGTTCAGGGGGACAGAGGTGACAACGCTTGTGCAGCCACCGCCGCCTGACAACCCCAGCATCAAGGAGGAGGCGCGCAGGATGATTCGAGCAGCTCAGCAGGTGAGGCAGGGAGAGCCCAGCTGGAGCAGAGGTGAAATCACACATGTGCCAGAGGAGCATCAGGATGGAGAATCATGATGGTTTGGGTCAGAGGGATTTTAAAGCTCATCCAGTTCCACCTTCCCTGCCATGGGTAGGGACATCTTCCACTAGCCCAGGTTGCTCCAAGCCTTGTCCACTTTGAATACTTCCAGGGATGGAACAGCCACATCTCTGGACAACCTGTGCCAAGGCCTTTTTCCCCTCAGAGGGGAACAATTTCTTCCTAAAATCCCATTTAACTCTGCCCTCTGGAAGTGGGAAGCCATTCCCCTCTGTCCTGTCACTCCAGGCCCTTGTCCAAAGTCCCTCCTGAGCTCTCTTGGAGCCACTCTAGGCACTGGAAGGATCTCTAAGGTTTCCCTGGAGCTTTCTCTCCTCCAGGCTGAGCAACATCAGGTCCTCTGCCAATTCCCTTAACTTTGCTTCCAGAACCTCACAAAGGAGCAAGGTGATTCCAAATCCACCAAAGCTTTGCTCTGCTCTCATGGCACAGTGTCCAAGGCCACAGTAAATAGATCAGGAGTTCACAGAATCCCCAAATATTTGAGATTGGAAAGGACCTCTGGAGCTGGTCCTGTCCAGCCCTCCTGAGGGTCACTCAGGATGTGTCCTTGAGCATCTCCAAAGGTGGAGACTTAAGCGTTTCTGGATAGTCTGGTCCCATGTTCAGCCTCCTTACAGTCCTAGAAGCTTTTCTGTAATTTAACTGTGATTTCCTGTATTTAATTTTGTGTCTTGTCATCACCCTGGGCACCACTGAGAAGAATTTGGCTCCTTTTTCCTTATGCCCTTTCCATCAAGTATTTATACTCATGGAGTTGGGAAGGATGGGAAGGTAGACCTGTGGAGTTGCTTCCCATGTAATCAGCACATGGATGCAGCTGAATTGTGGCTGCCTGAATGTCTGACAGGAAATTACCTAAAAATGTCTAAAAACATGGATGTTGGAGTGAGGGAACAGCTCCATACTGTAATCCAGTGTGATTACATGGCCAAAAAATTAATGGAATAATTGGATGGATGAGTCAGGGAACACCCAGGGACAGCGAGGTTTCCCTTCACCTGCATACACAAAACATGCACCTTCCTGGATGAAAATTCACTTTCCAGTTTGGGGCCCACAGTGCTTAAAGGAACCTTTAATTGGGATGTTTCCTGTTCCAAAAGGGAGTTGGAATGAAAGTTTCAAAAGGAAGTTGAGATGGAGACAGTGCAGCTTTGTGGTGTGAGAAGCTGGCAGACACGGTTGGTCACGAGCCAGAACGGGTGGCTGATGTGTCCCTTCATCCCCTGCCCAGGTGGTGGCCATTGTGATGGACATTTTCACCGACGTGGATCTGCTCTTTGAGGTGCTGGACGCTGCTTCTCGCCGAGTGCCTGTCTACATCCTGCTGGATGAAATGAACTCCCAGCTTTTCCTTGATACAGCCGCCAAGTGCAGGGTCAACCTGAACTATGTGGAGGTGAGCAAAGAGCTGTCCTACCTGATTTGTGTCCTAAGGGGGACACAGCGTGGCAGGAAACACCTGAGAAGGGGGAGAAGGTGAGTGTGAGGAGAGCTGGCACGATACGGGGTGAAGATGTGCTGATAAAGGGGTTTGTCCATCGGTGTGTCTACAGGAAGAATCCGTGGAGCTGGAGGATGATCCCAGTGGTAGGATGGAAGTTAAAGGAAACAGGGAAGGAGGGAATGAGGGTCCCATCTGAGTCACAGTGCCTTTCTGGTTTGCAGTTCCTGAGGGTGAGGACAGTGTCTGGCCCAACCTACTACTGCCGCACGGGGATGTCCTTCAAAGGGCACCTGAAGGAGAAGTTCCTGCTGGTGGACTGCATGGTGGTGCTGAGTGGCAACTACAGGTGAGGAGCTCTGCTGTGGTACCTGTCCAGTTTGGAGAGAGAGAGAGACACTCAAGGGGTGGCTGCAGAGATGCTCAGCTCCTTCCCACCTGATCCATTCCAGGGAGAATTTGCCATAGTGTGAGGAGTGTGAGATTTGCATCTCAGTCTGGACCAAATGGACTTCGACCTCCACTTATAGAATCATCAAATCACTGCTTGCTTTGTGTAGGAAGGGATTTTAAAGCTCATCTTGTTCCACCCCCACTGGACCAGGTTGCTCCAAGCCCCATCCAACCTAGCCTTGGACACTTTTAAGGATGGGGCAGCCACAGCTTCTCTGGACAAGAGAAGTGGTTTTAGTGCTGGGTGGTTTTAATTAGGATTGAGGTGGTTTTAGTTAGGACTGAGATCAGCCATTAACACATTACCATCCTTTTGGGAATAACACCAGCTAAGGTGTGCATTTTTGGCAGAATAAATGTTTTTAGTGAGCTCCAGTGGAAGAATTTCTCCTTCACCTGTTGAAAGGGTGATTGGATAAATGCCTGTCACGCTCTAAGCATGTAATTAATAGAATCACAGAATTATTTGGGTTGGAGGGACCTTAAAGCTCATATGGTTTCACCTCATGCTGCTGGCAGGGAAACTTCTACTAAACCAGGTTGCTCAGTGCCTCAGAGAGTTACTTGTCATGGTGGAGGATAAACAAATAGAATTAAGGGTATTTTAAAATGCAGTATATGAAGAAAAAAGACTCACAGTTACAAGAATCTGATTGAAGTGCACATTCCTTAATAATAAGATTCCACTTTGGGGTTTTTTTCCTGATGTTTGGGAAGAATTGTTTGATGCTGTACCAAACAACTAACTGTTCCAATTGGATGACTTTATGTTTATCAAGATGATTGTTCAGGACTACTTCTGCCACACTAGGCAAGGCAAAATAAGGAATGCCTTACTTTTTCCACCGTTATTTTGCCTTTGCTCTGCCTGAGCAGAAAATTCAGAATTTGCTTCAGGTGAGCAAACGCTTAAAAGAAAACAGATACAGCTGAGTTAATCGATGCTAATACTTTCCATCCCTTCTGTTCTCTCTGCAGTTTCATGTGGTCCTTCGAGAAGATTCACAGGAGCATTGCACACATCTTTCAGGGCGAGCTGGTGGCCAGCTTCGATGAAGAATTCCGCATTTTGTTTGCACAGTCGGAACCTCTCGTTCCTCCGGCCAACGTCTTGGCAAAGGCAGAGAACGCCTTTGCCATGGCTCCCTTTGGCAACAACATGCCTTTCTTTCCCAAAAAAGGCCCCTTGATGTTCCAGAGGGATGAAACTCTCTTCCCCTCCTTCATGGACAGAATGGAACCCGACAGGTACTTCCTCTCCAATTTCCGGCGGGACGACATGCTGCGGCACACTGTGGAAGGGTCAGCCATGAGGATGTATAAAAAGGTGGAAATGGAGAATTCCCAGATGGATCCAGTCAGGGGTTTCCTCCGCTCCAAGCAGCTGGAGTTGGATGCTTTTAAGAGACACAGTTTTGCGGAAGGAACGTTCGAAAATTTCGCCTCCACCAAGCAGTACGCCCGGCAGATGTTCATGAACAACATGGACGAGTTCAAAATCCAAGCCAGCCATTTCCAGAAGGACCAGTTCTACCAGTACCAGTTTGAACATCCCCATCTTCCTGGCAGACCTCAGGGATTCTTTGACAGGATTCGAGGGGGGAGGCCGGGATACAATGAACTGGAAGATTATGGAGAGGGACCTCGATACCCTGAACTGGAACCCAGTTACCCCCAGGAGGGTTTCCCCTTACGGCTGGATTATGTTCCTTCAAATTCTTCCAGGGAGGTGAGACACGGCTCTGACCAGCTGAACCCCGCGGGCAACGGCCCGATGGGAATGATGTTAAGGAGGCAGAATATAGGACAGAAATTCATCTGCCAGACTTCTCCCACGCAGAAGCAGAGCCTGGAGCAGCGGCTGTTCCTGCAGGATAAGGATGAGGAGCAGGATGACGATAAAAGCACGCAGGAAAACAGAACAGGGTTAAGGAACTGGAGGATTTCTTCGTACCTTAGCGCTTACCAGTCCGAACCAGACGAAGGGCTGCCGATGCCCATGGAGTCTGAGGCGTATAATGATGCTCTTGGGGATCCCCTCACAAAGCACCCCACTGACCTCATCCCAGCCTTCAAATGCCCCTCGCCTTTCAGTAGCAAAGCACTGGGAATTGACAGTGCCAAGGAATCTGCAGATTCTGACAGAACGGGTGAAGAAACCTCCATAATGAAACCAGATGCCTTCAGGTCCAGGATAAATCCCTTGATCCAGAGGAGCTCCAGACTCAGGTCCTCTCTGATTTTCAGTGCCGCCAAATTGGATCAGCCCAACACCACGATAGAAAAGGTGCAGATGATCCAAAAAGAGCAAATGTCCAGTGAGTTAACAAAGGACAATGAGACCATCAAGACAGCTGCCTCTTCCAAAGTGGCTGAGCTGCTGGAGAAGTACAAAGCCGTGGGCAAGGACACGGAACGGGGCGGCACAGTCACCCACACCAAAGCTGTCTCGGGTTACCTCCAGGAGGAATCACAGAATACGGAGAAGAAATGTACCAAATCTGTGCAATATAAGATTCTGGAGAGCAGGGTGCTGGACTCCAAAGATTCCTGCAGCACTTACAAAATGCACGGAGAGTTGGACAGAGCGTTTGGAATGGCTTCATCCACCCCCCAGCTTGGGGATGCGTTGAGTAAAGATCCCCTGGCGCATCTTGGCACTAAGATGGACAAGTTGTCGTCGCGGTTTTACCCCATCGAGAGCAAACCTGCTCTTCCAGAGAAGGAGAGCCTGATCTATGTAGGAGACACTCAGAAATTGGCTCTTCCAGAGAAGAAGGACAGAGTGACCTTCAGAGAAGACACTCCAAAGTTAGTCAACACAGAAATGAAGAAACCACAGGTTAGGACAAGTACTACATCCTCAGTTCTAGAAAGCCTCTCTAGAAGTCCAGGGTCTGACAGCTCCCTCAATAAATCTGAGGAAGACTGTTCAAAACAAGAGCAAAACCCCATGGAGTTTTTAAGAAAAGGGTCACTACGGCTGAAGCAGCTTTTGAACCCAAAAGGTGAAAAGAAACTGGAGGAGGAATCTGCTTCTGAGGGTGGGAAATGTGACAAGCAGGCGGTGGCGCTCAAACGATCATCCATAGGGGATTGCCAGGAAGCGATGGAGGAAGAAAAAACCCACAAATTTTCAGCAGCACTTCCCCCCAAGAGCAGCCAGACGACACAAGGGAGGTTCCCTTCCTCCACAGCCAACATCCTCTACAGCAGCAACCTGCGTGACGACACCAAGGTGATCCTGGAGCAGATTTCTGCCAACAGCCAGAAGAACAGAGCCGAGCTGGCCAAGCAGTTGCCATCCACCAGCAACCCTGACCTCTCCAGGTCGACCACGAGCTTGGAGAGGAAAGGGGAGAAGGAGAAAAGCTGCAACATCCACAGGTCTGAGAGCTTCGGTAGTCAGAAGCGGAATTTCCAGCGGCAGCCGTCGGAGGATAGAGACACCCTGCTGAAAAAGATGGAGAACATGAGGAAGGAGAAGAGAGTCTACAGCAGGTTTGAGGTGTTCTGCAAGAAGGATGAGCACACGAGTCCGAGTGAAGAGGAGTATGACACAGATGCCAAAGACAAGAAAATGGGGAAATTCATGCCCAAAATCCTGGGGACCTTCAAGACCAAAAAATGATCGTAGAAATGCTATTTAATTCCATTTAATCACTGACTGTCACGGGGGAAAGGAGGAAGAAACTTGTCTATGATGGCTACAAACCCCAATGGCAATGCTCTTCTTGGTTAAGGAGCAGAAATATATCCAGCATGAGCCTCTTACAGCACAGTTGGCTCAATAAAGTCAGGTATATCACACTATGTTCCAAATAAAATAATTAAATTGCCAACATGCTTAAAACACAGAAGTCTTTTTTTTTAAAAAAAGAAGTCTTTGTTATTGTACAAAACTAAGTGGTAGTGGTTTCCTTGACAGTGTAACTCCAGTTCATGACAGGTCTGGAGCAGCTGAGAGAGCTGGGGGGGAATTGGAAAAACAATCAATTATCACAGGTAGAGAAAAACTTCAGGGACAGAGACAAGAACTTCAAGTTAATGAGGAAAATGTATCCAAAATTATCATTGAAACAGGACTATAAAGTTTCCACTGTAGACTGGCAACACCTTCAGGATGGCTCAGCAATAGTATCTCATGAAACTTTGCTTTCTGAAAGCAAAAACAAAATGACTAATTATTCATTGAAGAAGACAGCCCTACCAACAGGCAGTTTCCTTCTCAACACAGCAAATGCTACTTGAAAGACAAAGATTTTCTGCAGTGCAATATAAAGTATTTATTATTACAATATTTACAATATGACACACTAGAGAGAAGCTGTTAAATATTGTAGAAGAAGCCACCTGTATTTCAGATGCTTTTCATCTTGATTTTAACAAAACCAGACCACAAGAGATTCTGTTCATCTACCCCAGAAGAGTCAGAGAAATCAGTGAAGTGCTGTAAAATTATCTGTGAAGAGATAAGTCTTCAGAGAACAGTTACCTGTTCTGCTGGAAAAAAAAAATAACCACCATTTATGCAGACTGCTGAAAAATCCTAGAATGGGTTGGAAGGAACCTTTTAAAGGTCACCCAATCCCAACCCTTGCTTGCCATGGGCAGGAACACCTTCCACTATCCCAGGTTGCTCCAAACCCTGTCCATCCTGGCCTTGGACACTTCCAGGGATAGAACAGACACAGCTTTTTGGGTTTTTTTTTTCTCTGGGAAATCCATTCCAGGGCCTCCCCACCCTCACAGGGAAAAATCTCTTCCCAAATCCCATCTAACCTTGCCCTCTGGCAGTGGGAAGCCATTCTGCTTTGTCCTGTCCCTCAATCCCTCGTCCAAAATGCTTCTCCAGCAACTCCTAGAGCTCCTTTAGGCACTAGAAAGGGCTCTAAGATTTCTCTGGAGCCTTCTTTCCTCCAGGCTGGACTTTCCCAGCCTGGCTCCAGAGCAGAGAGGTTCAAGCCCTCAGCATTTTCTCAGCCCTGTTGAACTTCAGGAGGTTCCCCTGGTCCCTGAATATGTCTAAAAAACCACTCAGGTATGAGAATATTGCAGTTTTCTGTGATTTTTTTTTGCAGTAATTCAAACAAGGAGCATGACCTGACAGCATTCACTGTGTGAGACACACGCTGTGTCCTTGTCTGCTGAGACTGGAAGGCAGAGGGTTTGGATTTCCCTTTCCTGCTGGTTTGTCCAGAGGAAAGGAGGACATTGAATATATTCATTGCAGTGAACAAAGCATTTCATTTCCTCCTATTCTGCTCTCCCCTGCAGCCCTTGCTTAGTCAGGGGCTGAGGGATGAGCTGTACTTCACCTGTCTGGAAAACATCTCCACCTTCACTGCTCAGGGTTTTTTGGAGGTTTTTGCTATTGGAAGGCTCAGCAGTGCAGATTTACTGATGGTTCCATAAGCCTGGGAGTAGCTGCCCATCGATGCTCTGGGATCTCCTGCAGCTCCCACGTTTGCAGTGATCTGGAACATCTTTTTGCTGGGTTTCAGAAGGGGACGATCATCTTTGCTGTGACACTGGGGATTTCTGGGATTCTGAGTGAGAAAGAAAAGCCCAAGAGATGTTAATAAGCTGGAATTAGCTTTCTGGAATGCAAAAAGGATATGAGTTTGGCTTTGGTCAGCATTATCCTCTCAGGAAATCAACACAAACTCAGGGCATGTGGAGGTTGATCTTCTCCCTGTTCTGCTCTTCCTGCCACAGAAAGTTGGTCACAATTCCCTAAAGATTCTTCCAAATGCATTGGTCATTGCAAGCAGCAAACTCCACAATCCCACCTTGGGGAATAAATGGCTTCTCTCACTTTCAAAACGTTTTGGAAGGGATTTCAAAGCAGAGGGGCTGAAAGGTGGGTTGCAAGTGTACTACTGGACATGCTTGAAAGTTCCTGGCAACCTGGGCTACTGGAAGGTGTCCCTGATGGAATGAGATGAGTTTTAAGGTCACTTCCAGCCCAAACAGTCTGTGATTCTGTGATTCCATCAATCTGTGGTGCCTCTTTCCATACTTTTCCTCTGCCATAAGCTTCCTCTGATCCCTTCTGCAGGTGCCAGCAGTCAGCAGGTAGCTCAGGAAGGTAAAAAAAGCAGGAGAAAGAGGTTTTAAAAGAACCCTGTGAGGGTAAAGATTTTTGCAGGAAGCATGGCCAAGGATAGGGAAGAGGGAGGAGCAGAGAGGACAGGATTGACATCTTCACAGCTCAGCAACAGCAATCCATTAGAACCACAGAATCATGGAATCACAGAATTGTTGAGCTTGGAAAAGCCTTCTGAGTCCAGCTGCTCCCTCAGCACTGCCAAGGCCACCACTAACCCATGTCCCCAAGTGCCACATCCACATGGTGTTGTATCTCCCCAGGGATGGGGACTCCACCACTGCCCAGGGCTGCACAGCCCTTTGCAGGTCCTAAACCTCTCCTGGAACCACTTGAGGCCATTTCATCTCATCCTGTCCCTCATTCCCTGAGAGCAGAACCCAACCTGGCTGCAGAGAGTGAGAAGATCCTCCCTGAACCTCTTTTTCTCCACATCAACTGCTGCTGCTTCAGTGTCCCCAAGCTCTGTTCCCTTCTCTGGACACTCTGCAGCCCCTCAGAGGTCCCTCAGCAGAGTCCAGCACAGGGGACAGGCACTTCTGGGCCTCTGGCCACACCATGGCTGGTACAAATCAAGTGCCATTGGCCTCTTACCCACCTGGGCACACCTGGGCTCATGCTCTGCTGCTGTCACCAGCACCAGCAGGTGACATTTTCCAGCTTTCCAGAGTTGCTGTCACCACAGGTAAGGGTGGGAAGTGAAGCTACTCACATTGTAAAGGTTCTGCACACTCGTGGGGGAGAGCCTGGTGTTTGGCAATGTGGTTTGTCTCCCTGGTTTCCCATTGCTGGGGATTCTGGACTGTGGTGGAGGTGCAGAACAGTTCCTGATCCCAGCACCAGGATTTGCATTTCCTGCAGAAGGGAAAACATGAGAGAAAGGAGGAAAATTGGGAGAGCACAGGACACACTGGCTGAGGCAGGGACAACACTCATCCAGCAGTGTTTTGTTTTTATGTCATTTCCCTCCCACACTTTCACCCCCTCATTTTACCATCCATTTCTCCATTTCTTTTCCATCATTCTCTCCTCCTCTCTTCCCCACAAGGTGGGTTACACCCTGGTGTAGGAGAGTGGTACCTACTCTGCACAGTGGTGTGTGTGATGGGGTTGTACACTGTCCCACCAGTCTGGGATTTCTGACACACATTTCTGGCCAAATCCTCGCTCTGGCTGAGTCCAGCTGTGGCTCCAGGGTTTGGAGGAGGAGGTGTTGGTTCTTGCTGGCTTTTCCTGGTGGGTTCAGGGACTGAGCTGGAATTTGGAAGAAGTGTGCTGGGTTCAGACTGGCTCAGCTGAATGGTTTCTCTCTGCTCTTGCTCCTTGACTTCTCCTTGGTCCTTGCTCTTTGACTTCTTCTCAAGGATCATCTGCAGAATGGAAAAGCTGGTTAGACTTCATGCAGCAACAAAATGTCATATTTGTAAGAGGAATACTTATAAATATCTGCAATTTGGGTAGGAAAAAAGTATAATTTTGGAATTAGATGATCTCTAAAGTCCCTTCCAACCCAAACCTGAGTCTGTGATTCTCTGACTGTTGAATCCAGCATAATGTATTTCTCTCTAAGCCAGTCTTCCCCTGAGATTTTTCTTTGGAATTTAAGATGTAAAGGTCTCTCAAAGATTGGAACTGGCTGATCAGACACCAAGGTGTAATTGTGTCAGCAGGGATGGAAAGCCCAGGGCAAGACAAAAACAAGACAGTGACAGAATGTGTAAAGTGTGTGCAAGAATTGCAGGTTACCTGGAGGATTAGGATTTGGGGAAATATGAAAGTACCTCATACAATTTATTTCTATATTCTGCCACAGACAGCTGGACATCATCACCCAAAGGAAGGATCACATCATAATCCAAAGAGGGTTCCCTGGCAGGACAGTGGAATCTGAGGAAATGAGAACACATCATGCAATTTGCTGACTGAAAGCAGATTATTAAAGTTTAAACAGGACTGTAAAACAATCTCCTGTCAATAGGGTTGGAGAAAATAATTAGCTTTGCCATTCTTTCTGTGATGCATTTAAAAAAATATTTAGGCCAAGAGTAGGTTTGTAATGTCCCAGAAAACATCAGGGGAAGCCAAACACTCTCACCTGCTGACATAAGGATGCTGCAGAGCCTCCTCTGCTGTCAGGCGTTTCTCAGGGTTAAATACCAGAAGTTTCTTCAGCAGATCCAAGGCAGGCAGTGGAGTAGAGGATGGGAAAATCTCCTCAAATGCTACCCTCTTCCTACAAGTCAGAAAACAATGATGTGAGCTGTCAGTGTCCCAATTCTCAGTGAATGGAGGAATGACAGTTCTGGGGATGACATCAAGGTGACAGCAGAGCTCAGAGTTCACTCTCAAAAAATGAATCCTAGAATGGTTTGGCTGGGAAAGGACCTTAAAGCTCATCCCTTTGCAGCCCCATGATCCCACAAATCTACACCTGAGATCACAGGAACATTCAGTTTAAAAACCTGGTTCTGCATTTTGAAATCTTAAATATAATTGTGAGAGTGATGAAGAAAGGATCTTGAAAAATCAGTTTTGAGCCCCAAATCTTACTCATATTTCAAGTAATTTCTGTTTAAGGGTTTGGAGCAACCTGGGCTAGTGGGAGGTGTCCCTGGCCATGTCAGGGGGGTGGATGAGATGATCTTTAAGGTCTCTTCCCACCCACAAAATAATTATGGAATTATTCTGTAATTCCATAATTCCACAAGTCCTACATGAGATGATCTGAGACTCACAAACACCTCAAGCTTACCTGGAACTCATGTGGTTAATAACTGAGGCTTTGTACTCTGACTGCAGAGCAGAAATATCTGCAATAGGAAAAAAGACACTGTTATTGCCAAGATGAGGATTAGCTGAGCTGCAGAGTTTAGAAAGGAAAGGCAATATTTGATATTAACCTAGGAAATTATCCTCATAAAACTCAGTCTGTGGAAGGGGGGATGGAATATTTACAGATTTTCTAAGCTGATTTTTGAATTCCTGCTTATTAATCATGCATTTCATGAATTTGCATTCTCATAGCCACAGATGCAGAAGCACCCAGATATCTCAATTTCTTATTTTCCTATAACATTCATAAGGAAGTCTTTAATTTCCTTGGAAAAGTATCAGAATAAATAAAAGATACTTTCTTCCCTGACCCAGCCAGGCTGCTCTTTTCCACTCTCAACCCCTTTTCTAGATCCTTTTCCATCCTACCTTCAGGGGATGGAGCAGGGATGACCCTCAGGATTTGCTCTATTTGATTCATGGTTGATGTTCCAGGAAAAAGAGGTTTTCCAAGCAGCATCTCTCCGAGGATACAACCAATGCTCCACATGTCTACACCCTTAGTGTAACTACAAACAGGAATAAAATAGAGTTAGGATTAAATCAAGCAACTATTTTCCTGTATTTCCTGGTATTCACATCACCCACATTGATTTCTTTTGCTAGAAAGCATGCTTGGTGACTTCTCAGATATAAATGCTCACAGGTTTGAACTTTAAATTGAATAAAATTTGGGAATTGTCAGACTGGCAAGCATGGAACAGAAAGGAGTTTATGCTACTCAAAGTCTAGTCTAAGAAACCATAAAAGGAAATATATTACAGGGAAATGCCAGAAGAAAGTAATATATTAAAATTAATGCCAGAACAAGGTAATATATCCTTTTCCTATGATCAAGAATGAAGATAAACAATGTTCTTTGGAAACAACTGGCTTTGGTCATAAGGTACATACAAAGCAGTTATAATAAGTTAAAAATTATGTTTTTAAGCAAAGTAAATGCCAAACAGTGGGTATAGGATGGTTTGCAAAACATCCACATTTAAAATTCAGGATACTACCTCAGCATCTATTTATTCACTTTCCTGGTTTTTCATATTTAATTTAAAAAAAAAGGACTCAACCTGACTAACAAGCAGCTGGTTTAACATTTGATTACAGACTATTTCCTGAAGCTCTATCAAAAGCCACTGTTTCCATTTGGAAAATGGAAGTTGTCAAGCAAGTTGTTGGTTGGAGGGAGGAAAAAATCAGCTTGGTGGGAGGAGAAAGGGTGACAATGAACTGCTCATGGATGTATTTTGACACTCCAAGAACACAGGAAGGACATGAACATGTTCAGGAGAGGTTTTTATGTTGCAAAACTGCAGCTGAATTGTGTATTTGAGGAAATTGCTAATGTGACTGCATCTGGTGATATTGAAAATCAAGCAGACTGAAGGCTTTCAGATAAAAAAATTTGCCAAGTGGTGAAGAAATCATCCTTCCCTCACCTAGGAGAGGCCAGCAGGATCTCAGGGGCTCTGTACCAACGGGTGGCCACATATTCAGTCAGGGCAGGGCTGGTTTGATCCTCACTGAGCTGGCACAGGGACCGAGCCAGGCCAAAATCACACAGCTTCACACAGCACTGGGCATCCAGCAGGATGTTGGAAGGCTGGAGAGAACACAGCAGAGTTCATTGGGCTTTTAATCTTTGAATAGCAGATTATAATAATTATTATTATTAGGGTTTTTGTACTTGGATATTTCTGCATGCTTTTCCTATGGAGACAGGCTGGGATAGCTGGGGGTGTTTCCCTGGAGAAAAGGCTCCAGGGAAAATTTAGAGCACCTTAAAGGCCTCCAGGAGAGCTTGAGAGGCACTTTGGACAAGGGATGGAGGGACAGCACGATGGGGAAATGGATTCCCACTGCCAGAAGGTGAGTTTGGTTGGGATTTTGGGAAGAAATCCTTCCCTGGGAGGGTGGGGAGACCCTGGAATGGATTTCCCAGAGAAGCTGTGGATTCCCCATCCCTGAAAGTATCCAAAGCCAGGGCTTGGAGCAACCTGAAGAGTGATCCTGTCCATGGCAGCAGGTGGGAATGGAAACTTTGAATGTCCCTTCCATCCCAAATCAGTCTGGGATTTTATTCAGATTTTTTCTATCATTTATTCAACAGCAAACTGGAGTGAAGGATACAGACCAGGACTGAAAAGTACCTTCTGATCCCTGTGGATCACATTCCCTGAGTGGATGAATTTGGTTGCCTTCAGGAGCTGGTAGAGAATGTAACACTTGTGGATGTCTTTCAGCAAATTCCCCTTTTTAATCACAGCATGTAAATCTGTGTCTGGAATATATCACAGCAGGAATAGATTTACATCAGGAGATATCAGTAGTGTCAGGAATAAGTCATTTAAATCAGGATAACTCCTAAGAGAGGTTGGGTTTGAGGTGCTGCTGCAGTGCTGAGCCTCACCCATGGACTCAAAGATGAGGTAGATGTCCTTGTCATTCTCAGCTTGGATGACATCAAGCAGCTTGATGATGTTTGGATGTTTCCCAAATTCCTGCAGAGGGAAGAAAGCCAGCTGTCAAAATGGTGTGGTTTGGTTGTGAAGCATAAAAAGGAAAAATAACCTATTTCAATGGGTGTTATTGTCTAGAACAAATATTAAAGTGCTGTTTCCTCCATTAGGCTTCTTCTGAAATGAACTTTAAAAATGGATTTAAGTTTGTTCCATAATATAAAACCAGTCAGTTCATCCAAAAAATAATCTCTGCTGACTGAGACATCAGTTCTGAAACTCCCTCCATACCATTTATAATAAAATCCAGTCCCCTTTATGCACCTCACATTTCCTACTGAAGAATTATTGGGGATTCAAAATAGATCAACATTCACAGTTAAAAACCCAAACAAAAAAACCCCAAACATTTAGATCTGAGATCAGATCAACATTTTAACATCCAGAAAAGGTCACAAAACAACAAATTCACCTGCAGCAAGCTGTGAAAACACTCAAAAAGCAGTGAGTTTTCATTCTGAGGAGAATAATCACAATTCTCATCCAAACAATCTAAAGAAGGTTTTTACCCAAAAGGGGATATTATTCTAGATCAATCTTGACAGTGTTAGTTGAGTAGTATTTAAAAAGGAAAATTCCACTTTCTCACACTGCCTTGCCCTGGAACTGATAACAGAAAGTCATGAAAAAATTTCAATCTGTACTAAAAAAAAAATAATTACCATGGAAAAAAACTTGTCAGGGCCAGTTCTGTTAATCTCAAACTAAAGAACAAATGACAATAATACCAAAATGACATTTTCAAATTGGCCTAAAATGCACCTGCAGATCTGCAGCTACACTGAACAGCAAAAACCTGCAAGAAATGACCAGAGAATCAGAGAATCATTCACACTCCAGATTCTACAGCAACTTCTCAATTAAAATAATAGATAATTAATATGAATAGATAATTAATATGAAACAGTAACCCAGTCCATCAAATGACCTTGTGATAAACAGAGATTGAACAAAGCAATTATTATACACAAACAAATTTAGACAAACAGAAGGTTCAGAATAACAGAGTATTTTTCACATGTTTTTCTTTCTGATCCCTCAGTCTTGAAGATCAAGAAAGAGGTTTAAAACAAGAGGGGAAACTAAAATTCTTGAAGTCTATTAAGCACTTAATACTTCCATAAATTATGGAAGTATTAACTTCCCAAGTGACTCCTCCTTTCCTTCAGGAAAAATAAGCTTTTTTTCTCCTCCACCCATCCACTCCAGGAGTGTTGCACTTCCAGAGATGATCTAATTTACAGGTAATTCACTTCTGAGGAATTGTTTAGATATTTAGCTTCAAAGCTTGCAGCTTCTATTTCAGGCTTAAGGAATGACTAAAAAGTAAAAAAAAACAAAACAAAAACTCCTTCAAAGCTTGCAGCTTCTATTTCAGGGTTAAGGATGACTAAAAAGTAAAAAAAAAATAAATAAAAGTCATCTCTCTCTTACTTAAACTTGGCAGTCTTAGGAAATTCCTCTTCTGTGAGCTTTGCCTCACTTGTGTTCTTAGAAAACCACAAGTTGCAACAAGATTATTTGAAAATATTGATGTTTGCACATGGAAAGTCTGAGGAGGAGTGGAGAGATAATTGGAATGTCACTGATAAGGTAAATTATACCAAAACTAGAGTAATCTTAAGGAATTCCTTGCAGAATTTCCCTTTTTGTTTTGCTTCAATTATTTGAAGTGATTAAATTGCTTACAGTGTGATGGAGAAAAACAATTTTGGTGTGTAATTCTCTCTCTCACTCCATCCCCAATTCCAATCTTGGTGGTTAAAATGTTAGAAAAACAATTTCTATCCACAAAGAAGCAAAAAGTGACAAAAGGTACAAGTCAATGTGTTGATGCTGCAGCAGACACATTGCTAAAAATGGGGAAAGAGTAAAAAAAAAAAACCCCAAATGGAGTTTTCATTCAGGTGGGTTCACCCTGAAAGGCTCCTTGAAACCAAGATGGTGCAGAAAAGAAATTAAAAGAGTTCTCAACTGCATTTTAGGGAACAGCAGGAAGAAAACAGTTGGACATCAGAGACAATAAAAAATCAGAGAAGAGGGAGAACATGGACATTACCTGCAGGAACATAATCTCTCGAAATGTTCTCTGGAAAAAAAAAAAGAATAAACAGTTTTATTATCACCTCAAGAGAATGGCAGAACAGTTCAATGACAGGGTTCAATCCACTCCTCGTTTGTACATTCTAGAGCTTTTGACATTTATTGCTTGGTTTTATCCCAATACAGCTGCAGACTGTATTTTTACATACATAATTATTATCCCTCAGAGACAAAACTCCTGAAAATACCCACAGAATCCCCACCACACCTCAGAACACATAAAAAATCTCTCACCTGAGCATCTGTTCTGTTCCTGAAAGCGTCAAAAATCTTTTTCACAGCGACTGTTTCTCCTGTCTGGCGGTCAATCGCTTTCCAGACGATGCCATAGGCCTGGGGAGAAGCATGGAGAGGTGAGCTTGTCCTGATAGAATTATATTTATATAATAATGAATTCTGAGAATTCTGGGCTTATTCCTCTCAGCCCATGAATTTTTTTTTTTAAGAAAAAACACCTGAACACAGGTTAGGCAGTGGAAGCAGAATGTATTCAAAGAGGGACTGGAAGGAGAGATGATCACCAGGAAGGTGGAAAAAAGAGAAATTATCCTTTTTTCTAAAGGCTAAGGAGTTACTCAGGAGACAAACTGAGAGTTGGGGTTGCTCAGCCTGGAGTAGAGAAAGCTGCAGGCAAACTTTAGAGTCCTTCCAGTGCTTAAAGGGACTCCAAGAGAGCTGGAGAGGGACTTGGGACAAGGGATGGAGGGACAGGACAACAGGGAATGGCTTCCCAGTGCCAGAGGGAAGGATTAGATGGGATTTTGGGGAGAAATTCTTCCCTGGGAGGGTGGTGAGGCTCTGGCACAGAGAGGCTGGACAAGGTTTGGTGCAACCTGGGCTAGTGGAAGGTGTTCTTGTCCATGGCAGGGGGTGGAACGAAGATAAAAAATGATCTTTAAGGTCCCTTCCCACCCAAAGTGGTTCCAGGTATGCTCACTTACTGTGCTCCTTCAATGCTGAAATATACTGAAATATACTGAAATATACTGAAATAAATATACTGAAATATACTGAAATATATCGAAATATACTGAAATATACCGAAATATACTGAAATAAATATACTGAAATATACTGAAATGTACTGAAATAATATACTGAAATATACTGAAATAAATATACTGAAATATACTGAAATATATACTGAAATATACTGAAATATATACTGAAATATACTGAAATATACTGAAATAAATATACTGAAATATATATACTGAAATATACTGAAATATATACTGAAATATACTGAAATATACCGAAATATACTGAAATATACTGAAATAAATATACTGAAATATACTGAAATAAATATACTGAAATATACTGAAATAAATATACTGAAATATACTGAAATGTACTGAAATAATATACTGAAATATACTGAAACATACTGAAATATACTGAAATAATATACTGAAATATACTGAAACATACTGAAATATACCAAAATATACCGAAATATACCGAAATATACTGAAATATACTGAAATAATATACTGAAATATACTGAAATATACTGAAATACTTCCAATACTTTTCAATACTGAAAGGGGCTTGGTAAGAAGGAGGAAGAGAGACTTTTTGCCAAGGTCTGTAGTGACAGCATCCCAAAATTACTGAGGTTGGAAAATGCCCTCTTACTGTGCTCCTTCAATGCTGAAATATACTGAAATATACTGAAATAATATACTGAAATATACTGAAATATACTGAAATATACTGATATAAATATACTGAAATATACTGAAATATACTGAAATACTTCCAATACTTTTCAATACTGAAAGGGGGTTGGTAAGAAGGATGGAAAAGAGACTTTTTGCCAAGGTCTGTAGTGACAGCATCCCAGAATTGCTGAGGTTGGAAAAGCAATTTTTAGGTCCAACCACTAACACAGCACTGTCAGTTCCAACATTAAACATTTTTTTTCCTCCTTCAATTAAAAGCTGTGTTGTCTGTTAAGGCAACAGGAGCTTCTACCTGAGTTTTCCCCATTCTGGATGATTGTGATACTTGCAAATGATGATGGCTCAGTCTCATTTGTGGTACAGATACAGTTTTTTCCTTGATTCTGATAATGAGGGAAACACCTAAATACTCATATTAACACAACTAAATGATGACAAAGAGCTGCCAGAATAGAAAAGCAGATAAATGGGGAGGGTTTAGAGCCTGGCTTATGAAATATCTTAGAAATTACCATTGGCTCGTGTATAAAAACACATTTCATGGACAAGATAAGACTTGATGCAGCATGATCTGACTAGAATAAATTATTACAGTAAATATAGAAGGATTTGGCAGGCACAGGGAGAATGTAATTTGAGACTCAGATCCATTTTATTATTTACTTTTGACCTCTCACAGCCTGTCAGAGTTCCCTTGGGTCACCTGTACCTCCCTCAGGACCCTGAGCTACAGATAGAGCTCCCAGTGTTGGAAAATAAATCAGGTTAAAAATTTTGTGTAACTTTAGTCAAAGGGTTCTGTTTGTCTTTACCCCGAGAAAAGGAATTTTAGGTTTATTTTCAGGGCATTGTTCTACCCAGGTGAGGTCTGGTGGACTCAGCATATCAACAGATTGGGAGTGACCCCGAAGATAACCAGAAGGATAACAAAATATGAAAAAATAAAGGAAAATAAACCAGAAAGATAAAGGTTATTAACAGAAAATCCCCAGGACATGGTGGTTTATCACAAACAGCTACCCCAGATCACCTCCAGCAGGGCTGAAGACATCCTGGCCTGGAAATAACTGATAAGAAAAATTAAAGAATGAAGAATCTAATTAGCATCAGAAGTGAAGAAATTCAGATCCAATGAGAGACTGAATAGTGGGGTTTGCTTAACTTTGGACCAATGAATACTGACCCAATGCTTTGCTATGTGTTTTTACTGTATAAAATATCTGAAAAATCAGGTAAAAATGATGTATCCTGGAATGATTCTCTCTGCACAGCCAGACTGTGTGTGGATGAGATGATTTCTGTGGTACAGAACAACATCCTGGCCAGATAATAAAGTAACCCCTTGACTCTCTAACATTAAAAATGTTGTTGGAGGGTTTTTCTTTTTTCCTGCAGATTCGGTGACACCAGGGCCGTCTGAACTCCCAAAGATCCCCTCAGCTCTCCTGCAGCTCCTCAGCCCCTCAGGCTGCCTGGAGCTCCCAATTTGCCCTGAGTTACAGAATTCCCATGGTCGCCTGAACTCCCCAAAGATCCCCTCAGCTCTCCTGGAGCTCCCACAGTGTCCTGAGAGTTCCCAGGGGCGCCTGAACTCCCAAAAATCCCCTCAGCTCTCCTGGAGCTCCCTAGAATCCCCTCAGCTCTCCTGGAGCTCCCAATTTGCCCTGAGTTACAGAGTTCCATGGTCGCCTGAAGCTCCCAAAAATCCCCTCAGCTCTCCTGGAGCTCCCAAAGGTGTCCTGAGCTACAGACAGAATTCCCAAGGCTGCCTGAACTCCCAAAAATCCCCTCAGCTCTCCTGGAGTTCCCAAAGATCCCCTCAGCTCTCCTGGAGCTCCCACAGTGTCCTGAGAGTTCCCAGGGGCGCCTGAACTCCCAAAGATCCCCTCAGCTCTCCTGGAGCTCCTCAGCCCCTCAGGCTGCCTGGAGCTCCCAATTTGCCCTGAGTTACAGAATTCCCGTGGCCGCCTGAACTCCCAAAAATCCCCTCAGCTCTCCTGGAGCTCCCACAGTGTCCTGAGCTACAGACAGAGCTCCCATGGCCGCCTGAACTCCCAAAAATCCCCTCAACTCTCCTGGAGCTCCCAAAAATCCCCTCAGCTCTCCTGGAGCTCCTCAGCCCCTCAGGCTGCCTGGAGCTCCCAATTTGCCCTGAGTTACAGAATTCCCGTGGCCGCCTGAACTCCCAAAAATCCCCTCAGCTCTCCTGGAGCTCCCACAGTGTCCTGAGCTACAGACAGAGCTCCCATGGCCGCCTGAACTCCCAAAAATCCCCTCAACTCTCCTGGAGCTCCCAAAAATCCCCTCAGCTCTCCTGGAGCTCCCAAAGATCCCATCAGCTCTCCTGGAGCTCCCACTGTGTCCTGAGCTACAGACAGAGCTCCCATGGCCGCCTGAACTCCCAAAAATCCCCTCAGCTCTCCTGGAGCTCCCACAGTGTCCTGAGCTACAGACACAGTTCCCAAGGGCTGCCTGAACTCCCAAAAATCCCCTCAGCTCCCTCAGGCCGCCTGGAACTCCCACAGCGCCCTGAACCCCACACAGGCCCCCCGAGCTCTCCCAACTCCCACAACCACGCCAGCTCCCACGACCACCGCAGCTCCCACACGCCGCCCCCGCCGGCAGGCACTCACCCCCTTGCCCAGGCGCCTCTTGATCTCGTACTTGCGGCACACCAGCGGCTCCACCTCAGGCGGGCTCATGGCGGCGCCTCCCTGTTGGCGCCCGTTGCCATGGGAACGCGCCGCGCATGCGCAGCTCCCCTGCTTGCGGCTCCGCTAGGAGGCGCTGTGACCGCCTCAGCCGGGAGCTCTGAGGGAGAAAATCTAAGGCGAAATTGTAGTTTTTTCCGAGCTCCAGAATTGCTGGAAAAAGGGTTTTGGACGAGGGGGAGTGGTTTTTCACTGCCGGAGGGTAGAGTTAGATGGGATGTTGGGGAGAAATCGTGGAATCCTGCGCTGTGAGGGTGGTGAGAGCCTGGAGTGGATTTTCCCAGATTTCCCAGTGGATTTCTGTGGCTGCTCCATCACTAGAGGTGTTCAAGGTGATGCTTAAAATGCCGCTAAAAATTGAGGTGCAGACACTGCAGTATAGGAAAAAGGGTATTACCTTGGTTTAATAGGATTCCAGGTGCACCACGACAAAAAGAGAGAGCCAATACTACGTGTATACAATTTATGGACCTCACCAATTAGCATACCTATCTAAAATTCCCCAATAAGACACCTAACAAATGAAGTAATTTCCCCCTTATTCTAATTACCTCTCCCCAAAAAAGGCTAAAATTTAGTTTACAAAAACATGTTCCACGCATGAGGCTCTGTTCAAGGTTGGTGCTTCATGTTCTTGAGATTTTGGGGATGTTTCGTCTTCTCCAAAGAATTCTGAACTAGGCTAGAGTATAAGAATTATAAACATGTGGGGCTAAGATACAGGGAGTGAAGGTACAGGAATAGGAAAGGATATAAAGCATATAAAAAGGGTATAAAAGTATAATGCAAAAGGACAAAAACCCATCAGGCATCAGATGTCGGAAAGAAATCCTGGAATCCTTTGCTGTGAGGGCTTGAAATGGGATTTCCCAGATAAACTGTGGATTCCTCATCCCTGGAGGTGTTCAAGGTCTAGTGGAAGGTGTTGATAGGACTGGATGAGCTTTAAAGTCGTTTCCAATTAACCATGCTGAGATTAAATGATGCTTGGTTGGGTTTTCCCCCCCAGTTTTGATTCCTCACCCAATTCCAGCTTTTCTGACGAGGCTAAAGTTTATTTAATACAACACTCTTCACTCAGACTTAATACTTATGTAATTTTGCTTTTTTTCCTTATTTTCTACAGCAGGTAGAGAAAGGAAAAGATTTCTGAAGCCTGATCGGAATTAGGTGGTTGAAATCAAACTTGGTAAGCTGGATGCACTCAGTATATACTCTGTCATGACTTCTTTTTTTAAGAGAATATTATACATGTGGATTTAGTGTAATGGACTCGTATAACTGTCAATATTTCTTTGAGATAGGACTTCAATTTTACTAGTGAATTGGCATCTTAGGTGATTTGGATTACTGATGTATTCTTCCATCACTGACATCATTCATTTTGGGTGGAAGGTTTCCTTTATATAATAATGAATATTTATATAATAATGAATTCTGACTCTTACAGAGAGGCTTATCCCTCTCAGCCCAAGATTTTTAAGAAACTGCATTCAGTTTAGTTTTAAATGTTCATTTAAAGGGATTTGCTAAGTACTTTAGACTGTATTATTTTATGTTTAATAGGATACATTTATCTGTCTTATCCTCTTCACAGAGACATAAAGTTGTGTGTTTGCATTTACCAGCAGCAACCAATATCCAGGTCTTGATTGTGACAATTACTGCTGTAATTAGTGCAGTTCATTAACCTCTTGGTATCAATCTATGGAAAAAATTCATCTCTCTGGCAGCCCAGATAGTTAGCTTGGTGCAGTGCTGCTTCTGAGACCACTGGTTCCATTCTCACCTTGCCCAAGTCCAAGTTTTACTAGCGATTTGTGCACCTAAATCTGATTAAAATGTGATTTATACAACAGCTGCCAGTTCTTGACTCTGGGGATGAGAGCCCTCTGCTGTCCTGTGGATGGTGGTGATGAGAAGAATCCTCGTATTGTAAGAGCTTCTTTCTAATTCTTTATAAATTTGATGTTTCAATTTTATTTAGAGAAGAATCTATTGTAGTGAAATTCTGCAGATTGTTAAAAATGATGAATTTTAAAGCTGGGTTTGTGTGGTGATATTTCTGGTATTTTTTTTCTCCTGGGTGAGCTTTTAAACAGTCCAGGAGATACTTCTGTGTTTTAATATCCTGAGGAGAAGACTGTTCAAGTCTGTGCTGTCCTATTTGACTGAAAAAGCATGTTACTTAAATAACAGCAGGGATTTTATGTAGGAAGTGAACTAGTTAATTTTAAAATAAATCTATTGAATTTATTGAATTTTTTATTGAAAATATTTATTTTTATTGACAATAAATATTTTTATTGAAAATATTTATTGAATTTATTGAAAATCTACTGAGTTATTGAATTAGGATGTGATGCAGCCCAAGTCTATTTTGTGAACTACAAGGTCAACTCAAGTTCACCTTGAGAAGAACAGAAAAATAAAAAGTTTGAAAAGCTTCAGGAAATCTTTTCAGCATGGAAAGAGTATTTTAGTGCTGCTGACTGGTTTTGGATGAAGGGATAGCAAAGAAAACCAGCTGTGATTGAGATTTTATTACAAATGGAGATGAGAGCTTAGGTAAATCAGGCAGGCAGTAGCTTTATTGGGTCAATTATTTATTAATAGACACAAAACTAACAGACATGAGACTTTACACAGGAATAAACCAAAAGGGACTACTAATAGTTAAAAAATCCTGTGCATGATGTTACAGCTAGCAAAGTACAGCTTAAGATTCAGCGGATTTACCACCAAATTGATGAATTTTTCCTCTCAATTCTCAAGAAAATAACCACATAACTCATATCCAAGCTGCAGGAGAAATTCCCTACACATTTCCAGGGAGAAGCTTCTACCTCCAAATTCGTGTAGCTTTTTTAATTTGCAAAACACTGCCTCTCAGTCAGGAATTTCTAGAATTCTGTATTCTTACCCCCACTTGTTTATTGAGAGTTTTACCCCTGGCGCCAGAGAGGGAGAAAAATTCACCAGCAGGTGACAACCTGAGTGATTTCATCACTTCACCTGGGGGGGAGAATATCCTGGAGCTATGCACCAGCTGATGGGCAGAGCAGATAATTCATTCCGTGCTGGGGGGATGTCCTGCCACAGGTTTTTTGTGTTTTCAGAGCTTGCAAAAACACCTGGCAGGAGCTAAACTCATCCCTTTTATGCTCACTGCATATCCCTGCAATGTCCTGCAGGGCTTTTGTAGAAAATACTAATTTAAAAAGTGATTTTTAAAGGATTTCCCAGCCTTCTTTCTGATAGATAGGAAATCAAATGGAGGAACTTTGGAGCATAATTATAAATAATTGTTCTGTTGAAGAATGAAGAGATTAGAGCTCATTCCTCATTTTGATGGTGGTACTGGAAATAATTAATAAAAATCCTCGTGCCAGGCTCTTGTTTTTGCAACTGCATGCTTTTGTAGAACGAAGAGTCCTGCAAGGACTGCAATGTCCTGCAAGGCTTTTGTAGAAAATACTAATTTAAAAAGTGATTTTTAAAGGATTTCCCAGCCTTCTTTCTGATAGATAGGAAGTCAAATGGAGGAACTTTGGAGCATAATTATAAATAATTGTTCTGTTGAAGAATGAAGAGATTAGAGCTCATTCCTCATTTTGATGGTGGCACTGGAAATAATTAATAAAATTCCTCGTGCCAGGCTCTTGTTTTTGCAACTGCATGCTTTTGTAGAACGAAGAGTCCTGCAAGGACTGCAATGTCCTGCAAGGCTTTTGTAGAAAATACTAATTTAAAAAGTGATTTTTAAAGGATTTCCCAGCCTTCTTTCTGATAGATAGGAAGTCAAATGGAGGAACTTTGGAGCATAATTATAAATAATTGTTCTGTTGAAGAATGAAGAGATTAGAGCTCATTCCTCATTTTGATGGTGGCACTGGAAATAATTAATAAAATTCCTCGTGCCAGGCTCTTGTTTTTGCAACTGCATGCTTTTGTAGAACGAAGAGTCCTGCAAGGACTGCAATGTCCTGCAAGGCTTTTGTAGAAAATACTAATTTAAAAAGTGATTTTTAAAGGATTTCCCAGCCTTTTTTCTGATAGATAGGAAGTCAAATGGAGGAACTTTGGAGCATAATTATAAATAATTGTTCTGTTGAGGAGTGAAGTATAAACAAATTAGAGTTCTTTCCTCATTTTGATGGTGGTACTGGAAATAATTAATAAAATTCCTCGTGCCAGGCTCTTGTTTTTGCAACTGCATGCTTTTGTGGAACGAAAAGTGAGGCCAGGAAATTCCGAGGTACAAATGAAGTAGCTGCTCTTCAATTTGCCTTCCATAAACACAGACTGGAGCAGACTGGTTCCTGTGGGCTGTTTGAAAGGAGCTTGGAGGATTGGATTAATCCAAAAAATCTCAAGTGGAAAGAATTTAATGTGAAGCAAGAATAACAGAGTTTGTGCTTGCTGAAGTACAGAACGAATCGAACACCTTTGTTGGTGGTTTTGTTTTGTTTTCTAAAAGCAGAAATCTTTTAGAAACATCCTTTCCCATGTTCTAGGAATAAGGGGCTTAGAAATCTGCTTTGCTCTACTCCTGGAGAGGAGTTTAGTTTTTCCTGATAGGAAAACCTAAATTTCTAAGGTGTTTTCAGGGCTTGAATTTCATAAGAATGGGCAGAATTTATCCCCATTTCTAGCAATTTCTTCACACAAACTGTTTTTTGATCTTACTGTAGAAACACAATCCATAGCTTTACCTCCTCCAGAAATGTTTCCTCATTTGAATCCCATTCCTATCCCACTCTTGGATATTATTTTTCCGTGTTATTTTGGATGTCTTGGTGTTGCCAGCAGTTCCCAAGTTATCTGATCAGGGTGAAAAGGCACCTTGCCCTCTGTTGTGTAGAACTTGTGACATTGTGTTCCTCTGGGACATTCCTTGGACGTGTATGCAAGACACAGGATGGTGCAATAAAAACAAATTTCTTGAAGGAATCCTGAGTGAAAGTATGAATATTCATAGCAAAGAGAGAATGGCAGTTTCTTCCACAAGTTTTCATTGGAAGGAGATAAACCTTGAGACCAAAAATACCTGAAATTTTTCAACACCTACAAGTGATGGATGGTTGGAGAATTTAAATTTTGGATATAAATAACGTGCTGATATTTAAATTTTGGATATAAATAACATGCTGATATTAGAAATAATTGTCAGGAGATAAGGATGGATTCACATGGTAAATGTTATACCAAAGTTAGGTCACAAAAACACAAATATTTTTGCTTTATAATGAATTGCACAATGTAATATTTGAGTTTTGCTCAGTGCCCACCCTGTTGGACTCAAAATGTGGTTTTGGATTTGGAAAATCTGGTTTGATGCTGACATTTCAAATCCTGCAGCTTCGTTTACATGTGGAAACAAGAAAATTAAAAGAGGGCAGACTATATAAAATAAGATAGTTAAAACTGCATAAAGATCAGGTTTTTGGTTTTTTACTCTTCACTTTATAGTGTTAAGGTAGTGTTTAAAAAATAGTGTTTTATTCTTATATAAACTTCTTGAAGAGTTTATATAATAACAAAACTCCATTCATTATTACATACAAGTAGTGCATCACAATCTGCTCAAATAACCTTAGGGCTCTGAAATTTATTAAATTTCAGGAAGAAATTTATTAAATTTCAGGAGAAATTTATTAAATTTCAGGAGAAATTTCAGGAAAGCTGCTCTTACTTCCCTGCTTTGTGTCACCTGGAAAGTCACATTTTTCAGGAGATTTAAGTGAGGTGAAAGCCAGTGGCTAGCTTTTTAGGATATGCAATGAAATAGTAACCATTGTGTAAAAGAATCCAATTTATATTGCAAAAAACTCTGGATTCTAACCTCAAATATACTGGATTTATAGACTTTCTGATGCCTAATTCTACTCTAGTAGGGAAAAAAAAATAAGATTTTTCATCTAGTCTACATTTCTGTTAACTGTCAGTTGATATTAACGGTCAGTTTATATTAATCAGCATTTTTTCTTTTCTCATTTACTCAGGATTTATGACTCAAACCCTGAAGAAGCAAATATATTCCAGGTGGAGCACTTGGAATGTCTGAAGAATTCCCAGAGTTGAAAATCTGTCTTCAAAATTCCCAGGGTTAGTCACTAAAATCCAAATCTCCATGGAAATGTCATCCCAGTTGGCTGGAAGAGAAAGTTATTGATAACTTGAAGAGAGTTCAAATGCAAAATAATTAATTCTAAGCAGAATCCTGATTTCTATCAGTTTAACTTTCACTATTCAAACAGTTTTATCTTTGCCTTTAGGTTTATTTTGAAGTCCCTAAATAGCAAGAACTGCCTTCCTGACAGCACTTGTTAGAATTCCAAACAATGTTAAAATATTCAGACATCGATAGTTCTTGTTCCAATATACATTTCACAGTTTGAACTCTTTCCTATAATCGAGTCTCAAATATTAAAATAGAAAATTAATGCTTGTGGTCTTAAAAATAGAAATAATTTAAGCAATTTCAAGAGTGGAAGCTCAGAAATGAAATCGTAATTAATTGAAATTACAGTGGTCTGATGCTGAAAAAACTCCCCAATTGTTTTGACTTTGATTTTTCTTACAAGTTGCAGCATTTATCTGACAACAAGAAATTAAGTGATTGGTGCCTCATATATTTTTTTTTGCACTTTCTGCACCAAGCTTTGTGCCATTTAAAAATATTTATCTATTTTAAATTAAACTGCAATGCATATTCTCTCATTTATTCTCTCATCACAGGCCCTGGGGACACACTGAGGGTGAACCACAAGCATAATTTCTTTTTCAAAAATCTCCCAAAGGCCTGCTAAACTTTAGGAATATTAATAATTTTAACAGAATCACAGAAACTCCTTCAGTGGCTGAGAATCTTTTTTACACAATAGCCTTAATAAACAGAATATATCCCATGCAAAAACTACAAAATGCATGTTTTAGCTATTAAAAAATGGGTTTGCTGAGGTTCTTGCACCTTTACAATGCTGTTTATGTGAGAAGGGTGCAAGGACCAACTCAAGAACTTCATTTATCTTTGCCTATTGTTCACAAATATTTGAAGAAAATATTTTTCAAATATGAAGAAAGATATGAAGGAAATGTGGTTAATCTCACTTACATAACGCAAGCTTGTAGCTGTTCTTTTTTGTAAGATTTTTCTTTTTTTTCCTTGGAGGATGAATCACTACTGTACTGAATTGAGATCCTCCTTTTTCTGCAGGCTGTCCTCTGTAATTCATTACCAAGTGAAGTTTAGAGCTCTGAATAAATCTATTTTATTTTTCTAGATAAAAATGCATTTATATATTTATATATATATATAAAAATATTATATAAAATATTATATATAATATATAATATATAATTAATATATAATATATAATATATAATATATATAATATATAATTAATATATAATATATAATATATAATATATATATTATATTATTATACATTATATATTATATATAATTATATATTATATATTATATATTATATAATATAAATTATATTATATTTTTATTTATTATTTATATATATATAATATATAATTTTTATATATATATATATATAATTTTTTAAAAATATAAACCTATTTTTCCTCTAAAGTTTCAGGTGATGCCAAAACAACAGCTGGAACTTCCTACCGAAGTGGTTGTGTAGAATAACAATGGAAAATCTTTTTTTTCACTTCGAGAAAATTTTCAAGTAAATTTACAATTTACAAGGAAAACAATCATGTGTACCATGTGGTATGTATTTATATTATTTATATCCAGTCATTGCTCCACAGAACTGATTGTACACAGAATAAAACCACTGCAAATGCTCGAGCCTGCTGCTGATGACAGGAAAGATGTGTGCAAATGGCTTTACAGACAATCCCTTGGGTGTTAATGGCTCTGAAATGGGTCTGAATGTCTCTGCGAAATTCAAGCAGCAGCTTTGGTACAAAACCCAGACAGTTTGACTCCTGGAGCAGCCAAATGAGTCAACACAAGCCTGAGGTTCTGAATTTCGGGGCATAAAATTTAGGAATTGAGGGTAAAATTTAGAATAAAGGAAGCTGAGTCCTCCAAAACCTCCTGAGAAAAAAAATCCCGTGGGTGTGTGAGGCAGTGGACTCTCTCCCTTTATTCCAGCAAAGCTGCAGGACTCCTCTGTCTCCTTTATCACTGCATTTTTGTTCCATGATTTTCCCTACAGTGACAGCTTTTGATTTCCACTATGGAAAATTCCTTTTGTCAGGGAAATTAATCCACAAAGCCCAAAAGTTTTATGTCCAAAAAGGAGACTTTATTCATTGATAACTTTATTCATGAATAAAGGGAGAGGTCATGGGCATTTCCCATGGGGTCTCTCAAGTTGCTAGAGGATGCAATTTTTATTTTTTTATCTTTTATCCTAATTTCTGGCCAAATTTCTCTCTCTTTCCCCATTGGCTGAAGTACTTGAGAGGTACTAATTAATATACATCTCCCAATACACATTTCCTCTTTTCTCCTTGTATCTCTGTTCTTGTAGTTCATTACTCGGGTCAGTCAAATTAGGGAAATTCTAATTTCTAGAGAAATTCAAATTTCTAGAGGATGCAGCCTCTTTTATCCTAATTTCTGGCCAAATTTCCCTCTCTCTTTCCCCATTGGCTGAAGTACTAATTAATATACATCCCCCCAATACACATTCCCCTTTTCTTCTTGTATCTCTGTTCTTGTAGTTCATTACACAGTCTTTAGTAAGTCAAATTAGGGAAATTCCTATGGAAATCTCACCCATTGCTTCTTCTCTCTCTCAGTATCAAACTTATCTCACCAGCAGACTCAATTCCTCTCTTTACAAACCATTTGTTTGTAAAGACACTCCCTTATTCCTTTCAATGTCCAAAAAGGAGACAGAAAAGTCCTGTAACTTTATTCATGAATAAAGGGAGAGGTCATGGGCATTTCCCATGGGGTCTCTCAGATTGCTAGAGGATGCAATTTTTATTTTTTTATCTTTTATCCTAATTTCTGGCCAAATTTCCCTCTCTTTCCCCATTGGCTGAGGTACTTGAGAGGTACTAATTAATATACATCCCACCTAATACAGACACCCCCAATACACATTTCCTCTTTTCTCCTTGTATCTCTGTTCTTGTAGTTCATTACTTGGGTCAGTCAAATTAGGGAAATTCTAATTTCTAGAGAAATTCAAATTGCTAGAGAATGCAGCCTCTTTTATCCTAATTTCTGGCCAAATTTCCCTCTCTTTCCCCATTGGCTGAAGTACTTGAGAGGTACTAATTAATACACATCCCCCCAGTACACATTCCCCTTTTCTTCTTGTATCTCTATTTTTTTAGTTCATTACACAATCTTTAATAAGTCAAATTAGGGAAATTCCTATGGAAATCCTACCCATTGTTCCTTTTCTCTCTCAGTATCCAAGTTACCTCACCAGGTAAGGTAAGGTAACATCGATCCTGTTATCACGATACATATTAACATTAATACTGTTATACCAAAAAAACTCAATTCCTCTCTTCACCAGCCATTTATTTGTAAATACACTCCCTAATTCCTTTCACTTCATCCTCACAACCAGCACAGGCTAACCCCGAAAGCTAAATTAAACCAAACATAACAAACACCACAAACACTCAGCCCTTTTAAATCCCCTTTTCCGCCGCTCCGCCCCCGAGGAAGCATCACCGCCCAAGCCCAGCCTCTCAACATGTCCTCGGCGGAACCAGGGCGGTTCTTCTGCACGGCCGGCCGGGGAATGGAGCTTTTCCTCGCCCGGGAGCTGCAGACACGGCTCGGAGCTACGGAGGTGAGCGGCGATGGGAGCTGGGAACCATCCGGTGGATTGAACTCTGTGGGGTTTGGTGGTGAGGATAAAATAGAAATAAGATCTGTCTAAAGCTGGGTTTCAGAGCGTGGGGGTGAGAAGCCTGCTAGGCTGCAAGACGCAGCTCAAAGCAGGTCAGAGAAGCAAAAGAGAGAGAGAGGCAAAAAGAGAGAGCGATTTGCCGTTTATAATACAATAAATCATCTTCTGTGTTGAATATTCTAATTCTCTTTAACCGATCTAAGACCCTATAACGTTTACACACAACCTATAAGAATCATCGCATTACCACACAGGGTTATATTTTGAATATTCTAATTCTCTTTAACCAATCTAGAACAAGCTATAAACCCTACAACATTTACATTGGTTTTTTTGTTTTTTTTTTGTAGACAAGCTGCAAACCCTACAACATTTACACACAACCTAGAAGAATCATCCCATTACCACACGGGGTTATATTTTGAATATTCTAACTCTCTTTAACCAATCTAAGACAAGCTATAAACCCTACAACATTTACATACAACCTATAAGCATCATCCCATTACCACACGGGGTTATAATTTGAATATTCTAATTCTCTTCAACCAATCTAAGACAAGCTGCAGACCCTACAACATTTACATACAACCTATAAGAATCATCCCATTACCACACGGGATTATATTTTGAATATTCTAATTCTCTTTAACCAATCCGGAACAAGCATCAAACCCTACAACATTTACATACAACCTGTAAGAATCATCCCATTACCACACGGGGTTATATTTTGAATATTCTAATTCTCTTTAACCAATCTAAGACAAGCTACAAACCCTACAACATTTAC
Source organism: Lichenostomus cassidix (assembly GCF_008360975.1). Classification (NCBI taxonomy): domain Eukaryota; kingdom Metazoa; phylum Chordata; class Aves; order Passeriformes; family Meliphagidae; genus Lichenostomus; species Lichenostomus cassidix. The sequence continues at coordinate 151,545,039 of NC_139482.1, read as the reverse complement.
ACACAACCTATAAGAATCATCCCATTACCATATGGGGTTATATTTTAAACCTTAAAAAACTGCTTTTTGGAACCTCTACCAGGCAGGCAGGGTCTGCTCTGCCCTTTGGACCTGCCTAAGCAGAGGGTATTTTTCTATCAAGAAGCAGAATTACCTTCAGTCAGCTATCTATATCTATCTATATCTATATCTATATCTATATCTATATCTATATCTATATCTAATCTATATCTATATATCTATATCTATATATCTATATCTATATCTATATCTATATCTATATCTATATATCTATATCTATATATCTATATATCTATATCTATATATCTATATCTATATCTATATCTATATATCTATATCTATATCTATATATATCTATATCTATATCTATATATCTATATCTATATCTATATCTATATCTACATGGAAAGTCATATATATGAAGACAATATACATATTGTCTTCTAGTTGTTCAGTAACTCAGAGCTTTTCCAGCATCTTTTTGCTGGGAAAAAAAAGCTAATCATAACGGCAATTATATTATAAAGCTTTCTTATTTCATCTTCTCCAACAGGCGGGGAATTGGGCTGTGCTCTGGCCAGGGGCTGAGGGATTTTCACCCCAAACCTCCCGTTTTGGTGTGAAATTTGTTCTTCCCTCTGTCAGGTGGAGAGCATTTCGGGGAAGGTGTTCTTCAGCACGGCGGCGGGGCTGGGCGAGCTGAGCCAGCTGAGGTCGGGGGAGAGGTTGTTCCTGCGGGTGAAGAAGCACAGAGCGCTGCCAGTGGCCAGGAACAAAGGTATATTCAATTTGAGTCCTAGTTGTGAAAGTTGAAGTGTTCATTTTGCTGTGTTTTCAACTTTTTTTAATCTGAGAAGGGCTTTTAAATTGGTTTTAATAGCTGTATTCCAGCTTGTGTTCTGCCGGCACTGAATGTATTATTTGTATTTTTGAGACTTGCCTGGTCCCAAAAAAGAGAAGAACAAAGAGCCAACCCTAAAATTAAAGTTTAGTTCTGGATCTCTTGTGTTCATTTTAATAGTAAATCTTATTTTCTGTTAGGCAAAGTGGATCCTGACCTATATCCTGTGTCACTTGAATGTTTAGTACATTATGTTCTTAGATTCATTAAATTCTTAGTTTCATTAGAAATCTAAGTTTCTAGTTTCATTAGAAACTTAGATTCCTTCTAAGCTTCACCTCCTTGAGTCATCATCTCTGTCAATATTAAAATGAGAATTTCAAGTTAGATGGGTTGCTATCTGCCTCCTGCTGGTGGTTGTTTATTTGGGAGATGACCTTCAGCTTTGAGGATCAAATTTGATCTAAAATTTTAAGTTGTGTGTCTTCTGGTGGGTATTGAGATCCCACTACTCCTGCCTGGTCCCAAAAAACAGAAGAACAAAGAGCCAACCCTAAAACCAAAGTTCAGCTCTGGATCTCTTGTGTTCATTTTAGCAGAAAATCTTATTTTCTGTTAAGCAAAGTGGATCCTGACCTATATTCTGTGTCACTTGAGTATTCAGTACATTATGTTCTTAGATTCATTAGATTCTTAGATTCATTAAATTCTTAGTTTCATTAGAAACTTAGATTCTTTCTAAGTCTCAGCTGCTTGAGTCATCCTCTCTGTCAATGTTAAAATGAGAATTTCAAGTTAGATGGATTGCTATCTGCCTCCTGCTGGTGGGTGTTTATTTGGGAGATGACCTTCAGCTTTGAGGCTCAAATTTGATCTAAAATTTTAAGCTGTGCTTTTTCTGGTGGGTATTGAGATCCCACTCCCCCTGCCTGGTCCCAAAAAAGAGAAGAACAAAGAGCCAACCCTAAAATTAAAGTTCAGGTCTGGATCTCTTGTGTTGGTTTTAACAGTAAATCTTATTTTCTGTTAGGCAAAGTGGATCCTGACCTATATCCTGTGTCACTTGAATATTCAGTACATTAGATTCATTAGATTCTTAGTTTCATTAACAAAAAGTCTTATTTTCTGTTAGGCAAAGTGGATCCAGACCTATATCCTGTGTCACTTGAATATTCAGTACATTAGATTCTTAGATTTTTAGTTTCATTAGAAACTTAGATTCCTTCTAAGTCTCAGCTGCTTGAGTCATCCTTTCTGTCAATATTAAAATGAGAATTTCAAGTTAGATGGATTGCTATCTGCCTCCTGCTGGTGGGTGTTTATTTGGGAGATGACCTTCAGCTTTGAGGATCAAATCTGATCTAAAATTCTAAGCTGTGTGTCTTCTGGTGGGTATTGAGATCCCACTCCCCCTGCCTGGTCCCAAAAAAGAGAAGAACAAAGAGCCAACCCTAAAATCAAAGTTCAGTCCTGGATCTCTTGTGTTCATTTTAACAAAAAGTCTTATTTTCTGTCAGGCAAAGTGGATCCTGACCTATATTCTGTGTCACTTGAATGTTTAGTACATTAGATTCATTAAATTCTTAGTTTCATTAGAAACTTAGATTCCTTCTGAGTCTCAGCTTTTTGAGTCATCAAGTCTGTCAATGTGAGAATTTGAATTTCAAGTCAGATGGATTGCTATCTGCCTCCTGCTGGTGGGTGTTTATTTGGGAGATGACCTTCAGCTTTGAGGCTCAAATTTGATCTAAAATTTTAATATGTGATGACCTTCAGCTTTGAGGCTCAAATTGAATCTAATTCTAAAATTTTAAGCTGTGCTGCTGGTTTCTGGATTCACACATGAATGAAATCTGAACACACTCACTCTGTAGGGAGATGAAATACCAAGGCTGAACTACTTAACCCTAAAATGCTTTTTTTTTTATCCTTCTAGGGAAAATGCTGCATGAGATTAAAAGCCTTGTGGTTGGGGAACCCAAACACTGGCTGGATATTCTCTCTGTCTGGAGAAAGCTTCATGGACATGAGGGGAAAAAAGATTCTGGAGAAAACCCTTTGCCTGTGAAGAGAAAATCAGAAGAAGATATAAACACTGCAAGTAAAAAGCAGAAAATGGAACAAGCTGAGGAATGTCAGGTGGAAGCTGCAGAGAGGATGAGCAATCAGGAGTGTTGGACTGAGAGTGAGATTTCCTCAGAACTCCTTTCCAAAGGCAGTGGAGAGAATCTGACTGTGAAAAATCATTTTAGCTTCACTTTCAGGGTGTCTTGTCGTTGCAGTGGAGCGATTGCCAAAATACTGACTCCACAGGTATGCTGAAGATTTTGTGTTCTCAAAGAATTTACCAAAGGTTTAAAAAAAAATTTAAAATTATTTAGAGATTTGTAGTTTGTCGTTTCAGCTGTGTTGTTCAATTCTGGAATAATTGAACAATTGATAATAATTGAATTGATAATAATTGAACAATTGAATAATTGAACAATTGAACAATTGATCTAAGCTTTTCCTATATTTTCTCACAAGTCCCTTAACCTGCATTCACCTTAAAATACAAATTCTGTTTTTAATTTCTGCACATTATCACCCTTAATTTTTTTTCAAATCAATATCTTTTATTGAGGATGAGCAAAAAGATAAGTTTTGAGGTGTCTGAGGAGTGATTAAATAAGTTTACAGCTATTTAAAGGAGCCAAACTCCTCTCAGTTGTGGCAGGCAGTGTAGAAAAAAAAGGCTAAAAACCAGAATTTGCAGCTTCAGATGCCTCTGGTTGGGTATTGGGGAGAATTTATTCTTCAGCAATGCAGCCTTGGGATGAATTTTGGGAGAAATGGAGCTTCTTTTCCTTGGAGAAGAATTCTTTTCCTTGGAAAAGAATGGTGGCAAAGAGACCTTCAGAAATCTGAAATTCCATCCACTCTCCTTCCCCTCTCTGTAGGTTTCTTTTACTTGAAGGTAACAGTAGTTTAGATTTTTATTCCTAGATTTTTTTTTCCCCTTGGTGAGGTGGGACAAAAGAGTCTTTCCTTAAATTTGTGCTTTAAAAAATTGTGCTTCCCTTAAATGTTTGCTGTGTTTGAACTCTCATAATCTGAAGGTAATCAGAACTTTCTAGATAAAATGAAAAAATTGAGTTGTAATTGTGCATTCCTGGGTTTTCTCCTGGGCCATCTGCTTTAGAACCGTTGGGAAATATTTTAGGATTTAGGATTCTGAACTGGTGGCAATCACAGAATATTCTGAGTGGGAAGGATCAAGTCCAACTCAAGTGAATATTTTGTTGTGACTTGAATTTCAGCCTCTCTTGCTCCAGTTGAGTGTGAATTCTGTGAGTTGTCAGGCATTGAATCTTCCTTTTCCCCCAGGGATTTCTGAGGCTTGTCCACCCAAACCTGCAATCTGCATTTTCCTCATTTCTGAGCTTTTTAATTCCCTTTTTTTTCCTGCAGGAGATTGGAAGAGCCATCGGTGTAACACTGGTGAAGCAGTTTGGGTGGAATGTGGATCTGAGGAATCCTGACCTCGAGGTGATGCTGCTCATCTGCCTCTTGATGCTTCCAGAATCTTCCCTGACATCTTCTCTTTTGTCCTCTTCTCCTTTTTCCCACCTTTTCCTGATGCCTTGAGGATTTTAACTTCTATATTTTTCGTGCATCTTTAATTTTAGTGTATAATTTTGGAGTCTAGATAGGATTCTAAGCTGCTTTTTCTCAGCATTTTTAGAGAAAAAAATTCCTCTAAGCTTGGAATTCAAGGACAGTTTATTTTCTCAAGCCCCAAAATATGTAAAAAACAGTGAATTGGGGGAAGAAAACTTGGAATAATTGACATTATTACCTGAAACTGTAATTTTTCTTGTGAAACTATTCAGGTGCTGAGGACTGTTAGTTTGGTTTGGTTTAGTTTTTTTTGTTTGTTTTGTTGTTGTTTGGTGTTTTTTATAAAATTATTATTACTTTTTTTTCTTTATTTGGGTGAATATATATATTTAATATATTATTTAATATATATAAAATATATATTTAATATATATTAAATATATTTAATGTATATTAAATATATAATATATAAAATATATATTATATATATTTTATATATATTATATATATAAAGTATATATATTAAATATATATTAAATATATTTAATATATATTAAATATATATTTAATATATATTTAATACAATAGTGAATCATATTCTCCCACTTGGAGCAAATGGATTTATAACTAAAAATTCCCATGCTGTGCTACAAAAAAATAAGTTCCTCTCTAAAGTGACATTCAGATTATCCAAGTGGGATTTCTTCCAATGAATTGTTTATAATGTGCATTTTTGTTCTTAAAAACTAAGATCAGAAGTTTCTAGAAGCATCTGGGTTTGGTTTCAATGAGCTAAAGTTATTTAACACTTTAAAATGTTGATTTTTATTTCCTCTTTCAGATCTTTGTCCACCTGAATGACATTCACTCTGTGGTGGGAATTCCTTTATTCAGGTAAACTTTCTCCCCACCTGATTTATCTTGGCAGAATCAGAACTTTTTCTGGTGAAAATTTCTAAATCTTCCTGTCCATCATGAATATTTCTCTTTATTGGTTTGATTTTTTTGGGTCAAATTAGTTTTGTGATCTTCCTGCAGCTTAATTCACCTTACAGCGAATTATGATTAAAAACAAACTCTATTTTCTGTCTCTCACTAGATTCATTTATTCTTTGATCAGCTTTTCTGGGTGATTCTACTGGTTTTTTTCACTGAAATTTATTTTTTTTAATTTATTTTTTGCTGCCTGCAGGCTTCCCCTGGCAAACAGAGACTACATCAGGACAGCAGGACTGCGCTCAACGGTCGCTTGGGCCATGGCATCTCTGGCTGAAATCAGTGTCAGTGGATAAAAAATCAACCCTTTTTTGGGTTTTTTGGGGTTTTTTGGGGTTTTTTGGGGTTTTTTGGGGTTTTTTGGGTTGCATTCATCCGAGGGAATTTCACAGATTAGTTTGGTGCTGATACCTGCCAGCAGTCAGTGTAAAATTTCCTCAGAGCTGGATGGATTTGATGCATTTTTGTTGCTTTTTTCAGCCTTAAAATAAAATTTCAGATCATTTTTAGCATGGGAGGTAATTAAAAATGAATTTTTTTGGAATTCTAGGGGCAGTTATGGTAGAATATCCACTAAAGATTTGGATAGATTTTAGGAAATTAGCATAATTGATAAAAAGCACCAATTAGGAGGACAAGTTTATACAATTCTCCATCCTTTGGAGTTTTCCACCTTTGGCACTAGCTGGACTTGATGAAAATTGAAGATTTTCTTCTCAAATTTGAAGAATTGAGATAGGATTGGACCTTTTGCCCTCCAGGGATTTGGAATTTTGGAATATATTTGGAGTTTTTAGCTGGGATTGATGCATTTTTGTTGCTTTTTTCAGCCTAAAAATAAAATTTGAGATAATTTTTAGCATGGGAGGTAATTCAAAAATGAATTTTTATTGGAGTTCTAGGGGTAGTTATGGTAGAATATCCACTAAGGATTTGGATAGGATTTAGGAAATTAGGATAATTGATAAAAAGCACCAATTAGGAGGACAAATTTATACAATTCTCCCTCCTTTGGAGATTTCCACCTTTGGCACTAGCTGGACTTGATGAAAATTGAAGATTTTCTTCTCAAATTTGAAGAATTGAGATAGGATTGGACCTTTTGCCCTCCAGGGGATTTGGAATTTTGGAATCTGTTTGGAGTTTTTAGCTGGGATTGATGCACTTTTGCTGCTTTTTTCAGCCTAAAAATCAAATTCCAGATCACTTTTAGCATGGGAGGTAATTTAAAAAATGAATTTTTTTGGAGTTCTAGGGGCAGTTATGGAAGAATAGCCACAAAATACAGTTGGATAAGTTTTAGGAAATTAGCATAATTGATAATAACACCAATTATACTAATTTATACAATTATTACAACTTTGGAGTTTCAGCTTTTTCACCTGGACTTGTTGAAAATTGAAGATTTTCTTTCAGATATTCAGTAAAATCTCCATCCCTCTGGAAGAATTGAGATAGGATTGGACCTTTTCCCCTCCAGGGATTGGAATTTTGGAATATGTTTGGAGTTTTTAGCTAGGGAAAAGTACAAATATATAGAAAAAAAGGCAAAAATCATCCATCATCACTGCCTGTAATGAAGATTTTGATGATTTTTGCTCCATTCCTTTACAAGGGATTTAATAGAAAACTATAATACTAATAATAATACAATTATACTAATAATAATACAATTATTACAATAATAACACAATTATACTAATAATAACACAATTATACTAATAATAATACAATTATACTAATAATAACACAATTATACTACTAATAATACAATTATACTACTAATAACACAATTATACTAATAATAATACAATTATACTAATAATAATACAATTATTACTAATAATAATACAATTATACTAATAATAACACAATTATACTAATAATAACACAATTATACTAATAATAACACAATTATTACAATAATAACACAATTATACTAATAATAACACAATTATACTAATAATAATACAATTATTACAATAATAACACAATTATACTAATAATAATACAATTATACTAATAATAATACAATTATACCAATAATAATACAATTATACTAATAATAATACAATTATACTAATAATAATACAATTATTACAATAATAACACAATTATACTAATAATAACACAATTATACTAATAATAACACAATTATACTAATAATAACACAATTATACTAATAATAACACAATTATACTAATAATAATACAATTATACTAATAATAATACAATTATACTAATAATAACACAATTATACTAATAATAACACAATTATACTAATAATAATACAATTATACTAATAATAACACAATTATACTAATAATAACACAATTATACTAATAATAACACAATTATACTAATAATAATACAATTATACTAATAATAATACAATTATTACAACAATTCCTGGCAATTTCAGCAATTATTTTTCACCTGCACTGGTTGAAATATTAAAGATATTTTAACCCACTGGTTCAGATATTCAGTGGGAAAATCTCCATCCCTCTGGAAGTTTTGAACTGGGAAAGGAATCTGTTTAACTTGGGATGCAGAAAAGTAGAAAAAAAGGTTAAAAATATATAGAAAAAAGGGAAAAATCATCCATCATCACTGCCTGTAATGAAGATTTTGGTGATTTTTGCTCCATTCCTTTACAAGGGATTTAATAGAAAACTATAATACTAATAATAATACAATTATACTAATAATAACACAATTATACTAATAATAATACAATTATACTAATAATAATACAATTAAAACAATAATAATACAATTATACTAATAATAATACAATTATACTAATAATAATACAATTATACTAATAATAATACAATTATACTAATAATAATACAATTATTACAATAATAACACAATTATACTAATAATAACACAATTATACTAATAATAACACAATTATACTAATAATAACACAATTATACTAATAATAACACAATTATACTAATAATAATACAATTATACTAATAATAATACAATTATTACAATAATAATACAATTATACTAATAATAATACAATTATACTAATAATAACACAATTATACTAATAATACAATTATACTAATAATAACACAATTATACTAATAATAACACAATTATACTAATAATAATACAATTATACTAATAATAATACAATTATAACAATAATAATACAATTATACTAATAATAATACAATTATACTAATAATAATACAATTATACTAATAGAATTATACTAATAATAACACAATTATACTAATAATAACACAATTATACTAATAATACAATTATTACAACAATTCCTGGCAATTTCAGCAATTATTTTTCACCTGCACTGGTTGAAATATTAAAGATATTTTAACCCACAGGTTCAGATATTCAGTGGGAATATTTCCATCCCTCTGGCAGCTTTGGGATGCAATTTTTTTTAAATTATTTTGAATTTTTTGACATTTTTTTTCAGGCTGGTGCCCTGGTGTTGGATCCCATGTGTGGATTAGGAACAATTCTCCTGGAAGCTGCCAAGGAGTGGCCTGTGAGTATCCCAGGAGTAACTGGAAATTAGCTTAATTGGGCTTTTAATTGGTTTTTTTCTGCCAATTAAATCAAAATTTATTGGTGGGAAAGTGAAGTCAAACTATTCTTTTAGGTAGTTGTTGAAAGAGATTTGCAGCAAAGCAGTTCTGATTGATAAAATCAATTTATTTGACAAATTTAGATTTATAAAATGAATAAAATAAATAATTTGGTGTTAACAAAATTTTCTTTTTTCTCTCTGAACAGGAATATTTATTTTATAAATTTATATTTATAAAATTTATATTTATATTTATAAAATTAATAAAATAAATCACCTGGGTGTGAACAAAATTTCTTTTTTCTCTTTGAACAGGAATATTTATTTTACAAATTTAGATTTATAAAATCAATAAAATAAATCACCTGGGAGTTCACAAAATTTTCTTTTTTCTCTCTGAACAGGAATATTTATTTTACAAATTTATATTTATAAAATGATAAAAATTTGCAGCAAGGCAGTTCTGATCTATAAAATCAATTTATTTTACAAATTTAGATTTATAAAATGAATAAAATAAACAATTTGGTGTTAACAAAATTTCCTTTTTTCCCTCTGAGCAGGAATATTTATTTTACAAATTTAGATTTATAAAATGAATAAAATAAACAATTTGGTTGTGAACAAAATTTCCTTTTTTCCCCTCTGAGCAGGAAGCCTTTTACTGGGGTGTTGATATCAATAATTCCCAATTACAAGGTGCAAATGAGAATATTAAAGCTGCAGGTTTAATGGAGAAAATCGAATTACTTCAAGCTTCTGTGAAAGGTATGTCTGTAGGATTTTTAAAATTTTTTTATTGTATTTTTTGGATTGGAAAAATCCCCAAAAAACACAAAAAACACTCTGTGGTGTTTAATGCTGCTGAAGGAATATTTATTTCTTCTTCCTCCAATGGAATTAACTCCAATTTTACCAATAAAAACTGTAATTTTCCAGCATTTCTGGTAAAAATGTGAATTTTCCGTACAAAGAATATGAACCACGTGAGAGTTTTTTGTGGTTTTCTGCAACACAACCAGGAAAAATCCAAATAAAATGAACTTAAATTTACTTTTTTTAAAAATTTTTTTTAAATTTACCAGGTGAGTCATGCTGAGAACTCACTGAGCTCAGCTGAATTGTTCATTATTTTGCATTAAAAATATTTTAAATTATGATATCTGGAATCTGTTTGGTCTTAATTCACAAGAAAGTAATAATTTCATGACTTTATTCTGGAGCTCAAAGCATGAAGTTCAATTATCCCTAAATTAAATTCAAGCTGGTTTTCTCTAAACATGAGTGGTGAAATGTGAATATTTTTTTTTTTTACCTCAAAGTATTTATTTCTTACCATTCTGGTAAATTTTTTATAAAAAAATTTTAAAAATTAAAAAAAAAAAAATTAAAATTTTTTATAATTTTTTTTTTAAAAATAAAAATATAGCTTTATTTCTTCCTCAAAAGCTGTGTTTGAGTTTGATTTTTAGATTAATGAAGATTATTATTAATCTTCATTAATAATATTAATAATCAGGTTTATTAATAATCAGGTTTTTCTAAAATGAACAAATACAATTTAATTTGCAGATAAAATCGTTTCTGCTCACAAACTCAGCAATTCTTTTGCATTTTGCTGAATTATTTCCGTGATTTAAGAAGTTCTCTGGGTTGAAAAGCAGCAATTAATTTGGAATTAATTAATTGCTACGACTGGAAACAACAGAAAACATCATCAAGGGCAGGAAATCTGCAAACTAAACCAAGTTTTTGTATTTTTCTGTATTTTTCTGTATTATTTTCTGTATTTTTCTGTGGTTTTCTGGATTTTCCATATTTTTCTGGATTCTTCTGTATTTTCCGTATTTTCTGTATTTTTCTGTATTTTTCTGTATTTTTCTGTATTTTTCACATTTTCCGTATTTTCTGTATTTTTCTGTATTTTTTCCGTATTTTTCCGTATTTTTCTGTATTTTTCAGTATTTTCCATATTTTCTGTTTTTCCATATTTTCTGTATTTTCTGTATTCTTCTGTTTTCCTGTATTTTCCATATTTTCCTGTATTTTCTGTATTTTTCTGTATTTTCTGTTTTTTCCGTATTTTTCCGTATTTTCCTGTACTTTCCGTATTTTCTGTACTTTCCGTATTTTCTGTATTTCCTGTATTTTCCTTATTTTCTGTATTTTCCGTATTTTCTGCATTTTCTGCATTTTTCTGTATTTTTTGCATTTTTCTCGATTTTTCCGTATTTTCTGTATTTTTCTGTATTTTCCATGTTTTCTATATTTTTCTGTATCTTCCTGTATTTTTCCGTGTTTTCCGTATTTTTCTGTATTTTCCATATTTTCTGTACTTTCCGTATTTTTCTGTATTTCCTGTATTTTCTGAATTTTTCCATATTTTCTTTATTTTCTGTATTTTTCTGTATTTTTCTGTATTTTTCTGTATTTTTTGTATTTTTCTGTATTTTCTGCATTTTTCTGCATTTTTCTGTATTTTTCTGTATTTTCCTGTATTTTTCTGCTTTTTCTGCATTTTTCTATATTTTTCCGTATTTTCCGTAGTTTCTGTATTTTCCGTATTTTCTGTATTTTTCTGTATTTTTCTGTGTTTTTCTGTATTTTTCTGTATTTTCCGTATTTTCCGTATCTTTCCATATTTTTCTGTATTTTCTGTATTTTCCTGTATTTTCTGTATTTTCCGTATTTTTATGCATCTTCCTGTATTTTTCTGTATTTTCTGTATTTTCCGTATTTTTATGTATTTTTTCCGTATTTTCCTGTATTTCTCTGTATTTTCTGTATTTTCTGAATTTTTCTGAATTTTTCTGTATTTTGTGTATTTTCTGTATTTTTCGTATTTTTCTGTATTTTCCTTATTTTCCGTATTTTTCCATATTTTCTGTATTTTCCTGTATTTTCTGCATTTTCCGTATTTTCTGTATTTTCCTGTATTTTCCGTATTTTCCGTATTTTCTGTACTTTCCGTATTTTTCTGTATTTCCTGTATTTTCCTTATTTTCTGTATTTTCCTTATTTTCTGTATTTTCCGTATTTTCTGCATTTTCTGCATTTTTCTGTATTTTTTGCATTTTTCTCGCTTTTTCCGTATTTTCTGTAATTTCTGTATTTTCTGTATTTTCCGTATTTTTCTGTATTTTCCATATTTTTCTGTATTTTTCTGTATTTTTCCGTATTTTCCATATTTTCTGTGTTTTTCTGTATTTTTCCGTATTTTCCATATTTTTCTATATCTTCCTGTATTTTTCTGTATTTTCTGTATTTTTCTGTATTTTCTGTATTTTCCATATCTTCCATTTTCCCATATTTTCTGTATTTTCCGTATTTTCTGTATTTTCTGTATTTTTTGTATTTTCTGTATCTTCCTGTATTTTTCTGTATTTTCTCTATTTTTCTGTATTTTTCCGTATTTTCCGTATTTTCTGTATTTTCCATATTTTCTCTATTTTTCTGTATTTTCCATATTCATTTTCTGTATTTTCTAGATTTTTTCCCCTCTATTTTTCGGGATTTTTCTGGATTTCCTGTCTTTTTCTGTAATTTCCATATTTTCTGTATTTTTCTTTATTTTCTGTATTTTCCGCATTTTCCGCATTTTCCGCATTTTCCGCATTTTCCGTATTTTCCACATTTTCCATTTTTTCCGTATTTTCCCCATTTTTCAAAACCAAAAATCTCCTTTTCTCTCCAGCTTTACCATTTTCTCCCGAGACCTTCGACAGCATCATTTCAGACCTTCCTTTTGGGAAAAAATTCAAAATCACAAACGACAACCAACTGCCAGACATCCTCCAGGACATGCAGAGGTGGGTGAAACTTCAAATTTCAAATTTAAAATTTAAAATTTTCCCAAATTTGGGATTTGGATGGAAATGGAAATTCAATCACCTCCAGATTTCCTTGATTCCAACCCAAAATTTCATTGATTTATTCTATAATTTAACCTGTGGAAATCTGAATTTTTGATTTCTCCTTCAGAATTTTATTTTTTGTCTTGAGAGCTTTGAGTGGAAATGGCTCAGAAATCCTCTTTGCAAGGCGTGATGGTGAAATAAAAAGCATTAAAATCCACATTTAATATACAATTTTCACTTCAAACATCCAAAAAAACCCAAAAGAACAACTAAACTGAACAGAAAAAAAATTTTTAAAAAGTTTTTTTGTCAAATCCACATTAACATCACAACACAAAAAAAGACAAAAATCACACAAAATCCACTTTCAACACAAATCCTTCACTACCATTCCGCTTTAAAAACATAATTTAATACTTAATAAATATTTAAATTTACATTAATGATATTAATAATTAATTTATTATATTACTAGTTAAATTAATAAATATTTCAATATTTAATCCAAGTATTAAATAAATATTGAAATTAATCATTTCAACCAATTCCCACTCAAAAATTCCCTTTATGGAACTTTTAACTTCTAATGTGGCTAAATTCTAAATTGTGAGGTAGGAATAAATTAATAAAACTAATTACTTAATGAGTAAAAATTAATTAATTTGACTGAATTCCCTAAGGATTTGAGGTTCTCAGTCCTTCAGAGAAGAAGAATTTCTCCAGAAGAAACTTAATAAATAATTTCTCTATTTTAAAGAATTTCTTCTTAAATGAGGCTTAGAGTTGAGTTTACAAAATATGTTCTGGAGAGATTTTGTGATTTTTCTCTCTGATTTTTTCTGATTTTTCCCTCTGAATTTTTTTCCCTCTGATTTTTCCTTGTGATATTTTTCCCTCTGATTTTTTTCTTGTGATTTTTCCTTGTGATTTTTCCCCTCTGATTTTCCTTCTGAATTTTTTTCCCTCTGATTTTTTTTCTGTGATTTTTCCCTCTGAATTTTCCATGATTTTCCCCTCTGATTTTTCCTTTGATTTTCCCTCTGAATTTTTCCCTCTAACTTTTTTCCCTCTGATTTTCCCCTCTGATTTTTTTCCCTGATTTTTCCCTCTGAATTTTTCCCTCTGATTTTTTTTCCCTCTGGTTTTTCCCTCTAATTTTTCCTCTGATTTTTTTCCCTGATATTTTCTCTCTAATTTTTTTTCCCTCTGAATTTCCCTCTGATTTCCCCACTGAATTTTCCCCTCTAAATTTTTCCCTCTGATTTTTTCTGACTTTTCCCTCTAATTTTTTTCCCTCTGATTTTTCCCGTCTGATTTTCCCTCTGATTTTTTTTTGCTCTGAATTTTCCCTCTGAATTTTCCCTCTGAATTTTCCCCTGTGATTTTTTCCTGTGGATTTTTCCCTCTGATTTTTCCCTCTGATTTTCCCCTGTGATTTTCCTTGTGATTTTTTTCCCTGTGATATTTTTCCCCTCTGATTTTTCCTTCTGATTTTTTTCCCCTGTGATTCTTCCCTGTGATTTTTCCCTATGATTTTTCCCTCTGAATTTTTCCCTGTGATTTTTCCCTGTGATTTTCCCCTCTGATTTTTCCCTGTGACTTTTTCCCTCTGATTTTCCCCTCTGATTTTTCTGATTTTTTTCCCCTCTGATTTTTCCCTCTGATTTTTCCCTCTGAATTTTTTTTCCTCTGATTTTCCTTGTGATTTTCCCTCTGATTTTTCTCTTTTATTTTTTCTCTCTGATTTTCCGCTCTGAATTTTTTTTCCCTCTGAATTTTTCCCTCTAAATTTTTCCCTCTATTTTTTTTCCCTCTGAATTTTTCCCTCTGATTTTTCCCTTTTATTTTTTCCCTGTGTTTTTTCTCTCTGATTTTTCCCTCTGATTTTTTCCCTCTATTTTTTTTTCCCTCTAATTTTTCCCTGTTATTTCTTCCCTGTGATTTTCCCCTCTGATTTTCCCTTTTATTTTTTTCCTCTGATTTTTCCCTTTGATTTTTCCATCTAATTTTTCCCTCTGATTTTCCCTCTGATTTTTTTCCTTTTATTTTTCCCTCTAATTTTTTTCCCTCTGATTTTTTTCCCTGTGATTTTTCCTGTGATTTTTCCCTGCTTTTTCCCTCTGATTTTTCCCTCTAATTTTTTCCCTCTGATTCTTCCCTGTGGATTTTTCCCTCTGATTTTTCCCTTTTATTTTTTTCCTCTGATTTTTCCCTGTGAATTTTTTTCCCTCTGATTTTTTTCCCTTCTGATTTTCCCATCTGATTTTTCCCCTCTGATTTCCCCTCTGATTTCCCCTCTGATTTTCCCTCTGATTTTCCCCTCTGAATTTTTTTTCCCTCTGATTTTCCCCTCTGATTTTTCCCTGTGATTTTTCCCTGTGATTTTTCCCTCTGATTTTTCTGATTTTTTTCCCCTCTGATTTTTCCCTCTAATTTTTTTCCCTCTGAATTTTTTTCCCCTCTGATTTTTTCCCTCTGAATTTTTCCCTCTAATTTTTTTTCCCTCTGATTTTTCCCTCTGATTTTCCCCTCTGAATTTTTTCCCTCTGATTTTTCCCTCTGAATTTTTTTCCCTGTGATTTTCCTTGTGATTTTCCCTCTCATTTTTTTTCCCTCTGATTTTCCTCTCTGATTTCCCCTCTGAATTTTCCCTCTAAATTTTTCCCTCTGATTTTTCTCTCTGATTTTTCCCTTTTTTTCCCCTCTGAATTCTTTTCCCTCTGATTTTTTCCCTCTGATTTTTCCTGTGATTTTTCCCCTGTGATTTTCCCTCTGATTTTTCCCCTGATTTTCTTTCCCCTGTGATTTTTCCCTCTTTTTTTCCCTCTGATTTTTTCCCTGTCATTTTTCCGTCTGATTTTTCCCTCTGAACTTTTTCCCTGTGATTTTTCCCCTTATTTTTTTTCCATGTGATTTTTTCCCTGATTTTTCCCTCTGAATTTTTTTCTCCTCTAATTTTCCCTCTGATTTTTCCCCAGCCTGCTCCGCGTCGGAGGAACTCTCATCCTGCTGCTCAACCACAATCTCCACCAACTCCTCAATCATTTCCCCAAAAATTCTACTGGAAATGATTCTCCAGATCCCAAAAAAACCCTGAAAAATGGAAATTCCTCCTCTTGGACCAACGGTGGTGAAAAATCCTTCAGATTTTTGGTGCCAGAAGGTGTTTTTGGGGTCAGCCTGGGCAAAACTGATGCTTTCATCCATAAATTCAGGAAAATTTCTCCTCCTGATGGGAATTGGGAGCTGAAAGGAACTTAAATCCTGAAATATTTCAACCTGACTGGGTGGAAATGTTAGAAAAACACAAATTTAAAATTTTTTATGTATTATTTTTATAGAAATTTATTCAGTTTTTGCGCTAGAAAAAGGGAATTAAAGTTTTTTTTTCCCCAATTTTTCCTCTTTTGATTGTATAAAATAACCTGAAAAATCTGATAAAATCCATATTTGATGGAATTATTCTCTCAGAAAACACAAATTTCAAATTTTTTATAGATCATTTTTATGTAAATTTATTCAGGTTTGGCGCTAGAAAAAGGGAATTAAAGTTTTTTTTCCGAGTTATTTTTCCTCTTTTAATTGTATAAAATATCTGAAAAATCTGATAAAATCCATATTTGGATTTGGATTTGGAATTATTCTCTCAGAAAACACAAATTTCAAACTTTTTATGTATCATTTTTATATAAATTTATTCAGGTTTTGCACTAGAAAAAGGAAATTAAAGTTTTTTTTCCTCTTTTGGTTGTATAAAAGACCTGAAAAATCTGATAAAATCCATATTTGATGGAATTATTCTCTCAGAAAACACAAATTTCAAATTTTTTATAGATCATTTTTATATCAATTTATTCAGGTTTGGCGCTAGAAAAAGGAAATTAAAGTTTTTTTTCCCCCATTTTTCCTCTTTTAGTTGTATAAAATACCTGAAAAAATCTGATAAAATCCATATTTGGATTTGGATTTGGAATTATTCTCTCAGAAAACACAAATTTCAAATTTTTTATGGATCATTTTTATATCAATTTATTCAGGTTTGGCACTAGAAAAAGGGAATTAAAGGTTTTTTTCTGAGTTATTTTTCCTCTTTTAATTGTATAAAATAACCTGAAAAATCTGAGAAAATCCATATTTAGATTTGGATTTGGAATTATTCTCTCAGAAAACACAAATTTCAAATTTTTTATAGATCATTTTTATATAAATTTATTCAGGTTTGGCGCTAGAAAAAGGGAATTAAAGTTTTTTTCCCCCAATTTTTCCTCTTTTAGTTGTATGAAAGACCTGAAAAATCTGATAAAATCCATATTTGATAGAATTATTCTCTCAGAAAACACAAATTTCAAATTTTTTATAGATCATTTTTATATCAATTTATTCAGGTTTTGCACTAGAAAAAGGGAATTAAAGTTTTTTTTCCCCCATTTTTCCTCATTTGATTGTATAAAATATCTGAAAAATCTGATAAAATCCATATTTGGATTTGGATTTGGAATTATTCTCTCAGAAAACACAAATTTCAAATTTTTTATAGATCATTTTTATGTAAATTTATTCAGGTTTTGCACTAGAAAAAGAGAATTAATTTTTTTCCCGATTTTTCCTCATTTGATTGTATAAAATACCTGAAAAATCTGATAAAA
Organism: Lichenostomus cassidix; assembly: GCF_008360975.1. NCBI lineage: Eukaryota > Metazoa > Chordata > Aves > Passeriformes > Meliphagidae > Lichenostomus > Lichenostomus cassidix. The sequence continues at coordinate 151,527,501 of NC_139482.1, read as the reverse complement.
TCCATATTTGATGGAATTATTCTCTCAGAAAACACAAATTTCAAATTTTTTATAGATCATTTTTATATCAATTTATTCAGGTTTGGCACTAGAAAAAGGGAATTAAAGTTATTTTTCCTCATTTGATTGTATAAAATATCTGAAAAATCTGATAAAATCCATATTTGGATTTGGATTTGGAATTATTCTCTCAGAAAACACAAATTTCAAATTTTTATAGATCATTTTTATATATAAAAATACATAAAAATATAAATAATCATCTGATAAAATCCATATTTTACAGAATTATTCTCTCTGCACAGCCAGGCTGTGGGAGGATGATTTCTGTGGCCAAAAAATAAAATATTTCAGGAAAATCAAATTTATTTTTACTCATTTTCTCATTGTTCTTAGGTGGAGGAAAACAAATATAGTTATAAATACAGTTATATCTATACAGACATATAGATATAAATACAGATATAAATACAGATATAAATAAAGATATAAATACAGATATAAATAAAGATATAAATACAGATATATAGATAAATACAGTTACATCTCTATAGACATTCTATAGATATAAATACAGATATAAAGGGTTTTAAAATGCAAATGCAACTTTTATATCTATCAATTAAAGAATAAATGGCTCAAAAATAGGACCTCTGTGAAGGAAATAGAAATAAAAATAGAAATAGAATGGAATGGAATAGAATAGAATGGAATAGAATGGAATGCAATAGAATATAATAGAAATGGAATAGAATGAATTAGAATAGAATGGAATGGAATGGAATAGAATAGACTAGAATAGAATAGAATGGAATAGAAATGGAATAGAATGAATTAGAATAGAATGGAATAGAATAGAATAGAATAGAATAGAATAGAATAGAATAGAATAGGAATAGAATGAATTAGAATAGAATGGAATGGAATGGAATGGAATAGAAGAGAATTGGAATAGAATAGAATTGGAATAGAATAGAAATGGAATGGAATAGAATGAATTAAAATTAGAATAGAATAGAATAGAATAGAATTAGAATAGAATAGAATTGGAATAGAATAGAATTGTAATAGAAATGGAATGGAATAGAATGAATTAGAATAAAATAGAAATGGAATGGAATGGAATAGAATAGAATGGAATAGGATAGAATGGAACAGAATAGAACGGAATGGAATGGAATGGAATGGAATGGAATGGAATGGAATAGAATAGAACAGAAATGGAATAGAATAGAATAGAAAAGGAATGGAATGGAACGAATTAGAATAGAATTGAAATGGAATAGAATACAATAGAATACACTAGAATGAATTAGAACAGAACAGAACGGAATAGAATAGAATAGAATAGAATAGAATAGAATGGAATAGAATGGAATAGAAATGGAATAGAATGAATTAGAATGGAATGGAATGGAATAGAATAGAATGGAATGGAATAGAATTAGAATATAAATGGAATGGAATAGGATAGAATAGAATAGAATAGAATGGAATAGAATAGAATGGAATAGAATAGAATAGAATAGAATAGAATAGAATAGAATGGAATAGAATAGAATGGAATAGAATGGAATGGAATAGAAATTGAATGGAATAGAATAGGATAGAATAGGCTAGAACAGAATTAGAAATGAAATGGAATGGAATAGAATAGAATAGAATAGAATAGAATAGAATAGAATAGAATGGAATAGAATGGAATAGAATAGAACGGAACAGAATAGAATAGAATAGAATAGAATAGAATATTAGAAGATTCTGAGTTTTTCCCTCATTTAACACTCCGACACTTCCTGCTGCCATCTGGTGGTGAAACCGAAGCACTGCAGCCGCTCTATGGGAACGCCACACTCAAGATGGCGGCTCAGGCGCCAGCGACTCTGACCTTCCCAAGATGGCGACCGAGCACGCATGCGCTTTTCGGGACGCCTCTGCAGGACCTCCCTCCTCAGAAAGGTGTCTTCCCGCCTGCCTGAGCCCGAGCCACACCCCGCGCTTGCGGCATGAACTGCGCGGCGCTTTCCGGTGTGGAGACACGGATGGAGGGAGAGCAGAGCCGGGGAACAGCCGCCTTGCTAAGGCTCGGTGCCGTTTTACCGAGCGAACCGAAGATAACGGCGCGGCCTGGAGTGGCTCCGGTCAGCACCCAACATGGCGGCGCCGGGCGGGAGTCACCGGCTGCCACACCAAACATGGCGCCCGGCATGAGCTTAATTTGACCTTCCAAATATGGCGCCCCCGCCCCTCAGAAAGGACCCCTCCCCTCAGAGAGGCGTCCATTCAGCTGCCTGACTCCACCCCGACGCCGCGCTTTTCAGCGCGATTTCCCGCCGCGTTTCCCGGTGTGGGGATAGCGATGGTTGGATCAGCGGCGCTGAGGATTGACGGCAGGCGGGCGAGAACCGGGCGGGCAGCGGCGTGAGGCGGGCAGGCAGCGACAGGCAGCGGCGCGGACAGCTCTGTCCCGGCCGCCCTCACGACGAGGACCCGCCGGTACCGGAGCGATCTCCCGTCCCTCAACACCTCCCCGGCCCGGGAATGGCCTGAAAACACAAAATATCCACAAAATAACCCTCACCGGAGCTCCTTCTTCGCGAGCGGCGTTTCCCACACGCTCGGGGAGGAGTTCATTAGGCACTTCTTAATTAATTAACGGCTAATTAACGGTCGTGAGGGCAGCTCCCGGCAAGGAGCGCTTGCCGCAGCAATCCCGGCGGTTTTGGAGGTCGGGAACGCTGTGGGAATGTTCAAAAATCAGTGTATTTTTTTTTAAGAGAGCCACCGAGGAGTGTTGGAAGAAAATAAATACTATTGCCGATCTCCTGTCAGCGTCTTTGCCTTTCGGGATGGTTCCGAGGTGGTAAATTAACTCCGTGAGGAGATTTTGCCGCCGTTTTCGGTCGTGTGGCGGAATTCGGCAGAATCCTTGAGATTTTATGCGGCAGGGAAGAGAAATTCGGCTGGTTTTCGGTTCGGCTGGGTTCGGATAAACTCGGGTAGGTTCGGCTGGGTTCGGCTGAACTCGGCTAGATTCGGGTCAGCTCGGCTAGATTCGGCTAAACTCGGCAAAGTTTGGCTAAACTCGCCTAGAGTCGACAATATTCGGCTAAACTCGGTTAGGTTCGGACAGACTCGTCCGGGTTCGGCTGAGCTCGGCTTGGTTCGGCTGGGCTCGGGTAAATTCGGCTAAACTTGGTTGGGTTCAGCTAAACTCAGGTAAGTTCGGCTGAGCTCGGCTGGATTCGGGTCAACTCGGTTAGATTCGGCTGAGCTCGGCTGGGCTCGGCTAAACTCGGCTAGATTCAGCTGAAATCGGCTGGGTTTGGTTAAACTCGGGTAAATTCGGCTATATTCGGCTGGGTTCGGCTGAACTCGGCTGGGTTCGGCTGAACTCGGGTAGGATCGGCTAAACTTGGCTAGATTGAGCTGAAATCGGCTCGGTTCGGATAAACTCGGCTGGGTTTGGTTAAACTCGGGTAAATTCGGCTAAACTCGGCTAGATTCGGCTGAACTCGTCTGGATTCGGGTGAACTCGGCTAGATTCGGATGAAATCGGCTCGGTTCGGCTAAACTCGGGTAGATTCGGCTAAACTCTGCTAGATTCGGCTAAACTCTGCTAGATTCGGCAAGCTTTGGCTAAACTCGTCCGGGTTCGGCTGAAATCGGCTGGGTTCGGATAAACTCGGGTAAAATCGGCTGAACTCGGCTGGATTCGGGTCAGCTCGGCTAGATTCGGATGAACTCGGCTCGATTCGGGTCAGCTCGGCTGGGTTCGGCTAAACTCGGGTAAATTTGGCTAACCTCGGGTTGGTTCGGCTAAACTCGGCTAGATTCGGCTGAACTCGGGTAGATTCTACTGAAATCGGCTAGATTCGGCTGAGCTCATCTGGGTTCAGCTAAACTCGGGTAAATTCGGCTGAACTCGGGTAGGTTCGGCTAAACTCGGCTCAGTCCGGCTGAACTCGGGTAAATTTGGCTAAATTCGGTTAGATTTGGCAAGTTTCGGATAAACTCGGGTAAATTCGGCTGAACTCGGCTCGGTCCGGCCGAACTCGGTGCCTCTCGGCAGCGCAGCGTCGGGCAGGAGCTCATTAAGCACTAATTGCACTCTCGCTAATTAACCGCCACGAGAGCACTCAGGGCACCTCCCGGCAAGGAGCACTTCGGCAGAATTCCTGTCATTGTCACCAAACGGGACAAAATGTATCCAACACCAGTTCGCTGTGAATAAACAGAAATTTTTTTATTCAGGGGGAAAAACAACTCTGAAAAAATGTTCCTCTCAACCCACAAAACCCTTTTTCCACATTTTTCCCGCTAAATCTTCGTTACATAAATCCTTTTCCACAGGAAAAGAATTGAAATTTTAAATTTAAATTGGGTTTGATGGTTAATAATTTCGATATTCTTACCCCAGAAGCAATTATTGGTTATTTCTACTGAGGTTTGCTGGTTGGAAATTCTGAATATTCATTCAGGAGGGGAAGAATTTTGGGTTTCCAAGCAGAAAAATTGGTGAGAATTGTGGTTTCCACACCTTCTTCACCCAAAAAAATGGATCCTGAAATTTCCAGGTGAGGTTTCTGCGATCCCAAACCCAGCAGGGACCTTCAGCGTGCTGTGACAGATGTGCCACCAGTGTCACCAGTGCCACCACATCAGTGTCACCATCCTGGTCCCACCGGTCACTCCAACCCCAGCCTCTGCTCCCGCAATGCCCTCAGCAGCGCCAGGCTGGCTGCCACCCTCACCCAGGGGACACCCCACGGTGCCACCACCTCCCCGGCGGCCATCAGCGCCGCCGCCACCACCCCGGTGACGTTGGCGGTGAGCGCGGCCAGCGCCAGCACCGAGCCGGCCGTCAGCACGGTGACAGCGCGGCCGGCCAGCGCCCGACCCTCGGCCGGCAGCCCTGCGGCCACCGGGGCCACCAAGGTCACCGTGGCCAGCAGCAGGTTGGCCGTGGCTCTGTCCCCGCTGAGGCGGTGGAAGCCGAAGGCCACCAAGGGTTGGGCCAGCATGGAGGAGATCCAGGAGGGTGGCAGGGGGTCCTTGGGGACGTCACCGGGCCACAGCGGGGACAGGGCGTCGCTGGCGGCCGCCAGGGCCTGCAGGAGGAAGCCAGCGGCTGGGCCACCTGTCACCTGGGGAGGGGACAGGGGAGGGGTCAGGGGGGCTGGGGGTGGCGTGGGAGTGGACAGGTGGCATGGGATGGGACAGGGGATACAGGACAGGACAGGTGACATGGGATGGGACAGGTGACATGGGAATGGGTTGGTGGCATGGGACTGCATAGGGGGCACAGGACAGGACAGGTGACGTGGGACTGGACAGGTGACATGGGATGGGACAGGTGATGTGAGACTGGATAGGGGACATGGGATGGGATAAGTGACACAGGACTGGCAGTGTGACATGGGACTGCACAGGTGACATGGGACAGGACAGGTGACATGGGAATGGGTTGGTGGCGTGGGACTGGATAGGGGACATGGGATAGGACAGGTGACATGGGACTGGATGGGATAAGGGACTGGACAGGTGACATGGGATGGGGTGGGTGACACAGGATGGGATGGGTGGCATGGCATGGCATGGCATGGGACAGGACAGGTGACGTGGAATGGGACAGGTGAGATGGGACTGGACAGGGGATACAGGACTGGACAGGTGACATGGGAATGGGTTGGTGGCATGGGACTGGACATTTGACATGGGGTGGGAAAGGTGACATGGGATGGGACAGGTGGCATGGGACTGGTTAGGGGACATGGGACAGGACAGGTGACATGGAATGGGACATGTGATATGGGACTGGACAGGTGACATGGGAATGGGTTGGTGTCATGCGTATGGACAGGGGACATGAGATGGGACAGGTGACATGGGATGGGATGAGTGACACAGGACTGGCAGTGTGACATGGGACCAGATGGGTGACACGGGACTGCAGAGGTGACACAAGACCACCCCAGCGCCAGTCTCCTGTCCAGCTGTGGGTGCCACCCCCCCCTCGGTCCCCCCACTGTCCCCCCTGTCCCCCCACCCCACCCGCTGTCCCTCCCTGTCCCCCGATGTCCCCTGATGTCCCCAATGTCCCCAAAGTCCCACCTGGCGGGCGCGGTGGGCACAGCCCAGGCTGATGGCACAGAGCAGCGCCTGCGCCACTGTCCCCCCAGCGACACCCATGGCGGGGGGGTGACCCTGCGGGGACAACGGGGGTCAGAGTGTCCCCACCCCCAGTGTCACCTCCCCCGTGTCCCCCTCCTTTCCCGATGTCCCCCTCCGGCGTGTCCTGGTTTCCCTCCATTTCCCGGTGTCCCCTCCATCCCCGTGTCCCCGCCGATGTCCCCAAGCCCTCCGCATGTCCCCAAGCCCTCCGCGTGTCCCCAAGCCCACCCCGATGTCCCCAAGCCCCCCCTGTTCCTCCTGTCCCCCCTGTCCCCGTGTCCCTCCGGTACCGACAGTTCCGGCAGCGGCCGGGGAGGAGGGGGCGGGGCGATGGGCGTGGCCGATAGCGGCGATTGGCTGAGGAACATGGTGGGCGGGGCTAAAGAGCCATATATGGGCATGGCTGATGATGAGCGTTTGCATTTCCGGTGTGGGCGTGGTTTAGCGCGGTGGGCGGGGCTAAGGGCGGAGCGGATGGACTGTGGGCGTGGTTTGAGGGAGTGGGTGTGGTTTGTGTGGGCGGGGCTAACGGAGCGGATGGTTACGGCACGGGCGGGGTTAATTGGGGTTAATTAGGGTTAATTGGGGCCGCGGATGGGATGCTGGGAGTGGTTATGGGGTGGGCGGGCGTGCGAAGGGGTGAGGGGTGTGTGTGGACGTGTCCAGATGTGCACAGGTGTGCTCAGGTGTGTCCAGGTGTGTCCAGGTGTGTACAGGGTTTGCACAGGTGTGTCCAGATGTGCACAGGTGTGTATGGATTTGCCCAGATGTGCACAGGTGTGTATGGCCCTGTCCAGGTGTGCCCAGGTGTGCCCAGGTGTGCATGGGTTTGCACAGGAGTGCCCAGATGTGCCCAGGTGTGTATGGATTTGCCCAGATGTGCCCAGGTGTGCAGTCACATCCCAAACCCGCATATTCCCAGTCCCCATCCCATCCCACCTGATCCCAATCCCAATCCCAATCCCAATCCCATCCCATTCCATCTCAACCCACTCCACTGCATCCCATCCCAAATCCCATCCCAAATCCCATCCCAAATTCCATCTCATTCGACTCCACACCACTTTCCCATCCCAAATCCCAATCCCAAATCCCATCCCATCCTGCCCCACTCCATCCCATTCCCACCCCATCCCACTCCACCCCACATTTCCCACTCCATCCCTTCCCATCCCAAATCCCATCCCATTTTAAATCCAAATCCCAATCCCACCCCATCCCACTCCACCCCACATTCCCCATCCCATCCCAATCCCAATTCCATCCCAATCCCAAATCCCAATCCCAAGTCCCAGTTCCATCCCTTCCCACCCACCCCATCCCAAATCCCCAAACCCCAATCCCAAATCCCAAATCCCAAATCCCAATTCCAACTCCATCCCTTCCCACCCACCCCACCTCCCCTATTCCCATCCCAATCCCAATTCAATCCCAATCCCAATCCCACCGCATCCCACTCCACCCCACATTCCCCATCCCATCCCAAATCCCAATCCCCAATCCCAAATCCCAACTCCATCCCTTCCCATCCTCTTCCCAAATCCCAAATCCCAAATCCCCAATCCCAATCCCAATCCCAATTCCATCCCAAATCCCAATCCCAAATCCCAAATCCCAATTCCCAATTCCCAATTCCCAAATCCCAATCCCAATTCCATCCCATCCCATCCACTCCATCCCAAATCCCAATCCCAACTCCATCCCTTCCCATCCCATCCCAAATCCCAATTCCCAAATCCCAAATCTCAAATCCCAATCCCAACTCCATCCCATCCCAAATCCCAAATCCCAATTCCATCCCAAATCCCAATCCCAAATCCCAATCCCAACTCCATCCCTTCCCACCCACCCCATCCCAAATCCCAACTCCCAACTCCCAAATCCCCAATCCCCAATCCGAATCCCAATTCCATCCCAAATCCCAAATCCCAAATCCCCAATCCCAATCCCAATTCCATCCCAAATCCCCAATCCCAAATCCCAATCCCAACTCCATCCCTTCCCACCCACCCCACCGCACTCCCGCCCCTCCCCTCTCCCGACCCTCCCCGGGTCCATCCCCGCCGGGCTCTCCCTGCCGCCCCCGCCATGCCGCCGCCGCTCCCCGCCGCCCCCGGCCCGGCCCGGGGCGACTCCCGGGGGGATTCCCGGGGGGTGTCCCGGGGGGTGTCCCGGGGGGTGTCCCGGGGGGTGTCCCGGGGGGATTCCCGGGGGTCCCCAGCTCGCCCGCAGCGCTACCGGCGCCACCCGAAGCCCCCCTACTCCTACCTGGCGCTCATCGCCCTCGTCATCCGAGCCGCTCCCGGCCGCCGCCTCAAGCTCGCCCAGGTACCGGCCCGGGACCACCGGGACCCCCAGGCTGGGTGGGATCATCCTTACCGGGACCACCGGGACCACAGGGACCCCCAGGCTGGGTGGGATGCTCCTTACCGGGACCACCGGGACTCCCCGGGACCCCCCGGGACCCCCAAATTGGGACCGTTCTGTGTGGGATACTCCTCACCGGGACCACCGGGATCACCGGGACCCCCAAAATGGGACCTCTCTGTGTGGGATCCTCCTTACCGGGAGCACCGGGACCCCCAGGCTGTGGGGTATCCTCATTACCGGGACCACCGGGAGCCCCCGAGATTCTCATCCAACCCCGGGACCCTCAAACTGGGACCCTTCTTGGCGGGATCCCCCTTACCGGGACCACCGGGACGCTCCCAGGCTGGGTGGGATCCTTTCTTACCTTGATCCTCCTTACCGGGACCACCGGAACCCCCAAACTGGGACCCTCCTTACCGGGACCCTCCTTACCGGGACCACCGGGACCCCAAACTGGGACCCTCCCTACCGGGACCCTCCCGGGACCCTCATCCAGCCCCGGGACCCCCAGGCTGGGTGGGATCTTCATTACCGGGATCACCGGGATCCCCAAACTCGGACCCTCCTTACCGGGATCGTCCTTACCGGGACCACCGGCACTCCCCCGGGACCCCCTGAGATCCCAACTCCTTACCGGGACACCCATCCAGCCCCGGGACCCCCAAATTTGGACCCTCCTTACCGGGATCCTCCTTACCGGGACCCCCCGGGACCCCCCGGGACCCCCAAACTGGGACCCCAAATTGGGACCCTCCTTACCGGGATCCTCCTTACCGGGACCACCGGGATCTCTCGGGACCCTCTCGGATCTCCCCAATTCCTTACCGGGACCCCCCAGACCCTCCCGGGACCCCCAAATTTGGACCCTCCTTACCGAAATCCTCCTTACCGGGACCCCCGGGACCCCCAAATTCCTTACCGGGACCCTCCGGGACCCCCAAAGTGGGACCCTCCTTACCGGGATCGCCCTTACCGGGACCACCGGGATCTCTCGGGAACTGCTTACCGGGACCACCGGGACCCCCTTGGATCCCCCAGATTTCTTACCGGGACCACCGGGAGCCCCAAATCTCCATCCCGGGATTCCCAAATTCCCGGAATTTCCTTCCCGGGACCCTCGGGCTAGGGAGATCCTAATTCCGGGATCCCCGAATTCCCGGGATCACCGAATTCCCGGGATCACCGAATTCCCGGGATCCCCAAATTCCCGGGATTTCCAGCCCACGACCCCCGGGATTCCCCTAAAACCCCCCAAAAAACCAACAAAAAATCCCAAAACAACCCCCGAAAAAAACCCAAAAAAAATCCCAAAAAATCAAAAAAACTCCCCAAAAATCCCTAAAAATGGTCCCAAAGAAACCCCAAAACCCTTCAAAATAAAAAAAAAACCCCAAAAATCCCTAAAACGCCCCCACAAAAACCCTCAAATCCCAAAATAACCAAAAAACCCCCAAAACAAAAAAAACCCCAAAACCCTTATAAGGCAGAAAAACCCAAAAATCCAAAAATACCCCAAAAACCCCCAAAACCCCAACCCCCAAAAATTAAAAAAACCCCAACCCCCAAAAAAACCTCCAAAAAACCCTCAAAAAAAACCCAAAAAACCCCCAAAAATCCCAATTAGGGAACCCCCAGACCCCAAAACCCCCAAAAAAAACCCCAAAAACCCTGAAAAAAATCCAAAAAACCCCAAAACCCCCCAAAAACTCCGAAAAAAATCCCAAAACCCTGAAAAAAACTCTGAAAAAAACCCCAAAAAACTCCAGAAAACTGCCAAAAGCCACCCCAAAAAAACCCCAAAAACTCAAACCCCAAAAACCCCAAAAAACCCCCCAAAAACCCTGAAAAAACCCCAAAATCCCCCAAAAAACCCCCAAAATCCCCCCAAACCCCCCCAAAAAAATCCCAAAAAAAACCCCAAAGGAGAGAAGAGGGGAAATTCCATGGGGGGATGGGAAGTGGCGACCGAAGTGCCAAAAGTGGCGAGCGAAGGTGTGAGACGCCTGGCGCCAGCGATCCCCCCGCGGCGGGAATGGAACCGGCCGGAGAGCCCCGGGGGGCTGGGGGGAGGGGATTTGGGGTTTTTTTGGGGTTTTTGGGATTTTTGGGGTTTTTTGTGGGGTTTTTTTGGATTTTTTGGGGTTTCTGAGTTTTTTTTGGGGTTTTGGGGTTTTGGCTTTTTGGGGTTTTGGGGTTTTGGGGTTTTTGGGGTTTTGGGTTTTTTGGGGTTTTGGGGTTTTGGGGGTTTGGGGGTTTGGGGATTTGTGGTTTGGGGGTTTGGTTTTTGGGATTTTTGGGGTTTTTTGGTTTTTGGGGTTTTGGGTTTTTTGGGGTTTTGGGGTTTTTGGGGATTTGGGGTTTTTGGTTTTGGGGTTTTTTGGGGTTTTTGAGTTTTTGGGGTTTTGGGGTTTGGTTTTGGGATTTTGGGGTTTTGGGGTTTTGGGTTTTGGGGTCAGTGGGTTTTTATTTAGGAGTTTTTTGGGGTTTTTTGGTTTTTGTCAATTTGGTTTTGGGGTTGTTTTGGGGGTGTTTGGGTGTTTTGGGATTTTTGGTGGTTTTGGGGTTTTGGGGTCAATTGGGTTTTTTAGGGTTTGTTGGGGGTTTTGGGGTTTTGGGTGGTTTTGAGGTTTTTTGGGGTTTGTTGGGTTTTTTAGGGTTTTTTGGGGTTTTTAGGGTTTAGGGTTTTTTGGGGGTTTTTGGGTTTTGGTGGTTTTTTTGGGTTTTTTTGGGGTTTTTTGGTTTTTGGGGGTTTTGGGGTGGTGGGGTGTGTGGTTTGAGTGGTTGGGTTTGTTGGGGTTTGTTGGGATTTTTTGGGATTTTTTTTTTGTGGGTTTTGTGGTTTTGGGTTTTGGGGGAGTTGTTTTGGGTTTTTTGGGGTTTTGGGTTTTGGGGTTTGGGTTTTTTTAGGGTTTTTGGGGGTTTTTGGGGTTTGGGATTTTTGTGGTTTGGTGTTTTTGGGTTTTGGGGTTTTGGGGTTTTTGGTTTTTGGTGTTTTTTATTGGGTTTTGGGGTTTTTGGGGGTTTTGGGGTTTTGGGGTGTTTTTGGGTTTGGTGGTTTTGGGGTTTGTTGGGGTTTTAAGGGTTGTTTTGGGGTTTTTTGGGGGGTTTTGGGGAGTTTTGTGGGTTTGTGGTTTTTTGGGGTTTTTGGGGGTTTTGGGGTTTTGGGGGTTTTTGGGGTTTGTGGTTTTTGGGGTTTTTTGGTGTTTTGGGGGTTTTTGGGGTTTTGGGGGTTTTTTGGGGTTTTTTGGGGTTTTGGGTTTTTTAGGTTTTTGGGGGTTTGGGGTTTTTGGAGTTTTTTGGTGGTTTTTTGGGGTTTTGGGTTCTGTTGTGTTTTATTTTGGGTTTGTTAGGGGTTATTGGGGTTTTTGGTGGTTTTTGGATTTTTTTGTGTTTTGGGGTTTTTGAGGTTTTTTGGGGTTTGTGGTTTTAGGGTTTGTTGGGAGTTTTGGGGTTTTGGGGGGTTTTTTTTGGGGTTTTAGGGGTTTTTGGGTTTTGGGTTTTTTGGTTTTTGGGGTTTTTTGGGGGTTTTGGGTTTTTTTGGTGTTTTGTGGTTTTTTAGGGGTTTTTGGGGTTGAGGTTTTTTGGTGGTTTTGTTTTTTTGGGGTTTTTTTGGGGATTGGGTTTTAGGGTTGTTTGGGGGTTTTTGGGGTTTTTTGGATTTTTTGGGGTTTTTTTGGTTTTTGGGTTTTTTGGGGGTTTGGGGTGAGTGGGATTTTTAGGGTTTTTGGGGTTTGGGAGTTTTTTGGGTTTTGGGGGTTTTGGTGGTTTTTTGGGAGTTTTTTGGGATAAATTGGTTTTATTTGGGGTTTTGGGTTTTTTGGGGGTTTTGGGGTGTGTGGTTTTTTTGGGTGGTTTGGTTTTTTGGGGTTTTTTGGGGTTTTGGGTTTTTAGGGGGTTTGGGGTTTGGGGTAATTTGGGTTTTAGGGTTTTTGGGGTTTGGGGTTTGGGGTATGAGGTTTTTGGGTTTTTTTGGGGGAGGTTTTTTGGGGATTTTGGGTTTTGGGGGTTTTGGGGTTTTCTTGGGGTCAATTGGGGTTTTTTGGTGGTTTTTTGGAGGGTTTTTTGGGGTTTTTTTGGGAGTTTTTGGTGGTTTTTTGGGTTTTTTGGGGTCAATTGGGTTTTTTAGGGTTTTTGGGGTTTTTGGGGTTTTGGGGTCAATTGGGTTTTTAAGTTTTTAGGGGTTTTGGGGATTTTTTGGGTTTTTTTGGGGGTCAATTGGGTTTTATTTAGAGTTTTTTTGGGTTTTTGGGGGTTTTTTTGGGGTCAATTGGGTTTTTTTAGGGTTGTTTTGGGGGTTTTTGGGGGGTTTTTTGGGGGTTTTTTGGTGGTTTTTTGGGGTTTTTTGGGGTCAATTGGGTTTTATTTAGGGTTTTTTGGGGAGTTTTTGGGATTTTTTTGGGGTTTTTTTGGGGTCAATTGGGTTTTTTTAGGGTTTTTTGGGAGTTTTTTGGGGGGTTTTGGTGGTTTTGGGTTTTTTGGGGTCAGTTGGTTTTTAGAGTTTTTTGGGATTTTTGGGGTAATTGGTTTTTAGGATTTTTTGGGGGGTTTTTTTTGGGGTTTTTGGGAGTTTTTTGGGATTTTTGGGGTTTTTGGGGTCAATTGGGGTTTTTTTACAGTTTTTGGGTTTTTGGGGTTTTTTTGGGGTCAATTGGGTTTTTGGGGTTTTTTTGGGGGTTTTTGTGGTTTTTTGGGGTTTTGGGGTTTTTGGGGTCATTGGGTTTTTTTTAGGGTTTGTTGGGAGTTTTGGGGTTTTGGGGTTTTTTGGGGGTTTTGGGGTCAATTGGGTTTTAGGGTTTTGGGGGTTTTGGGAGTTTTTGGTGGTTTTTGGTGGTTTTTGGGTTTTTGGGGTCAGTTGGGTTTATTTAGAGTTTTTTTTGGGTTTTTTGGGGTCAATTGGGGTTTTAGGGGTGTTTTGGGGGTTTTGGGGGTCTTTTGGGAGTTTTTTGGGGGTTTTGGTGGTTTTTTGGGGTTTTTGGGGGTCAATTGGGTTTTTAGGGTTTTGGGGGTTTGGGAGTTTTTGGGGGTTTTGGTGGTTTTTTGGGGTTTTGGGGTCAATTGGGTTTTATTTAGGGTATTTTGGAGGGTTTTTGGGGTTTTTGGGGTTTTTTGGGGGTTTTGGGGTTTTTTTGGGGGTTTTGGGGGTTTTTGGGGTTTTGGGGTTTTGGGGTTGTTTGGGGTTTTTTTGGGGTTTTGTGGTTTTTGGGGTTTTGGGGGTTTTGGGGTTTTGGGGTGTTTTTGGGTTTTTTTTGGGTTTTTGGGGTATTTGGGGTTTTTGGGATTGTTTTGGGGGGGTTTTGGGGATTTTTTTGGGGGTTTGGGGTTTTAGGGTTTTGGGGTTTTTGGGGTTTTGGGGGTTTTGGGGTTTCGGGGTTTCTTGGGATTTTAGGGTTTTGGGGTCTTTGGGGTTTTTGGGGGTTTTTGGGGGTTTTGGGGTTTTGGGGTTTGGGGGGGGATGAGGTTTTGGGGTTTTGGGGGTTGTTTGGGGTTTTTAGGGTTTTTGGGTTTGGGGTTTTTGGGTTTTTTGGGGTTTTGGGGGTTTTAGGGTTTTGGGGGTTTGGGGTTTTGGGGGGTTTTTGGGGTTTTTTGGGGTTTGGGTCTTGGGTTTTTTGGAGTTATTTGGGGCTTTTTTGGGGTTTTTTGGGGTTTTTTTGGGGTTTTTGGGGGTTTTGGGTTTTGAGGGTTTTTGAGGGGTTTTTGGGGGGGTTTTGGGGATTTTTGGGGCGTTTTTGGGGGTTTTGGGGGGTTTTGGGTTTTGGGGTTTTGGGGTTTGGGGTTTGTTGGGGTTTAGGGGTTTTTGGGGTTATTTGGGGTTTTTTGGGGTTTTGGAGGGTTTGGGGGTTTGGGGTGGAGTTTTGGGTTTTGGGGTTTTTTGGGGTTTTGGGAGTTTTTGGTGGTTTTGGGGTTTGGGGTCAATTGGGTTTTAGGGTTTTGGGGTTTTTAGGGGTTTTTGAGGTATGAGGTTTTTTACTTTTTGGGGGTTTTTGGGTTTTTGGGGGATTGTTTGGGGTTTTTGGGGTTTTGGGGTTTTTAGGTTTTTGGGGTTTGGCGGGTTCTTTTGGGGTTTTTGGGGAGTTTTTGGGTTTTTGGGGTATGAGGTTTTTGGGGGTTTTGAAGTGTTTTGGGAGGTATTTGGGGTTTTGGGGGTTTGGGGTTTTGGGGAGTTTTGGGGTTTTTGGGGTTGTTTGGGGTTTGGGGTCAGTGGGTTTATTTAGGTTTTTGGGGTTTTGGGGTTTTTTGGGGTTTTGGGTTTTTTGGGGGTTTGGGAGTTTTAGGGTTTTTTTGGGGTTTGGGAGTTTTTGGGAGTTTTGGGGATTTTGGTGGTTTTGGGGTTTTTGGGGTCAATTGGGTTTTTTAGGGAAGGGTTATTTGGGAGGGTTTTTGGGTTTGGAGGTTTTGGGGGTTTGGGGGTTTTGGGGTGTTTGGGAGTTTTGTGGTTTTGGGGGTTTTTGGGGCATTTTTGGGTTTTTTGGGGGTTTGGATTTTGGGTTTTGGGGGATTTTGGGTTTGGGGTTTTTGAGGGTTTTTTTTTTGAGGTGTTTTTGGGGTTATTTGGGGTTTTGGTTTTGAGGTTTTTGAGGTTTTTTGGGGTTTTTGAGGTTTTTTTTGGATTTTCTGTGGTTTTGGGGTTTTTTTGGGGCGTTTTTGGATTCTTTGGGTTTTTTGGGGGGTTTGGGGTTTTTGGGGGTTTTTTGGGGCATTTTTGTATTTTTTGGGGTGTTGTTTGGGGTTTTTTGGGGGTTTGGCGGTTTTGGGGTTTTAGGGATTTTGGTGGAGTTTTCTGGGTTTTCTTTTGGGGATTTCTTGGGTGTTTTTTTGGTTTTTGCGGGGATTTTTTTGGGGTTTATGGGAGTTTTTGGGGTTTTATTTTTGGGGTTTGGGTTTTTGGGGATTTTTTTTGGTTTGGGTTTTTTGGGGGGATTTTTGCAGGTTTGGGGGGATTTTGGGGGTTTTGGGGTTTTTAGGGTTTCAGGGGTTTTTAGGGTTTTTGGGGGTTTGGGGTTCTTTTTGGTTTGGGGGTTTTGGGTTTTTGAGGTTTTTTGGCGTTTTTTGGGGTTTTTTTTGTTTTAGGTTTTGGAGTTTTTGGGGGTTTTGGGAGGTTTTGGGTTTTTTTGGGTTTTTTTTTGGTTTTTGGGTCATTTTTTTGGGGTTTGGTTTTGGGGTGTTTTGGGGGCTTTGGGGTGTTTTTGAGGGTTTTGGGGCTTTTTTTGTTTCTTTCTTTTCATTTCTTCGAGAGGAGATTTTTGGGGGTTTTTTGGGGTTTTGGGGTTTTGGGGTTTGGGGGTTTTAGGGTTTTGGTTAGGGTTTTTAGGGTTTTTGGGGGTTGGGGTTTTTTTGGTTTTTGGGGTTTTGGGTTTTGAGGTTTTTGGGTTTTTGGTTTTTTTAGGTTTTTGGAGTTTTGGGGGGTTTTTTGGGAGGTTTTGGGGTTTTTTTGGGGTTTTTTTTTGTTTTTTGGGTCATTTTTTTGGGGTTTTTTTGGTTTTGGGGTGTTTTGGGTCATTTTTTGGGATGTTTTTGAGGGTTTTGGGGCTTTTTGGGGTTTTTTTTCGTTTCTTGGGGGAGATTTTGGGGGTTTTGGGGGGTTTTTTGGGTTTTGGGGTTTTTTGGGGTTTTGGGGTTTTTAGGGTTTTGGGGGTTTGGGGTTTTTTTGGTTTTTGGTTTTGGGGTTTTTTGTTTTTGGGGTTTTTGTGGAGGTTGTGTTTTTAGGGTTTTGGGGTTTTGGGGTTTTGGGGGGTTTTTTTGTTTTTGTTTTGGGGTTTTTGGGGTTTTTTTGGGGTTTTGGTGGTTTTTTTGGGGGTTTTTGGGGTCTCTTTTTTGGGGTTTTGGGGATTTTTTTTTTGTTTTTTGGGGGGGTTTATTTGGAGGGTTTTTTGGGTTTTTTTTAGGGTTTTTTAGGGTTTCTAGAGCCTTTTTTGGGTTTTTTTTTGTGGGTTTTTTTGTGTTTTGGGGTTTTTTTTGGGGTTTTTTTGGGTTATTTGGAGGGTTTTTTGGGGTTTTTTTAGGGTTTTTAGGGTTTCTATAGCCTTTTTTGGGGTTTTTTTGTGGGTTTTTTGTGGTTTTTTTTGGGTTTTCTTTTGGAGGATTTCTTGGGTGGTTTTTTTTGGTTTTTAGGGTTTTTTTGGGCTTTTTTTGGGGGCGATTTTTTGGTTTTTTGGGGGTTTTTTTTGTTTTTAGGTTTTTTTTTTGTTAAGGGGTTTTGACGGTTTTGGGGGGTTTTGGTTTTGGGAGTTTTTAAGTTTTGTTTTGGTTTTTTTAGGGATTTTTGGGGTTTTTTGGGGGGTTTTGGTTTTTTTTGTTTCTGTGGGATTTTTTGGGGTTTTTTTTTAGTTTTCTTGGGATTTTTTTGGGGTTCTTTTTGTTTTTCGGATGTTTTGGGGTCACCAATCCCATTTGGTGTTTCAGATCCTGCAGCAGCTCCGCGCTCTGTTCCCGTTCTTCGGGGGAAACTATCAGGGCTGGAAGGACTCAGTGAGGCACAACCTGTCCTGCAACGCCTGCTTCGCCAAGGTTTGGGGCTTTTGTGGGGTTTTTGTGGGGTTTTTGTAGGGTTTTTGTGGGGTTTTTGGGATTTTGGGGTTTTTTGGGGGTTTTTTGGGGTTTTTTGGGGTTTCTATGGGGCTGGAAGGACTCAGTGAGACACAACCTGTCCTGCAACGCCTGCTTCGCCAAGGTTTGGGGTTTTTGTAGGGTTTTTGTGGGGTTTTTATAGGGTTTTTATAGGGTTTTTGGGATTTTGTGGTTTTTATGGGTTTTTTTGGGTTTTTTTGTGGGTTTTTTTGGGGTTTTTGTGGGGCTGGAAGGACTCAGTGAGACACAACCTGTCCTGCAACGCCTGCTTCGCCAAGGTTTGGGGTTTTTATAGGGTTTTTATTGGGTTTTTATGGGGTTTGTGGGTTTTTTTGGGGTTTTTATGGGATTTTTGTGGGATTTTATGGGTTTTTGGGGAGTTTTTTGGGTTTTTTGGGGTTTTTTTGGGGTTCTTGTGGGGCTGGAAGGACTCAGTGAGACACAACCTGTCCTGCAACGCCTGCTTCGCCAAGGTTTGGGGTTTTTATAGGGTTTTTATGGGGTTTTTATAGGGTTTTTGGGATTTTGGGGTTTTTATGGGGTTTTAATGGGGTTTTTATGGGATTTTGGGTTTTTTGCGGGTTTTATGGGGTTTTTAGAGGGTTTTTGTGGGGTTTGGTTGTTTTTATGGGGTTTTCATAGGGATTTGGGGTTTTGGGGTTTTTTATGGGGTTTTGGGGTTTTTATGGGTTTTTTGGGTTTTGGGGTTTTTTATGGGTTTTTTTTTGTTTTTATGGGGTTTTTATGTGGTTTCTAAGGGGTTTTTATGGGGTTTTTTGGGGTTTTGGGGTTTTTAATGGGTTTTTATGGGGTTTTGGTGTTTTTATGGTGGTTTTTGGGTTTTTATGGGGTTTCTATGGGGTTTTTATGGGTTTTTTTATGGGTTTTGGGGTTTTTATGGGATTTTTATGGGGTTTTGGGGTTTTTATGGGTTTTTTATGGGGTTTTGAGGTTTCATGGTGTTTAGGGATTTTTATGAGGTTTTTATGGGATGTTGGGGTTTTTGTAGAGTTTTGGGGTTTTATGGGGTTTTGGGATTTTTATGGGGTTTTTAGGGTTTTGGGGGTTTTATGGGTTTTTATGGGGATTTTATGGGTTTTTGTGGGGTTTTTAGGACTTTGGGGTTTGTATGGGGTTTTTATGGGGTTTTTTGGGGTTTTTATGCGATTTTGGGGTTTTTAATGGGGTTTTGATGGACCTTTTGGGTTTTTATGGGGTTTTTGGGTTTTTTATGAGGTTTTTAGGATTTGGGGGTTTTTATGGGGTTTTTGTGGGGTTTTTAGGATTTTTGGTAGTTTATGGGTTTTCTGTGGGGTTTTTATTGGATTTGGGGTTTTTTTGGGTTTTTATGTGGTTTTGGGGTATTCATGGGGTTTTATGGGGTTTTAATGGGGTTTTGGGTTTTTTATGTTTTTTTAATGGGGTTTTGCTGTTTTTATGGTGTTTTTGGGATTTGGGGTTTTTTATGGGTTTTTTATGGGGTTTTGGGGTTTTTATGGGGTTTTTGTGAGGTTTTTATAGGGTTTTGGGGGTCTTATGGGGTTTGGGGTTTTTATGGGTTTGGGGCGTTTTTATGGGGTTTTAATGGGGTTTTGGGGTTTTTATAGGGTTTGGTGTTTTTTGGGGGGTTTTTATGGAGTTTTTATGGGTTTTTATGGAGTTTTTATGGGTTTTTATGGGGTTTTTGGCTTTTTATGGGCTTTTGAGGTTCCCATTCCTATAGGATTTTGGTGTCCCATTCCTACAGGATTTCGCGGTTCCCATCCCTGTAGGATCCCCAATATTTTAGGATATTTTAGGATATTTTAGGATATTTTAGGATATTTTAGGATCTTTTAGGACATCTCAGGCCATTCCAGGCCCTTTTAGGATGCCACCCTCCCCCTTTCCCCCCCAGGTGCTCAAAGACCCCACCAAACCCCAAGCCAAGGGCAACTACTGGACGGTGGACGTGACCCGAATCCCGCCGGCGGCCCTAAAACTGCAGAACACCGCCGTGGCTCGGGGGGGAGGAGGTGGCACTGCCACCCCCTTTGTCCCCGACCTGTCCCCGTTCGTCCTTTCGGGGTGTCCCTACCCCCCCTCCCCCACCCCGCCCCATTCCAGCTTCTCCATCGCGTCCCTCCTGCGGGAAAATCCCCCGTTTGGGGACGGAAGGGATTTGGGGTCGTCGTCGCCTCCTGTGCTGCTGGAGCCCAGCTGGGGATCCCAAAAAGGGGTTGAGCCTGTTGGTTTGGGGTCCCAAAAAGGGGTTGATCCTATTGTTTTGGGGTCCCAAAAAGGGGTTGAGCCTGTTGGTTTGGGGTCCCAAAAAGGGGTTGAGCCTGTTGGTTTGGGGTCCCAAAAAGGGTTTGAACCCCCCAGACCCCAAGGGATGTCATCCCCTATTATTTGGGGATCCCTAAAAGGGTCTGAACCCACCAGACCCCAAGGGATGTCATCCCCTATTATTTTGGAGTCCCAAAACGGGTCTGACCCCATTATTTGGGGATCCCAAAACAGGTCTGACATCATTATTTTGGGATCCCAAAGAGGGTCTGAACCCACAAGACCCCAAGGGATGTCATCCCCTATTATTTTGGGGTCCCAAAAAGTGTCTGAACCTATTATTCTGGGACCCCAAAAAGGCTCTGATCCCATTATTTGGGGATCCCAAAACGGGTCTGACATCATTATTTGGGGATCCCAAAGAGAGTCTGAACCCACCAGACCCCAAGGGATGTCATCCCCTATTATTTTGGGGTCCCAAAAAGGGTTTGAGTTCCCTAAACCCCATGGGATGTCATCCCCTATTATTTTGGGATCCCAAAAAGGCTCTGACCCCATTATTTGGGGACCCCAAAAAGGCTCTGACCCCATTATTTTAGGATCCCAAAAAGGCTCTGACCCCATTCTTTCAGCACCCCAAAAAGGCTCTGACCCCATTCTCTCAGCACCCCAAAAAGGCTCTGACCCCATTCTCTCAGCACCCCAAAAAGGCTCGGAGCCCATCCTTTGGGGTCAGCTGCCCACGTCCTACAGCACCGCCGTGGCCCCAAACGCCGTGGCTCCCCCAGCCCAGAACGGGGTGACCCCAATCCTGGCCCTACACTGGGCGACCCCAATCCTGCCTCACCCCAACCCCCCGAGACCCCAAAAGCACCCCGAGGGGGATTTAGGGTCGTCGCCTCCTCCTCCTCCTCCTCCTCCTCCTCCTCCTCCTCCTCCCCCCAATAAAAGCGTTTTCGACGTCTGGCTGAGCCACCCCGGGGACATCGCGCTGCGAGGGTGACGCCCAACATTTTGGGGGTTTTTGTGCCCAAATTTTGGGGTGCTGGTCATAAAATTTTGGGGGTTTCATCCTAAAATTGCAGGGATCTCATCCTAAAATTGCAGGGATCTCATCCTAAAATTGCAGGGATCCCGTCCCAAAATTTCAGGGGTTTCATCCCAAAATTTTTGGGGTTCCCATCCTAAAATTTTGGGGATCCCGTCCCAAAATCTCACAGGTTCCATCCTAAAATTACGGGAGTTTCATCCTAAAATTTCAGAGCTCTCATCCCAATATTTTGGGGATTTCATTTCAAAATTTTGGGGATTTCATCCCAAGATTTTGCGGGTCTCACCCCAAAATTTTGGGGGTTTCATCCTGAAATTTCAGGGATCCCGTCCCAAAATTTTGGGGGTTTCATCCCAAATTCTCACAGTTTCATCCTAAAATTGCAGGGATCCCGTCCCAAAATTTTGGGGTCTCATCCCAAAATTTTGGGGTTTCATCCCAAAATTTTGCAGATTCCACCTCAAGATTTCAGGGGTTTCACCTCAAAATTTCGTGGACCCCATCCCAAAATTTTGGGTGTCTCAGCCCAAAATTTCACGATCTCATCCCAAAATTTCACGGTTTTGACCCAAAATTTTGGATGTCTCGTCCCAAAATTTCGAGGATCTCATCCTAAAATTTCAGGGATCCCATCCCAAAATTGGGGGATCTCACCCCAAAATTTCGGGGTTCTCGTCCCAAAATTTCTCAGATCTCCCCCCAAAGTTTCATGATCTCATCCCAAAATTTCAGAGCTCTCATCCCAAAATTTCGTGGATCTCACCCCAAAATTTTGGGGGTCTCAGCCTAAAATTCCAGGGATCCCGTCCCAAAATTTTGGGGTTTCGTCCCAAATTTCGGGGATCCCACCTCAAAACTGGGGGATCTCACCCCAAAATTTTGAGGTTCTTGTCCCAAAATTTCGGAAGTTTCATCCCAAAATTTCGGGGATCCTGTCCCTAAATTTTGCTGATCCCAACCCCAAAATTTTGGGGTTCTTGTTTTGATGTCCACCCCAAAATTTTCGATGTCTCATCCCAAAATTTCGCGGTCTCACCCCAACATTTCGGGGGTTTCATCCTAAAATTTTGGGGATCCCTTCCCGGAATTTCACAGCTCTCGTCCCAAAATTTTGCGGATCTCACCCCAAAATTTCAGGGGTTTCATCCTAAAATTTTGGATGTGCCACCCCAAAATTTTGGGGTTTACACCTCAAGATTTCAGGGGTTTCATCCTAAAATTTCAGATGTCTCACCCCAAAATTTGGGGGGTTTCATCCTAAAATTTCAGGGATCCCATCCCAAAATTTCAGGCGTTTCATCCTAAAATTTCACAGGTCCCATCCCAAAATTTCGGATGTCTCATCCCAAAATTTTGGGGTTTCATCCTAAAATTTCCGGGATCGTGTCCCAAAATTTTGGGGTTTCATCCCAAATTTGTGGGGGTCTCACCTCAAAATTTTGGATGTCTCATCCTAAAATTTCGCCAGTTTTGTCCCAAAATTTCATGGGTTTCGCCCCAAAATTTTGCAGATCCCACCCCAAAATGTCATGGTCTCGCCCCAAAATTTTGCAGGTCTCACCCCAAAATTTTGGGGGTCTCGTGCCAAAATTTTGGGGTTTCATCCCCAAATTTGCGGGGAGTCTCATCCCAAAATTTCATGGGTCTCATCCCAAAATTTTGGATGTCTCACCCCAAAATATTGTTGTGTTATCCCAAAATTTTGCAGCTTTCATCCCAAAGTTTCGGGGCTCTTTTCCCAAAATTTTGGGGGTTTCATCCTAAAATTTCGTGGATCCCGTCCCAAAATTTTGGGGTTTCATCCTAAATTTTGGGGTTCTCGTCCCAAAATTTTGGGGTTCTTGTCCCAAAATTTCGGGGTTTCATCCCAAAATTTCAGTGTCTCATACCAAAATTTTGTGGGTTTCATCCCAATATTTTGTGGTCTCATCCCAAAATTTCGGGGCTCTCATCCCAAGATTTGGCGGGTCTCACCCTAAAATTTTGTGGATCTCATCCCAAAATTGCGTGGATTTTGTTCCAAAATTTCATGGATCCCATCCCAAAATTTTGGGGTCTCATCCCAAAATTTCAGGGATCCCGCCCCAAAATTTTGGGGTTTCATCCCAAAATTTCACGGGTCTCACCTCAAAATTTCGGGGGTTTCATCCCAAAATTTTGGGGTTTCATCCCAAATTTGCGGGGGTTTCATCCTAAAATTTTGCAGATCCCACCCCAAAATTTTGTGTTGTCACCCCAAAATTTTGGAGGTCTCACCCTAAAATTTTGCAGTCTCATCCCAAAATTTCAGGGATCCTGTCCCAAAATTTTGCGGATCTCATCCCAAATTTGCAGGGGTTTCATCCTAAAATTTTGGATGTCTCACCCCAAAATTTCAGGGCTCTTTTCCCAAAATTTTGGGGCTTTCAACCCAAAATTTTTGATGTCTCACCCCAAAATTTCACGGTCTCGTCCCAAAATTTCGGATGTCCCACCCTAAAATTTCGTGGCTCTAATCCCAAAATTTAGGATGTCTCACCCCAAAATTTCGCAGCTCCCATCCCAAAATTTCGGGGCTCTTTTCCCAAAATTTTGGGGGTTTCATCCTAAAATTTTGTGGATCTCACCCCAAAATTTCGGATGTCTCACCCCAAAATTTTGGGGGTCTCGTCCCAAAATTTCGGGTGGTTTCACCCCAAAATTTCACGCTCCCATCCCAAAATTTCTTGGTCTCACCCCAAAATTTCCTGGTCCCACCCCAAAATTTCAGATGTCTCCCCCCAAAATTTCCTGGTCTCACCCCAAAATTTCCTGGTCCCACCCCAAAATTTGGGGTCCCCCCCGCTGTCCCTGCCCAGCCTGGCAGCCAATAAAGGCATTGGGTGACAAAGGCAGTGACGTTGTTGGTGTCATTGTGGGTCACTGTGTGTGTGTGTGTGTGTGTGTGTGTGTGTGTGACCCTGCCCAGGCTGTCCCAGTTCATCCCAGTTCATCCCAGTTCATCCCAGTTCAATCCCAGTTCATCCCAGTCCATCCCAGTTCATCCCAGTTCATCCCAGTTCATCCCAGTTCATCCCAGTCTGTCCCAGTCCATCCCAGTTCAATCCCAGTCCATCCCAGTTCATCCCAGTTCAATCCCAGTTCAATCCCAGTTCATCCCAGTTCAATCCCAGTTCATCCCAGTTCATCCCAGTTCATCCCAGTTCAATCCCAGTTCATCCCAGTTCATCCCAGTTCATCCCAGTCCCTCCCAGTCCATCCCAGTCCATCCCAGTTCATCCCAGTTCATCCCAGTTCATCCCAGTTCAATCCCAGTTCATCCCAGTCCATCCCAGTTCATCCCAGTTCATCCCAGTTCAATCCCAGTTCATCCCAGTTCATCCCAGTTCAATCCCAGTTCAATCCCAGTTCAATCCCAGTCCATCCCAGTCCATTCCAGTCCATCCCAGTTCATCCCAGTTCATCCCAGTTCATCCCAGTTCAATCCCAGTCCATCCCAGTTCATCCCAGTTCAATCCCAGTTCATCCCAGTTCATCCCAGTTCATCCCAGTTCAATCCCAGTTCAATCCCAGTTCAATCCCAGTTCATCCCAGTTCATCCCAGTTCATCCCAGTTCAATCCCAGTTCAATCCCAGTTCATCCCAGTTCATCCCAGTTCAATCCCAGTCCATCCCAGTTCATCCCAGTTCAATCCCAGTTCATCCCAGTTCATCCCAGTCCATCCCAGTTTTGGGATTTATATGGGGTTTTGTGGGGTTTTTCTAGGGTTTTTATGGGTTTTTGGAGGTTTGTTGGGGTTTTTATGGGGTTTTGGGGGTTTTGTGGGGTTTTGGGTTTTTATGGAGTTTTTATGGGGTTTTTAGGATTTTGGGGTTTTATGGGGTTTTTATGGGTTTTTATGGGGTTTTATTGGGGTTTTGGGGTTTTTATGGGGTTTTCATGGGGTTTGGGGTTTTGACGTGTTTTTGTGGGGTTTTTATGGGGTTTTGGGTTTTTATGGAGTTTTTATGGGGTTTGTAGGATTTTGGGGTTTTATGGGGTTTTTATGGGTTTTTTTGGTTGCTTTTTGGGTTTTGGAGTTTTTAATAGGGTTTTTATGGGTTTTGGGGTTTTTTAAATGGGGTTTTTAGGATTTTGGGGGTTTTTATGGGGTTTTATGGGGTTTTTATGGGGGTTTTGGGGGTTTTATGGGGTTTTTATGGGATTTTTATGGGTTTTTAAGGGGTTTTGGGTTTTATGGGTTTTTTAATGGGGTTTCGGATTTTTATGAGGTTTTCATGGGTTTTGAGGTTTTTATGGGGTTTTTATGGAGTTTTATGGGGTTTTCATGGGGTTTTTGGGCTTTTATGGGGTTTTTGGGTGTTTTGGTGGATTTATGGGTTTTGGGGGTTTTTTTGGGGTTTTGAAGTTTTTATGGGGTTTTGGGTTTTTTGGTGATTTTTATCGGGTTTTTTGTGGGGTTTTTATGGGGTTTTTATGGGGTTTTTATGGGGTTTTTATAGGGTTTTTAGGATTTGGGGGTTTTTCTGGGGTTTTTGTGGGGTTTTTGTGAGGTTTTGGAGTTTTTATGGGGTTTTGGGGTTTTTTATGGGCTTTTGGGGTTTTATGGGTTTTTTATGGCATTTTGGGTTTTTTTTATGGGGTTTTATGGGTTTTGTGGGGTTTTGGGTTTTTTAGGGTGTGTTATGGGGTTTAGATGTTTTCATGGGGTTTTGAGGTTTTTTATGGGGTTTTAATGGGGATTTTTGGATTTTTTATGGGGTTTTGGGGTTTTTTTGGGGTTTGGGGTTTTTATGGGTTTTTGGGGGTTTAATGGGGTTTTTGTGGGGTTTTTATGGAATTTGGGGTTTTTATGGGGATTTTATGGGGTTTTTAGGATTTTTATGGGGTTTTTATGGGGTTTGGGGGATTTTGTGGGGTTTTTATGGGGTTTTTTAGGGGCTTTATGTGGGTTTCTTTTGGTTTTTATGGGTTTTTAATGGCATTTTGGGGTTTTTATGGAGTTTTTTGGGGTTTTTTATGGGGTTTCTATCGTGTTTTGGGGTTTTATGGGATTTTGGGGTTTTTATTGGGGTTTTTAGGTTTTTATGAGGTTTTTATGGGGTTTTTAATGGGTTTTTAGGATTTTGGGGGTTTTATGGGGGTTTTATGGGGTTTTGGGTTTTTATGGGTTTTGAGGTTTGGGGGTTTTTATGGAGTTTTTATGGGGTTTTATGGGGTTTTTATGGGGTTTTGGGGTTTTTGGGATTTTGGGGATCCCTTGCTGTGGGG
This sequence comes from Lichenostomus cassidix, assembly GCF_008360975.1. Lineage (NCBI taxonomy): Eukaryota > Metazoa > Chordata > Aves > Passeriformes > Meliphagidae > Lichenostomus > Lichenostomus cassidix. The sequence goes on along the minus strand of NC_139482.1, from coordinate 151,501,822 downwards.
AGGTTTGGATAAGGGAGAGGGGAGATCTGTAGGGTGAGGTGTTTGGGGTTGAGGGGGATTTGGGGTTTTTATGGGGTTCCCTGGGATTTGGGGTCATTGGGATGAGGGAAATCCCAATCTGGGGGTCTGGGGATCCTCTTCTTGTGGGATTTGGGGTTTTTGGGGTTCCCATTTCTGAGGGTTTGGGGCCTCATTCCTATAGGATTTTGGGGTTCCCATCCCTGTAGGGTCCGAGATGTTTTAGGATATTTTAGGGTATTTTAAGATATTTTAGGGTATTTTAGGATCTTTTAGGACATTTTAGGTTATTTTAGGACATTTTGGGACATTTTAGGACATTTTAGGGTATTTTAGGGAATTTAAGGATATT